>NC_082601.1:45151670-45451670 GCF_030936135.1 Gavia stellata
CTTCTTCTTCTTCTTCTTCTGCTTCTCTATGTTCTTCTTCTCATTCTTCTTCTTGTTCTTCATCTTCTACTTCTTCTCTATCTTCTTCTCTAAAAACTTCATCTTCTTCTTCTTAACATCTTCTTCTTATTCTCTAACTTCTTCTTCTTTTCCTCTATGTCCTTTTTCTTCTTCATATTCTTCACCTTCATTTTCTTCTCTTTCTTCTTCTTCTTCACTATCTTCTTCTTCTTCTCTATCTTCTTCTTATTATTCTCTATATTCTTCTTCTTCCGCTTCTTTATCTTCTTCTTCTTCCTCTCCTTCTCCTTCTTCTCTTTGTTCTTCTTCTCCTCTATCATCTTTTCTATCTTCTTCATCTTCTTCTCTATCTTCTTCTTCTCTTCTTCTTCTTCTTCATAGTCGTCACCTTCATCTTCTCTATCTTCTTTTTCTTCTTCTTCTCTATCTTCTTTTTATTCTTCTTCTCTATCTTCTTCTTCTTGTTCTTCTTCTCTATCTTCGTTTTCTCTATCTTCTTCTTCTTCTTCTGCTTCTCCTTCTTTTATTCTGCTGCTTCTCCTTCTCCTCCTCCTCCTCCTCCTCCTTCTTCCTCTTCTTCATCTTCTTCTTCTCTATCTTCATCATCAACTTAATCTGCTTCTCTTCTTATTTTCTATCTTCTTCTTCTTCTTCTTCTTCTTCTTGTTCTTCTCTTCTTCTCTATCTTCTTATCTTCTTCTCTATCTTCATCTTCTTCTTCATCTTCTTCATCTCTATCTTCGTCTTCTGTATCTTCTTCTTTCGCTTCTCCTTCTTCTGCGTCTCTGTCTTCTTCTTCTTCTTCTTCTTCTTCTCTATCTTCTTCTCTACCTTCTTATGTTCTTCTCTATCTTCTTCTTCTTCTTCATTTTCATCTTCTTCATCTTCTTCTTCATCTTCTTCATCTTTATCTTCTCCTTCTCTATCATCTTCTTCTTCTTCTCTATCTTCTTCTTCTCTTCTTCTTCTTCTTCTGCTTCTTCTCTATGTTCTTTATGTTCATCATCTCCTTCTCTATCTTCTTCTCGATCTTCTTCTTCTTCTCTATCTTCTTTTTCTCTGTCTTCTTCTAAATCTTCTCTATCCTCTTCTTCTCTGTCTTCTTCTCCTTCTTCTCTATCTTCTTCCACTTCTCTATCTTCTTCTTCTTCTCTTTCTTCTTCTTCTTCTCTTTCTTCTTCTGCTTCTGCTTCTGCTTCTGCTTCTGCTTCCTCCTCTGCTTCTTCTTCCTCTGCTTCTTCTTCCACTTCTTCTGATTCTTCAGCTTCTTCTTCTTCTTCTTCTTCTTCTTCTTCTTCTTCTTCTTCTTCTTCTTCTTCTTCTACTTCTTCTTCTTCTTCTTCTTCTTCTTCTTCTTCTTCCTCTGCTTCTTCTTCCTCTGCTGCTTCTTCTTCTTCTTCTTCTTCTTCTTCCTCTGCTTCTTCTTCTACTTCTTCTGATTCTTCAGCTTCTTCTTCTTCTTCTTCTTCTTCTTCTTCTTCTTCTTCTTCTTCTTCTTCATCATCATCCTCTGCTTCTTCTTCCTCCTCTTCTGATTCTTCAGCTTCAGCTTCTTCTGAGTCTTCTGCTTCTTATTCTACTTCTTCTTCTTCTTCTTCCTCTGCTTCTTCTTCCTCTGCTTCTTCTTCCTCTGCTTCTTCTTCCTCTGCTTCTGATTCTTCAGCTTCAGCTTCTTCTGAGTCTTCTGCTTCTTATTCTACTTCTTCTGCTTCTTCTTCTGCATCTTTAGCTTATTCTGCTTCTTATTCTTTTTCTGCTTCTGCTGCTTCTCCCTCTTCTGCTGCTTCTGCTTCTCCTTCTTCTGCTTCTGCTTCTTCTTCTTCTCCTTCTTGTGCTTCATCTGCTTCTGCTTCTTCTGCTTCTGCTTCTTCTGTTTCTTCTGCTTCTACTTCTACTTCTTCTGCTGCTGCTTCTTCTGCTTCTACTTCTGGTTCTGCTTCTTATTGTACTTCTGCTTCTGTTTTTCCTTCTCCTTCTACCACTTCTGCTGCTTCTGCTTCTTCTGCTTCTTCTCCATCTTCTTAATCTCATCTTCTTCTTCTCTCTCTTCTTCTTCTTCTTCTTCTCTCTCTTTTGCTTTTTCTTCTCTATCTTCTTCCGCTTCTGTATATTCTTCTTCTGCTTCCACTTCTCTATCTTCTTCTTCTTCTGCTTCTATATCTTCTCCTTCTTCTTCTTCTCCTCCTTCTCCTTCTTCATCTTCATCTTGTTCTTCTTCATCATGTTCTCCTTCATCTTCTTCGTCTTCTTCTTCTCTATCTTCTTCTTCTTCTTCTTCTGTATCTTCTTCTTCTCCATCTTCTACTTCTCTATCTTCTTCTTCTTCAATTTCATCTTCTTCATCTTCATCTTTTTCATCTTCTTCTTCTCTATTTTCTTCTTCTTCTTTTCTATCTTCTTCGTTTTCTTCTTCGTCGTCTTCTTCTTCTTCTCTATCTTCTTCTCTATCTTCTTCTTCTTCTTCTTCTTCATATTCTTCTTCGTCTTCTTCTTATTCTTCATCTTCTTATTCTTCTTCATCTTCTTCTTCTTCTTCATCTTCTTCTGTTGTCTTCTTATTCTTCTTTGTCTTCTTCTTCTTCATCTTCTTCTTTGTTTTCTTCATCTTCTTCTTCTTTGTTTTCTTCTTCTTATTCTTCTTTGTCTTCTTCTTCTTCATCATCTTCTTCATCATCTTCTTCTTCATCTTCTTCTTCTTCATCTTCTTCTTCTTCTTCATCTTATTATTATTATTCTTATTCTTCTTCTTCTCTGTCTTCTTCTTCTTCGTCTTCTTCTTCTTATTCCGCTTCTTCTCTATGTTCTTCTTCTTCGTCTTCTTCTTCTTATTCCGCTTCTTCTCTATGTTCTTCATCTTCATCTTCTCCTTCTCTATCTTCTTTTTCTCGATCTTCTTCTTCTTCTCTATCTTCCTTTTCTCTATCTTCTTCTAAATCTTTTCTATCCTCTTCTTCTCTGTCTTCTTCTCCTTCTTCTCTATCTTCTTCCACTTCTCTATCTTCTTCTTCTTCTTCCGCTTCTCTATCTTCTTCTTCTACTTCTTCTTCTTTAACAAATTATTCATCTTCTTCATCTTCTTCTTCTCTCTATCTTCTTCTTCTTCTTCTTCTTCTTCTTCTCTATCTTTTCTAATTTCTTCATTTTCATCTTCATCTTCTTCTCTATCTTCTTCTTCTCTATCTTCTTTTCTATCTTCATCATCATCTTCTCTCTTCTTATTTTCAATCTTCTCTTCTTCTCTTCTTGTCTATCTTCTTATCTTCTTCTTTATCATCTTCTTCATTTTCATCTTCTTCGTCTTCATCTTCATCTTCTTCATCTCTATCTTCTTCATATTCTTCATCCTTATCTTCTTCTTCTTCATCTTCTTCATCTCTGTCTTCTTCTGTATCTTCTTCTTTCGCTTCTCTTCTTCTGCTTCTCTATCTTCTTTCGCTTCTCTTCTGCTTCTCTATCTTCTTCTTCTCTATCTTCTTTTCTGTCTTCATCATCTTCTTCCCTTCTTATTTTCTATCTTCTCTTCTTCTTTTCTATCTTCTTATCTTGTTCTCTATCATCTTCTTCATTTTCATCTTCTTCGTCTTCATCTTCTTCTTCTCTATCTTTTCTAAATTCTTCTTCATTTTTATCTTCTTCATCTTCTCTATCTTCTTCTTCTCTATCTTTTTTTCTATCTTCATCATCTTCTCATCTATTGTCTATCTTCTTCTCTTCTTCTTCTCTATCTTCTTATCTTCTTCTCTATCATCTTCTTCATTTTCATCTTCTTCATCTTCATCTTCTTCTTCTTCTCTATCTTTTCTAAATTATTCTTTTTCATTTTCATCTTCTTCATCTTCTCTATCTTCTTATCTTCATTTCTATCTTCATCATCAACTTCATCTTCTTCTCTTCTTTTCTTTCTTCTTCGTCTTCTTCTCTTCTTCTCTTCTTCTTCTCTATCTTCTTATCTTCTTCTCTATCTTCTTCTTCATTTTCATCTTCTTCGTCTTCATCTTCTTCATCTCTATCTTCTTCTTCATCTTCTTCCGCTTCTCTTTCTTCTTCTTCTTCTTCTTCTTCTTCTTCTTCTTCTTCTTCTTCCACTTCTCTTTCTTCTTCTTCTTCTTCTTCTTCTTCTTCCACTTCTCTTTCTTCTTCTTCTTCTTCTTCCACTTCTCTTTCTTCTTCTTCTTCTTCTTCTTCTTCTTCTTCTTCTTCTTCTTCTTCTTCCGCTTCTCTATCTTCTTCTACTTCTTCTTCTTTAACAGCTTCTTCTTCTTCATCTTCTTCTTCTTCTTCTCTATCTTCTTCTTCTTCTTCTCTATCTTCTTCTTCTCTATCTTTTCTAACTTCTTCATTTTCATCTTCTTCATCTTCATCTTCTATAGCTTCTTCTTCTCTATCTTCTTTTCTATCTTCATCATCAACTTCATCTTCTTCTCTTATTATTTTCTATCTTCTTTTCTTCTTCTCTATCTTCTTATCTTCTTCTCTATCTTCTTCATCTTCATCTTCTTCATCTCTATCTTCTTCTTCTGTATCTTCTTCTTTCGCTTCTCTTCTTCTGCTTCTCTGTATTCTTCTTCAATTTCATCTTCTTCATCTTCATCTTTTTCATCTTCTTCTCTATTTTCTTCTTCTTTTCTATCTTCTTGTTCTTCGTCTTCTTCTTCTTCTCCTTCTTCATCTTCTTCTTCACCTTCTTCTTCTCTATCTTCTTCTTCTCTATCTTCTTCTTCTTATTCTCTATCTTCTTCTTGTTCTTCTTCTTCTTCCGCTTCTCTATCTTCTTCTTCTTCTTCTTCTTCTTCTTCTCTAACTTCTTCTTATTATTCATATTCTTCACCTTCGTCTTCTCTATCTTCTCCTTCTTCTTCTCTAACTTCTTCTTCTTCGTCTTGTCTATCTTCTTCTACTTCTTCTTCCGCTTCTTCTTGTTCTTCTTCTTTATCTTCTTCTTCTACTTCTTCTTCGTCATCTTCTTCATCTTTATCTTCTTCTTTGTCTTCTCCTTCTCTATCTTCTTTCTCTCTATCTTCTTCTTATTATCTTCTTCTTCTTCTTCTCTATATTCTTCTTCTTCTTCTTCTTCTTCTTCTTCATCTTCTCCATCTCTCTCTTCTTCTTCTCTCTCTTCTTCTTCTCTGTCTTCTTCGTCTCTATCTTCTTCTTTTTCTATTTCTTCTCTATCTTCTTCATCTTCTTCATCATCTTCTTCATCATCTTCTTCATCATCTTCTTCATCTTCTTCATCTCTATCTTCTTCTTTTTCTTGTTCTTCATCTTCATCATCTTCTTCATCTCTATCTTCTTCTTCTCTGTCTTCTTCTTCTCTATCTTCTTCTTCTCTATCTTCTTCTTTTTCTGTTCTATCATCTTCTTCGCTATGATCTTCTTCTCTTCTTCTGCTTCATCTTCTGCTTCATCTTCTTCATCTTCTTGTTCTCTCTCTTCTCTCTCTTCTTCTCTCTCTTCTTCTCTATCTTCTTCTTCTCTATCTTCTTCTTATCTTTCTTTTTCTTCTTCTCTATCTTCTTCTGCGTCTCTATCTTCCTCTTCATCTTCTCTATCTTCTTCTTCTTCTGCTGCTTATCTTCTTCTTCTTCTTGTTTTTCTTCTTCTTCTTCTTCTTCTTCTCCTCTTATTCTTCTCTATCATCTTCTTCTATCTTCTTCTTCTTCTTCTTCATCTTCTTCTTCTTCTCTATCTTATTCTTTTCTATCATCTTCTATTATCTTCTTCTTCTTCTATTATCTTCTTCATCTTCTTCTTCTTCTCTATCTTATTCTTCTACTATCATCTTCTTCTCTATCTTCTTCTTCTCTATCTTTTTCACCTTCTTTTCTATCTTTTTTGTCTTCTCTTTCTTCTTTATCTTCTTTTTCTTCTCTATCTTCTTCTTCTTCTCTATCTTCTTCTTCTCTATCTTGTTCTTCTTCTCCTTCTCCTTCTCCTTCTCCTTCTCCTTCTCCTTCTCCTTCTCCTTCTCCTTCTCCTTCTCCTTCTCCTTCTTCTTCCTCTACCTCTTCCTCATCTTCTTCTTCTTCTTCTCTAACTTCTTCTTCTTCTCCTTCTCTATCTTATTCTTCTTCATATTCTTCACCTTCATTTTCTTCTCTATCTACTTCTTTTTCTTCTTCTTCTTTTTCTTCTTCTTCTTCTTCTTCTTCTTCTTCTTCTTCTTCTGCTTCTGCTTCTGCTTCTGCTTCTCTATGTTCTTCTTCTCATTCTTGTTGTTGTTCTTCATCTTCTTCTTCTTCTCTATCTTCTTCTTCTACAAAAACTTCATCATCTTCTTCTTCTCTAACATCTTCTTCTTCTTCTCTAACTTCGGATTTTTCTCCTCTATCTTCTTCTTCTTCTTCATATTCTTCACCTTCATCTTCTTCTCTTTCTTCTTCTTCTTATCTTCTTTTCTTCTTTTTCTTCTTCTTGTTCCGCTTCTTTATCTTCTTCTTCTTCTTCTCCTTCTCTATGTTCTTCTTGTTCTTCTTCTTCTTCTCTATCTTCTTCTCTATCTTCTTCCTTTTTCTTCTTCTCTATCTTCTTCTTCTTTTTCTTCTTCTCTGTTTTCTTCTTCGTTTTCTGTATCTTCCCTATCTTCTTCTTCCGCTTCTCCTTTTTATTCTGCCGCTTCTCCTTCTGCTACTTCTTCTGCTTTTTCTTCTTCTTCTTCATCTTCTTCTTCTTCATCTTCTTCTTCTTCTTCATCTTCTTCTTCTTCATCTTCTTCTTCTCATTTCTTCTTCTTCTTCTCTATCTTTTCTAACTTCTTCTTCATTTTCATCTTCTTCATCTTCATCTTCATCTCCTCTATCTTCTTCTTCTCTATCTTCTTCTTTTCTATCTTCATCATCGACTTCATCTTCTCTTCTTCTTATTTTCTATCTTCTTCTTCTCTTCTTCTCTATCTTCTTATCTTCTTCTCTATCTTCATCTTCTTCTTCATCTTCCTCATCTCTATCTTCATCTTCTTCATCTCTATCTTCGTCTTCTGTATTTTCTTCTTTCGCTTCTCCTTGTTCTTCTGCTTCTCTATCTTCTTCTTCTTCTTCTTCTTCTCTATCTTCTTCTCTATCTTCTTATGTTCTTCTCTATCTTCTTCTTCATTTTCATCTTCTTCATCTTCTTCTTCATCTTCTTCGCCTTTATCTTCTCCTTCTCTATCTTCTTCTTCTTCTTCTCTATCTTCTTCTTCTCTTCTTCTTCTTCTTCCACTTCTTCTCTATGTTCTTCATCTTCAGCATCTCCTTCTCTATCTTCTTCTTCTTCTCTATCTTCTTTTTCTCTATTTTATTCTAAATCTTCTCTATCCTCTTCTTCTCTGTCTTCTTCTCATTCTTCTCTATCTTCTTCCACTTCTCTATCTTTTTCTTCTTCTTCTTCTTCTGCTTCTCTATCTTCTTCTTCTACTTCTTCTTAACATCTTCTTCTTCTTCATCTTCTTCTTCTTCATCTTCTTCTTCTTCTTCTTCATCTTCTTCTTCTTCTCTATCTTTTCTAACTTCTTCATTTTCATCTTCTTCGTCTTCATCTTCTCTATCTTCTTCTTCTCTATCTTCTTCTTTTCTATCTTCATCATCAACTTCATCTTCTTCTCTTGTTATTTTCTATCTTCTTCTTCTCTTCTATCTTCTTGTCTTCTTCTCTATCTTCTTCATTTTCATCTTCTTCATCTCTATCTTCTTCATCTTCTTCATCTCTATCTTCTTCTGTATCTTCTTCATCTCTGTCTTCTTCTGTATCTTCTTCTTTCGCTTCTCTTCTTCTGCTTCTCTATCTTCTTCTTCTTCTTCTCTTTCTTCTTCTCTATCTTCTTATGTTCTTCTCTATCTTCTTCTTCATTTTCATCTTCTTCATCTTCTTCATCTTCTTCATCTCTATCTTCTTCATCTCTATCTTCTTCTTCTCTATCTTCTTCTTCTTCTCTATCTTCTTCTTCTTCCACTTCTCTATCTTCTTCTTCTTCTTCTTCTCTATCTTCTTCTTCTCTAACTTCTTCTTCTTGTTCTTCTTCTTCTTCTCTAACTTCTTCTTCTTCTTCTTCTTCTTCTTCTTCTTCTTCTTCTTCTTCTTCTTCTCTTCTTCTTCTTCTCTAACTTCTTCTTCTTCGTCTTGTCTATCTTCTTCTTCTTCCGCTTCTTCTTCTTCTTCATATTCTTCATCTTCTACTTCTTCTCTATCTCTTCTTCTTCATCATTTTCTTCATTATCTTCTTCTAAATCTTCTCTGTCTTCTTCTTCATTATCTTCTTCTACTTCTCCTCTATCTTCTTCCGCTTCTCTATCTTCTCCTTCTTCTTCTTCTTCTTCCGCTTCTCTATCTTCTTCTTCTTCTTTTTCATCTTCTTCTTCTTCATCATCTTCTTCATATTCTTCATCTCTAACTTCTTCTTATCTTCTTTTTCTTCTTCTTCTTCTTTTTCTTCATCTTCTTCATCTTCTCTATCTTATTCTTCTCTATCTTCTTCTTGTCTATTTTCTTCTCTATCTTCTTCACCTCCTTCTTCTCTATCTTTTTCTTCTTCTTCTCTGTCTTCTTTATCTTTTTCTTCTCTATCTTCTTCTTCTCTATCTTCTTCTTCTCTATCTTCTTCTCTATCATGTTGTTCTTCTCCTTCTACATCTTCTTCTCCTTCTTCTTCTCCTTCTTCTTCCTTTTCCTCTTCTTCTTCTTCCTTTTCTTCTTCTTCTACTTCTTCCTCTTCTTCATTTTCTTCCTCTTCTTCATCTTTCTTCTACTTGGCTTCTTCTTCTCTTACCTTTCTGCTTCTTTTTCTTCTTCTTCTTCTTCTTCCTCTTCTTTTTTTTTTTCTTCTGTTGCTTCTTCTTCTGCTGCCTCTTATTCTGCTTCTGCTGCTGCCTATAATTCTGCTGCTTCTGCTGCTGTTGCTTCTGCTTTCTCTGCTTCTTCTGCTTCTTCTGCTGCTTCTTCTTGTTCTTCTACTTCTTCTTCTGCTATTTCTGCTTCTTCTGCTTCTGCTTATTCTTTTGCTTCTTCTTCTTTTGCTGCTTCTTCTTCTTCTGCTTAGGTTTCTGCTGCTCCTGCTTCCTGTGCTACTTCTGCTTTGTCTGCTTCTATTTCCGCTGCTGCTTCATTTCCGCTTCTTCTTCTTTTTCTTCTGCTTCTGCTTGTGTATTTCCTTCTGCTTCTACTACTTCTGCTTTTTCTGCTTCTTCTTCTGTTTTTTCTGGTTCTCTTTTTTCTTCTTTTGCTTCTGCTTCTTCTGCTTCTGACTCAGATTCTTAGCTTCTGCTTCTTCTTCTTCTTCTTCTGTTTCTTTTGCTTCTGATTCTTCTGCTTCTGATTCTTCTACTACTTCTTTTCTTCTACTTCCGCTTCTCTTTCTTTTTCTTCTGCTTCTATTTTTCCTTCTGCTTCTGCTTCTTCTGCTTCTGCTCTTTTTGTGCTTCACCTTCTCCTTCTGTTTCTTCTGCTTCTTCTTCTGTTTCTGCTTCTTCTGCTTCTGCTTCTTTTACTTCTGCTTCTTCTGTTTCTGATTCTTCTGCTGCTTATTTTGTTTCTTCTTCTTCTTCTTCTGCTATTTCTGCTTCTTCTTTTTCTGCTTCCATCTTCTGCTTCCGCTTGTGTTTTGCCTTCTGCTTCTACTGCTTCTACTTCTTCTGCTTCTTCCTCTGCCTTTTCTGATTCTCCTTCTTCTGCTTCTGCTGCTTCTGCCTCTGCATCTTCTTCTGCTGCTTCTGCTTCTCCTTCTGCTTCTCATTTTGCTTCTTTTTCTTCTCGTCCTACTTCTTCTTCTTCTTGTTATTCTTCTTATTCTTCTTGTTCTCTTTCTTCTTTCCTTTTTCTTCTGCTTCTTCTGTTTCTGCTTCTTCTTTTCTGCTTTTTCTTTCTATGCTTCTTCTTCCATTTCTGTTTCCACCTCGGTTTCTGCTGCTTCTAGCACTTCTGCTTCTTCTGCTGATGCTTCTTCTGCTTCTGCTTCGCCTTCTACTTCTGCTTTTACTTCTGCTGCTTCTGCTTCTTGTTCTTCTTCTGCTTCTTTTTCTTCTGATTCTGATTCTGTTTCTTCTGCTACTTCTGCTTCTTCTTCTGCTACTTCTTGTGATTCTTCTTCTCCTTCTACTTATTCCACTTCTGGCTCTGCTTTTTCTTCTTCTTCTTCTCCTTCTTCTTCTTCTTCTGCTCCTTCTTTCTTCTGCTTCTTCTTCTTCCGATTCTGATTCTGTTTCTTCTGCTACTTCTGCTTCTTCTTCTGCTTCTTCTTCTTGTTCTTCTTCTGCTTCTGCTGCTTCTTCTTCTGCTGCTTCTTCTGTTTTTTCTGCTACTTCTGCTGCTTCTTCTTTTGCTTCCCCTTATGTTTCTTCTTCTACTACTGCTTCTGCTATTTCTGCTATTAATTCTTCTTGTGCTTCTGCTTCTTCAGCTTCTGCTTCAGATTCTTTGTTTCTGCTTCTTGTTCTGCTTCTTCTTATTATTTCTTTTGCTTCTGCTTCTTCTGCTTCTGATTCTTCTACTACGTCTTCTCTTCTACTTCTGCTTCTGCTTCTGCTTCTCTTTTCGCTTATACTTCTTCTGCTTCTTCTGCTTCTCCTGCTTGATTTGTTCTGCTTCTTCTCAGTTTCTTCTTCTGCTTCTTAGACTTCTTCTGCTTCTGCTGTTTCTCCTTTTTATGCTTCAGCTACTTCTTCTGCTGCTTCTTCTTCTGCTTCTGCTTCATCTGCTTCTTCTTCTGCTTCTAGTTCTGCTTCTTCTGCTTCTTCTGCTGCTTCTTTTGCTTCTGCTTCTGCTTCTTCTGCTGCTTATTCTGTTTTTTCTTCTGCTTCTTCTGCTATTTCTGCTATTCTGCTTCATCTTATTCTTTTACTTCTTCTTTTGCTGTTTCTTCTTCTTTTGCTTCAGTTTCTGCTGCTCCTGCTTCCTCTGCTTCTTTTGCTTTGTCTGCTTCTACTTCTGATTCTTCTTCTTTTTCTTCTTCTTCTTCCTCTTTTCTATTGCTTCTACTGTATCTGCTTGTGTTTTGCCTTCTGTTTCTTCTGCTTCTTCCTCTGCTTTTTCTGGTTCTCCTTTTTCTTCTGCTTCTTCTGCTTCTTTTTCTTCTGCTTCTGTTTCTTCTGCTTCTTAAGGTTCTCGTTCTCCTTCTCCTTCTGCTTCTGTTTCGCCTTCTACTTCTGCTTCTTCTGCTTCTTCTCCTTCTGCTTCTTTTCCTCCTGGTTTTTCTGCTTTTGCTTCTGCTTCTTTTTCTGTTTCTTACACTTTTCTTCTTGTTCTGCTCCTTCCACTTCTTCTGCTTTTTCTTCTGCTTATTCTGCTTCTTGTCCCACTTTTGCTTCTGCTATTTTACCTTTTTCTTCTTCTTCTTCTTCTGCTTCTTCTTCTGGTTTTTCTGCTTCTGTTTCTCCTTCTGATTCTTCTTCTTCTTCTTCTTCTCCTTCTCCTTCTACTTCTTCTGCTTCTTCATCTTCATCTTCTGCTTCTGCTGCTTCTGCTTCTTCTTCTGCTTCCTATTCTTCTGCTTCTTCTGTATCTTGTCCTTCTTCTAATACTTCTAATACTACTTCTGCTTCTGCTTCGTTCTGCTTCTTCTACTACTTCTGCTTCTTTTCTTCTCCTTCTGCATTTTCTTCTGCTGCTGCTTCTTTTTCGGCTTCTGCTTCTTGGGCTTCTGCTTCTTCTGCTTCCCCTTCTTCTACTTTTTCTTCTGCTTCTTCTCCCTTTTTTCTTCTTCTGCTCCTTCTACTACTTCTGCTTCTTCTGCTTCTGGTTCTGCTTCTTCTGATTCTGATTCTTCTGCTTCTGCTTCTTCTGCTTCTTTTGCTTCTCCTTTTTCTGTTTCAGCTTCTTCTGCCTTTTTTCTTCTTCTGCTCCTTCTACTACTTCTGCTTCTGCTTCTTTTGCTTCTGATTCTTCTGCTTCTGCTTCTTCTGATGCTTCTGCTTCTTGGTTTCTTCTACTTCGACTTGTGCTTCTTCTGCTGCTGCTTCTGATGCTTCTGTTTCTGGTTCTGCTTCCGCTCCTGCTTTTTATTATACTTCTGCTTCTGCTTCTGGTTTTCCTTCTCCTTCTGCTTCTTCTGCTTCTTCCTGTTCTTCTGATTCAGCTTCTTGGGCTTCTTCTGCTTCTTCTCCTTCTATTTCTTCTGCTTCTGCTTCTTCTTCTGCTTCTTAAGCTTCTCATTCTGCTTCTATTCTGCTTCTTTTTCTTGTGGTTCTCCTTCTTCAGCTTCTTCTGCATCTGATACTTCTGCTGCTGCTTCTTCTGTTCTACTTTTGCTTCTGTTTCTTTTTCTTCTACCTCTGCTTCTGTTTTTCCTTCTACTTCTACTTCTGCTTCTGATCCTGCTTCATCTGCTTGTCATTCTTCTGCTGCTTCTTCATGTGCTTCTGCTTTTGCTTCTTCTGATTCTTCTTCTGCTTCTTCTACTGTTTCTTCGACTTCTTTTCTGTCTTCTTTTTCTTCTTCTGCTACTTCTTCTGCTGCTTCTTCTGCTTTTTCTGCTTCAGCTTCTTCTTCTGCTTCTTCTGCTTCTTCTTCTTCTGCTTCTTCCGCTTCTTCTTCTGCTTCTGCTTCTTCTGCTGCTTCTTCTGCTTCTGCTTCTTCTGCTGCTTCTTCTGCTGCTGCTTCTTCTTCTGCTTCTTCTGCTTCTGCTTCTTCTTCTGCTTCTTCCTCTTCTGCTTTTTCTTCTTCTGCTTCTTCTGCTCCTGCTTCTGCTTCTGCTTGTGTTTTTCCTTCTGCTTCTGCTACTTCTGCTTGTGTTTTTCCTTCTGCTTCTACTACTTCTGCTTCTTCTCGTTCTCCTTCTACTGCTTCTTTTTCTTCTGCTTCTTCTGATTCTGATTTTTCTGCTTCTTCTGCTTCTTCTGCTTCTGATTTTTCTGCTGCTTCTGCTTCTTCATCTTCTTCTTCGTCTTCTTCTTCTGCATCTTCGTCTTCTGCATCTTCGTCTTCTGCTTCTGCTTCTGTTTTTTTCTGCTTCTGCTTCTTATGCTTCTGCTTCTTGTTCTGCTTCTTAAGCTGCTCGTTCTCTTTCTATTTCTGCTTCTGCTGCTTCTGCTGCTTCTGCATCCTCTTCTTCTGCTTTTTCTAATTCTTCTGCTTCATCTTCTGCCTCTTCTTCTGCTTTTCCTGCTTCTTCTGCTTCTGTTTTTTCTACTCATTTTTCTTCTGCTTCTTCTTTTCCTACTACTGCTGCTACTGCTTCATCTGCTTCATCTGCTTCTGATTCTTCTGATTCTTCTTCATCTTCTTCTGCTTTTGCTTCTTCTGATACTTCTTCCTCTTCTGCTGCTTTTTTACTGTTTCTTCTATGTATACTTCTTCGTGTTCTTCTGCTTTTTCTTCTGCTGCTGCTTTTTCTTCTTCATTTGCTTCTACTTCTGCTTATTCTTCTGCTTCTTTTTCTGCTTCTTCTGCTGCTGCTGCTTTTTCTTCCATTTCTTTTTCTTCTTCTGCTTCTTTTTTTCTTTTGCTTCTTCTTCTCCTTCTTCTTCTGCTTCTTCTTCTTCAGCTTCTTCTACTGCTTCTTCTTCTTCTGCTTCTTTTTCTGCTTGTTCTTCTTCTGCTTTTTCTTCCATTTCTTTTTCTTCTGCTTCTTTTTTTCTACTTTTTCTTCTTCTTCTTCTTCTTCTTCTTCTGCTTCTTCTTCTGCTGCTGCTTCTTCTACTGCTTCTTCTTCTGCTGCTTCTTCTGCTGCTTCTTCTGCTGCTTCTTCTGCTGCTGCTGCTTTTTTTTCCTCTGCTTCTTCTTCTTCTGCTTCTTCTGCACCTTGTGCTTCTTCCTCTGCTTCTTCTTGTTCTTCTGCTTTTTCTGCTTCTGCTCCTTTTTCTGCTTTTTGTTCTGCTTCTTCTTTTTCTGCTTCCACTGCTTCTGCTTCTGCGTCTTCTACTTCTTCTTCTTCTTCTGGTTCTTCTGGGCTTCTTCTTCTACTTCTTCTTCTGCTTCTTCATCTGGCTGACTTTTGCATCTTCTTCTGCATCTTCTTCTTCTTTCTTTTGCATCTGCTTAGCAACAAATTGATAAAAATAACATAAAAATCACATGAAATTGCACATAACAACATAACATAATATAAAATAAAATAAATAAAAAAAATAAAAGAAAGTATAATAACATAAAGCAATATAAAATAAATTAGAAAAGAAAGAATTTAATATAAAATTTATTTTGCAATAATACAGTATAATAAAAAATCATAAAATAAGAGAAAAACGCATTAAAAAAGAGAGAAAAAAAGAAAAGAAGAAAAGAAAAGAGAAGGAAAGAGGAAAGAAGAAAAGAGAAGAAAAAAGGTGAAAGAAAATACAAAATGAAAAGAAAGGAAATGAAAAAAGACAAAAGAAAAGAAAAGATGAGGAAAAGAAAGGAAAAAGAAAAGAAAAGAGAAGAAAAAAGAAAATAAAAGAAAAGGAAAGTAAATGAAAGAAAAAAGAAAAGGAAATGAAAGGAAATGAAAGGAAATGAAAGAAAAGGCAAGGCAAGGCAAGGCAAGGCAAGGCAAGGGAATGAAAATAAAAGAAAAAAAGAAAAGAGAAAAGAAAAGAAAAGAAAACAAAGACATATGAAAAGAAATCCTGCTTCAACCCATAACCTTTGTGATTTGTGTGCTTGAAATTTCTTTTTAGAGCTGAAGAACCCCTGGCATTACAGGCTCAGCCTGTCGACTGATCCCAGATGTCAGAGGTGGTCTGCCATGGTATGTTCCCTAACATCCCTCCCCTCTCAAGCCTTTTGACACTAATTTTTACGTTACAGGTGGAGCTTGAGTGACTCTAGTCATACATATCTTTGTTGGAATTGGTGTCAAAGTTTCTCGCTTTGCTTGTAAAGGTATAGACCAAGAAAAATTCAGAGCGCAAGCTCAGCGAAGGGTGGTCACACCTTGGAGGCGGGTAGCTTTTGGGATGGAGGTGTGTTTTGCTGTTATGATGAGATTATAATGAGCAAAGTTCACCCAAGGATAGTATTTTGTCAGAAAAGTGAGAGTCTGGGGGCCCATTCCCAGGCATATTTATCAGATTCAAAAATGCTTCACTGCACAGCATTACACACACTAAATAGGTTCTTGTATCTTTGTACAGTAGCATTGTCTTTGACCAGGTACGCGTATCCTGGTTACCAGGGTGGGTCTCCATCTCTGTGTCCCATAGTACCTTCCAGTTCCCGTCTTATCACAGAGCCTGGCCGCAGTGTCTCCACGCCGCTCCACCCTCCGTACAGTTTCTCTCAGAGTCGGCACACCATGTTCCCCAGGTGTTGCCAACATCTAAGGTTGCCTAGGGACCTTCTGTGGGATGGAAGCCTTCCATAACCTCCATGCTCCACCCTGAAAGTTTCTTCAATGCTGTACCTTTCCTTAAAATGCGAATATAAATTTAATTTCTAAGTCACCTCCAGCAATAATTCCAGAGACCTGCACTGCAGAGAGCGCTCTCCTCGATGGAGCAGGAGACCTTACCTACATTGGTAAGGAATGGTGAGGAAATGCTGCATGCTGTATTGGGTTTGCGTGGCAGTGCTTTGGTAGCGGGGGGGGCTACAGGGGTGGCTTCTGTGAGAAGCTGCTAGAAGCTTCTCCTATGTCTGATAGAGCCAATGCCAGCTGGCTTCAAGACGGATCTGCCACTGGCTAAGGCCAAGCTCATCAGCAACAGTGGTAGCGCCTCTGTGATAACATATTTAAGAAGGGGGAAAAAAACCGGGAAGCGGCAGCCAGAGAAGAGAGGAGTGAGAATATGTGAGAGAAACAACTCTGCAGACCCCAAGGTCAGTGAAGAAGGAGGGGGAGGAGAGGCTCCAGGCGCCGGAGCAGAGATTCCCCTGCAGCCCGTGGTGAAGACCATGGTGAAGCAGGTTGTCCCCCTGCAGCCCATGGAGATCCACGGTGGAGCAGATATCCACCTGCAGCCCGTGGAGGACCCCACGCTGGAGCAGGTGGATGCCTGAAGGAGGCTGTGATCCTGTGGGAAGCCCATGCTGGAGCAGGCTCCTGGCAGGACCTGTGGAGCTGTGGAGAGAGGAGCCCACGCTGGAGCAGGTTTGCTGGCAGGACTTGCGATCCTGCGGGGGACCCACGCTGGAGCAGTCTGTTCCTGAAGGACTGCACCCCGTGGAACGGACCCATGCTGGAGCAGTTCGTGAAGAACTGCAGCCCGTGGGAAGAACCCACGTTGGAGAAGTTCGTGGAGAACTGTCTCCTGTGGGAGGGACCCCACGCTGGAGCAGGGGAAGAGTGTGAGGAGGAAGGAGCGGCAGAAACAACGTGTGATGAACTGACCGCAACCCCCATTCCCCGTCCCCTTGCGCCGCTCGGGGTGGGAAGAGGTTCGGGAGTGAAGTTGAGCCCGGGAAGAAGGGAGGGGTGGGGGGAAGGTTTTGTTTTTTTTTTTAAGATTTGGTTTTACTTCTCATTATCCTACTCTGATTTTGATTGGTAATAAATTAAACTAATTTCCCCAAGTCAAGTCTGTTTTGCCCATGATGGTAATTGGTGAGTGATCTCCCTATGTCCTTATCTCGACCTACGAGCCTTTTCCTCATATTTTCTCTCTCCTGTCCAGCTGAGGAAGGGGAGTGAGTGAGCAGCTGTGTGGTGATTAGTCCGGCTGGGCTTAAACCACGACACATGCTCTCTACGTCTCTGCAGAGTTCATGCGGAGGGAACCAAAAGCCTTTCTTTCAGCTCGGGCATCCCCACATCCAAAGGCATGTCTATGGTGCAAAAGCCCTTCTTTACCTAGTCTGGACACGCAGATGAATTGAGAGGGATGCCCAGCAGCTCTGCCCAGTGCGTGGCCACCAAGGGCAGGGACGGCCCGCTGGGCCTCCAGGGCACGGGGACTGCCTCAGGGCCAGCACCGAGGAAGGGTGCTGGGCGGAGGGCGGAGGGCGGGCGGGCGGGGCTGTGCATGGCGGGCCTCGTCGCCCCCAGGTCACAGGGCCACCGCCCGGCAACGGCGCAATCACAATGCCCTGGGACAGGATACAAGGGAGCATCGTCCCCTGTCCCGCTGCCAGAGGGCAGCCCGAAGACACCCGAGAGGAAGCCCATGAGGAGATGGTGGAATTACTTGGAGAGGGGGCTGAGGGAGGAAGAGTGGAGGAGGTGGGACGAGGCTGCTGGAGGTTCCCCACTGCCAGGCCAGCTCCCGACAGGGCCCCCTTCACAGCCCATCTGATGGATGAAAATCCTGCCTCAGCCTTCAGGGATCAGACAACGGCTGCTCAGGAGATGAGAAGAAGCACCGAGGCCTGGAGGTGCCCAAGGCTCTCAGGCCTCTTCAGCTGGATAAGCGGTGGCAAGACCAAGGGAATGCCTTCTGGAGGAGCCCTGCAGAGCTCGCCGTCCTCACCCTCTGCGGAGCCAGCGGCAGCAGCCGTAAGAAATGGGATGCAGAGATGTTGACGGGGTCCCAGTGCTTTGGAGCACCCACTGGTGCCCTGCCAGGCGCGGGAAGGATTTTGCCCGCAGGGTCGATCAGGCCGGGGGCCTTTGGCCACTCTAGGAAGCCCCTGAGGTGGCTCCAGGTTAAGGGAGAATAGGGCTGGGGCATCTCCTGGGAGGCGTGAGCAGCCTGTGGGAGGAGGAGGCAGGTCTTGCTCACATGCTCAGGGACTAGCCGATCGCCAGCGCTGGGGTCAGGAAGGAATTTTCCCCCGGGGCAGATTGGCACCGGTCCCCGGGGGTTTTTTGCCTTCCTCTGCAGCATTGAGCATGGCCGCTTGTCAGGGCTCCTCAGGTCCCTTTTGGCTGGGTCACTGCCTGCTGCTCATGCACCACGAAGACGGCCTCTTGTGCCCTGCAGCTGGCGGGAGGAAGGCTTTTTTTCCCCCACAGTGGGCTAGCGAGTGTTCCCGGGGGTTTTTTGCCTTCCTCTGCAGCGCGGAGCACGGCCACCTGCCAGGGTTCCTTTGGCCATTGTGGCTAGGTGCCTGCTGCTCCTGCTCCACGAAGGTGGGTGCCCTGCATCCAGGGGACTCCCAGGGCGGGCCCCCAGGGTGGCCCCCAGGGCTTGCTTCTCCTCCTCTGTAGCACTGAGCACAGCCCCTTGGCAGAGCTCCTCCGGGCCCTTTCGCCTCGCTTCTTGCCTGCTGCTCTTGCACCTCCGAGGCGCCACTCGTGCCCTGGCTTGCTCGAGCGCTCTTGCCCAGTGCCACTTTGGAGCGGGAGCGAGCTCTGCTCTTCCCTGGCCTCCATTTCCCCAGGGGCTCTTGCCTGCGCTTGGAAGGGCTCCAGGCTCGCTGCAGCATCTGGAGCTGCCACTTTTCAGCTGTCCCGGCGTGCAGGACAAGCGGGCCCGAGAGCGCTTTTCATGCGTCACTGGCCAAGAAGCGCAGCGGAGCAGGTTTGGGAAGGCAGAAAGTGTGCTTGTCATCGATACGTGTCATCCTTTGGAAAATACCCCACGGTACCACACACCTCTTCTTCTGCTTGTCCTTTTGTGTGTGGTCGGGACCGATGCTCATAGTTCAAGTTGTCGCTCTTCAGGAACCAGGGACTGCCTGGCCTGTATTCCTGCTGCGACTTTCCGTGGCTCTGTGGCATTCCTTTGCCAGACAGCAAGGGCTGGTTTTTTCAAGCTACACTGAAGAATGCATCTGCCTGCTCCTGGCTACACACGCGCACTGTGTTAGCGCTAGTGAGCATTGGCTCTGCAAGGGATTCAGAAAAACAACATAAAATCACATAAAACCACATAGTAAGCCTTAAAATAACAAACCATAAAATAACATGCCATAAAATAAAACAAAGCAAAGTAAACCCAAACAAAGTAAAGGAAAAAAAACCTAAACTAAACTAAACTGAAATAAAATAAAAATAATTAATATAAAATACGTACAGTAAAATAAAAAATTATAATAAAACAACATAGTAAAATATAATAAAATATCATAAAATAAGAGGAAAAAATGTGAAGAAAAAGAAAAGAAAAGAAGAGGAAAGCAGAGAAAAGAAGATGAAATGAGTAAATGAAATTAAATGAGATTAAATTAAATGAAATAATGAAATGAAATGAAATGGACAAGGAAATGATAGAATGAAATGAAATGAAAGAATAAATTGGAATAATGAAATGAGAAAATGAAAAAATGAAAAATAAGGTGAAAGAATGAATCAAGTGAATAAATGAAATGAAAGAATGACAAATTTAAATTAAAGAGAGAAATGAAATTTAAGAATGAAATGAAATGGAAAAAAGTGAACTGTTTAAATGAAGGAATGAAAGGAAATACAATAGTGAAATAATGAAAAAAGGAAATGACTAAAAAAATTAAATGAAAGAATGAAAATAAATGAAAGACAGAAAATATATGTAAAATTGTAAAATGAAATGAAGAAATATAATTAAATGTAAGAAAATTTCATTTCATTTTGCCATTTCTTTTCATATTTTCATTTCATGATTTTGTGTCATGATTTCATTTAATTTCATAATTTTATGTCATTTCATTTCATTTCATTTCATTCTTTCATTTGATTTTTTGTTAGTTTTGTTTCATCCTTAAATGCAATGTCTTTCTTTTCATTCTTTCATTGTTTCATTTTGTCATTTCATTTCATTCTTCCATTCATACTTTCGTTTCATTTTTTCATTATTTCATTCTTTCATTCTGTCAATATTTCATATCATTACTTCTTTTCACTCTTTGATTTGTTCATATCATTTTTTCTTTTCATTTCTTCATTCTTTCTTTCATTTTTTTTATGTCTTCATTTCATCATTTCATGAAATGATTCAAAAACACATGAAATGAAACAACAAAATCAAATGAAAGAATGAAATGAAAAATAACATAAAAAAGGAAATAAAATAAATTTAAATTGAATTAAATTAAAGAAGGAAATAAAAGAATGGACTGAGATGAAAGAAGGAGTTGAAAAATGAAAGGAAGGAAATTAAAAACAACATGAAAGAATGAAACAAAAGAACGAAATGGAAGAAAATAAATGAAAGAATGAAATTACATGGAAGAATGAAATTAAAAATGGAAGAATGAAATGAAATGAAATGAGATGAAATTCAGTTAAATGAAACAAAATGAAAGAACAAAATAGTGACACACAAAAATGCACTAATGACAAAACGAAAGAATGAATGACTGACAAAACCAAATGGTGAAACACAATAATAATATAATGAAACAATGGAATAATGACATAATGTAATGATGTAACGCTATAATGAAATAATGAAATGAAATCATGATACAATGAAATACAAAGCTTTAATTTCATTATAATGAATTCTTTCTTTTAATTTAATTTAATTCAATTAACTTCATTCCATTCCATTCCATTTTGCCATTTCAGGATTTCACGTAATGTTTTCACTTCATGATTTCAGCTCATTTCATCATTTCATTTCATTTCATTTCATTTCATTTCATTCTTTAATTTAATGTTTAATTTAATTCGTTCCTTTCATTGCATTTTTCTGTTTAAATTCTTGTAATTCTTTGATATTGTTTTATGTCACTTCATTTCATTCTTTCATTTAATTTCATTTTACATTTCAATCTTTCATCTCATTTAATCGTTTCATTTTTCATGTCTCCATTTCATTGCATTCTCTCATTTTAAATTTTGTTTTATTATTTCATTTTTTCATTTCATTCTTTCATTTCTTAAATTAATTTCATGTCATTTCATTTAAGAATTTCATTTAATTTCAATTAAATATATAATTTTGTTTAATTTAATGTTATTTCATTTCATTCTTTCATTTTGCTTTGTCTAATTTCTTTTGATTTCACTTAATTTCATTTCTTTTCATTTCATATTTTAATTTCATTATTTAATTTCATATTTTCATGTCATGTCTTAATTTCATTATTTCATGTTATTGTTTAATTTAATTTCTTTTCACTCATTCATTTTATCCTTTAATTTAATTTCATTTCATTTTGTGATTTCATTGCATTCTTCAATTCACACTTTCATTTCATTTTTTCATTGGTTCATTGTTTCATTTTTTCATTGTTTCATGTCAGTATTTTTTTTATTTTCATTTTTTCATGGCATTATTTCTTTTCATTCTTTCGTTCCTTCATTTTTTTTTTACTTTATCACTTCAGTATTACCAATGAAATAAAATAAAAAGACATTAAATGAAATGAAAGACTGAAATTAAGAGAATAAAATAAAAAATTACATGAAAGAGTGACATAAAATGAAATGAAATAAAATTAAATGAAAGACAGACATAAAGTGAAATAATGTAATGAAATGAAATGGAACCTAAGAATGTATTAGTGACATGAAAAAATGAACTACTGGCAAAACGAAAGAATGAACGACTGACAAAACAAAATAATTAAATAGAATAATACAATAATGAAACCATGAAATAATGACATCATATAATGATATAATGAAATAATGAAATAATTAAATGAAATAATGATACAACGAAAGGAAATAATTTTTTTCAATTCATTCTTTAATTTCGTTTTGTTTTGCCTTATTTAATTTCATTTCATATTGTCATTTCATGATTTCACTTCATGATTTCATCTCATTGCATTAAATGCAGTGAATGAAATGAAATGAAATGAAATGAAATGAAATGAAATGAAATGAAATGAAATGAAATGGCGAATGGAAATGAAATTGAATGGAAAAAATAAACTAAATGATATTACATTAAATGAAGGGTGAAATTAAATTAAATTAAATTAAATTACATTAAATTAAATTAAAGGAGGAAATGAAAACTTAAATGAAAGAATGAAATGAAATTAAATGACATGAAATTAAATTATTTTTTAAAATGAAAGGCAATGAATAAAATCTGAAAGGAAAGTAATGAGTGTATTAAGTGGAAGGCTAAAAGGAAAGAATGTAATGAAAGAATGAAATTAAATGAAATCATGACATGAAATGTAAGAATTAAAGTATGAAATGAGATTAAATAAAATGAAACAAAATGAAATGAAAAATGAAGTGATTACATAATGAAAAGAAATCGAATGAAATAATGAAAAGAAGTGAAAGGATGAAATGGAATGAACTGAACTGAAATTAAAGGAAATTAAAGGAAATTAAATAATGCAATGAAATTCAATGAAACAATGAGATGAAACGGTGAAATGAAATGATGAACTGAAAGGAAATAATGCAGTAAGATTAAGTGAACTAAAATGAAATGAAAGAACACACAGAAATGAAAGAAATTTAAATGACAGAAAAAATAACATTAATAAGATTTAAAAAGAAAGTGAAATTAAAGAATTAAATAAAATAATGTACTATCATGCAGTAAACGAATCAAGGGAAATAAAAAATGAAAAGAAATGAAATGAAAGAATGAAAAGTAAGAATGAAATAATTAAGTCAAATAATAAATGAAGGAATGAAATGCAATGCAATTAAATGATATGAAATAATGAAAAAAAACAAAAAAAGACTTGAAAGAATGAAAAGAAATTAAATAAAATCATCAAACGAAACTAAATGAAATAATGAATTCATTAAAAAAAGGAAATCATGAACTGAAATGAAAAAATGAGTTAATGAAATAAAATTAAATGAAAAGAAAGAATAAAATAAAAATAAAAATTAAAATAAAATAAAATAAAATAAAATAAAATTACATGGAATGAAATGAAATGAGAAAAAAGAATGAAATCAGATGAAGAAATGAAGGAATTTTTTAAAAATATTGACATTAAACAGAAGACTAAACAAATCAAAGATTGAAATTAAATGGAAGAATAAAAACAATTGAAAGAATGAAACTAAAAAAAGCAATGAAATTAAATGATGAAATGAAATGTAAGAATGAAATGAAATGAAGCAATTAATGGAAATCAAACAAAAGAGTGAAATGCAATAAAATAATGAAATGAAATGAAAGAAAATTAAATGAAATGAAAGAAAATTAAATGAAATTAATGATAATGAAATGTAAGAATGACATGAAATTGAAAGACTGACATGAAATGAAGGCATGAAATGAAATAAAATAAAATTAAATGAAATGAGAGAATCTATTTAAAGATTGAAATAATTAAATGGCATGAGAGAATGGAAGAAAATTATAAAATGAATTTAAATGACTATCATGAAATGAGCAAGTGAAATGAAAGGAAATGAAATTAAAAAATGAAATGTAAGAAAAATTAAATGAAGGAATTGAAATGAAAGAATGAGATGTAAAAATGAAATGAAATAATGAAACAATAAAGGAATAAGAGAATGAAATGAAAAATTACATGCAAAGAAAGAATGAAAAGACTGTATTATATGAAATGAAACGAAACGAAACGAAACGAAATGAAATGAAATGAAATGAAATGAAATAATGAAATAACCGAAGAATGGGTTGAAAGAATGAAATACAATGCAATGCAATGCAATGGAAAAATTATAGGAAATTAATTGAAAAATAAAAAATGAAAAGAAAGAAAGTAATGACAGGATTAAACTGAAGAATAATATGAATGAAATTAAAAGAATGAAGTGAAAGTATGAAATAATGAAATTAAATGAAATAATGAACTTGAAAGAAAAAAGAAATTAAATTAAATTAAACTAAATCATATTAAGTGAAACAAAACTAAATGAAATTAAGTTAAAGAATGATATCAAAGAATGAAGTGAAAAATGAAGGAATTAGTTTAAATGTAATGAAATGTAATGTAATGTAACCGAATTTAATGAAATGAAATGAAATGATTAAAAAAGGAAATGAAATGAAAGAGGGAAATTAAAGGAAAGAATGAATTTAAATAAAAGGCATGAAAATAAATGAAAGAATGAAAGAGAATAAAATGAAAGAATGACTTGAAAAATGACATGAGAGAACAAAATGAAATTAAATGAAAAATGAAAAATTAAATGAAAAATGAAATTAAAGAATGCAATGAAATAAAATGACATTCAATGAAATAAAATTAAATTTTAAATGAAATTGAATGGAAGAATGAAATGAAATCAAATGCAATGAAATTAAATTAAATTAAGGAATGAAAGGCAATGAAATAAAATTAAAAATCAAAAGAAAGTAATAAGTGTAGTAAATGAAAAACAAAAATGAAAGAATGATAGAATGAAATGAAAGAATGAATTCATGAAATGAAATCATGCACTGAAATGAAATCATGCACTGAAATGAAATGGAAATATGCACTGAAAGGAAATAATGAAATAATGCACTGAACTGAACTGAAATTAAACTAAATTAAATTAAAACAAAACAAAATGAAATCAAATGAAAGAATGATATTGAAGAATGAAGTGAAAGAATGTAGGAATGAAATTGAATAAAATTAAATGTAATTAAATGTATTGTAATGTAATGAAATGAAATACTGAAATGAAATAATTAAAAACTTGAAATGAAGGAATGAAATTGAAAAATGAATAAAGATTACATGAAAAAATCAAATGAAATTGTATTAAATTAAATTAAGGATGAAATGAAATGACATGAAATGAAATGACATGAAATGACATGAAATGAAAGGAAAGAAGGTAATGAAAGAATGAAATTAAATAAAAAGACATTAAAATAAATGAAAGAATGAAAATGAAATGTGAAATTACTAGAAATTAAATGAATTTAAATGAAAAGTAATTAAATTAAGTTAAATTAAACATTGAAATTAAATGAAATGATATTATGAAATGAAATTATGAAATGAGATGAAATCATAAAGTGGAATCATGAAATGACAATATGAAATGAAATGAAATGAAATGAAATGAAATGAAATGAAGTGGAATTAAATGAAATGAAAGAATGAATTGAAATGAAAATATTTTATTTCTTTATAGCATTATTTAATTGAGTTATTTAATTATTTCATTATATCTTTACAGTATGTCTTTATTTCATTGTTTCCTTATTTTATTATTCTTTTCATTATTTCTTTTTGTTAGTAGTTCATTTTCTCATGTCACTATTTCATTCTTAAGTTTCATTTCATTTCATGCCATGTCATTTCATGTCATTCCTTCATTTAATTTTTCATTTCTTTCATTCATTTGGTTTCTTTCATTTTTTCTTTCACTCTCTCTTTTCATTTTCCATTTCCTTTCATTTTTCATTTCCTTCTTTCATTTCCTTTATTTTCATTGAATTTCATTTTAATCTTTCATGTAATTTGTCGTTTCATTCTTTAACCAGGGGTTTTACGGCGTCATAGGGGAAGATAGGGAGTCGGACATACGCTACCCCTTCGGCGATTTAGACCGTGCAAGAGAAAAGCACCTTAGAGATGACCAGGAGGCGGCCCTGAGGCCCCTTATAAAGACAGAAATAAATGTCGGGGTGTGGAATTTGGATAAGGAGGTGGGATTCCTGTGCACAAAGAACCATTAAGACTGACCTTGGCATCTCTTGGCATCTCTTGTGCGACCCGGGGGAGTGGAGACTCGCCTGCAGATAAGGAGGGGGCCCCGTGGAGGCAGGACAGCTCTGCGTGTGGTCAGCAAAGACAGCGAGATAACAGAAGCCTGAATGGGTCTTTGTTTCTTCCAAAGGCTTCGTGTCCCATCACTGACCTTTGCCTCATTACCGGTGAAATGCATATTCCAACTCACACCCTGCATATGCTAATGAAGACTACAGAGATCGTGCTAAACATGTATGACTATAGCACTCGTCTCTCCACCCAAATCATGCTACATGTCACATATGGGGGGGACCTCGTAGTTTTTGGGGGATGAAAGACAGAGAAAATGATTGTTAAAGTGGGAGAGAAGAACCTGACACCTGACGGAGCAGTCGACGGGCTGCGTTCTCTTCCCCCACCCCAGGCAGGGACGCCTCTCTGGGTACGCGCTGTGTCTCCCACCCTCTGGGTGACAGTTATCCCCGGGTTCGTGTATTACTGTCAAGTTTGCTAGCAAGATTAACCTTAATTAGTAGCACTATTGCAGTTAGTGAATTTATCAACAGCAATCTCGAATCTGGTTCTGTCGCTTTCAATAAAATAACTGATTTCGATTTTTGTGCACCTGCTCAGTGCAAGTCCTTTCTCTGGGGCTCTGATAAACGAATCGGTGAAAGTCCCGGGACTCTGACAGACAAATTTTGAAACCACATTCCTTTTAACGCAACATGAGGCTGATGAGGAACCGGAAATAACGACCGACACCATTCCTTATTCCCCCACCGATATAGCAAAAATTCAGGAGAAATACTCAAGAGAATCAGGAGAAACAGAGACAGAATATGTGTGGAGAGTCTCGCTTACGGGTGGGGATACCATAATGTTGTCCAAGGAGGTGCCCAGGAGTCACTCAATTATGGACAGAGAATGGGGTTTATGAACACAGGAGGGACTAAGTCTCAGGGAAACCTCCGAAGGATAGCGGGACAAGGGGAACGGAAACAGCAGCATCCCACAGGCCCCTGTTCCCAAACCCATCAAAGAAGGATGCTGAACACTCGGGATCATAGGAGATACGCTCTGTGGGCCGAAGGCATTGCAAAAGGGATTCCAAGGGAGGTCATGGACAAATTGCCCACGCCTAACCTGGAGGCATTAATCAGGACATGGAAAGGACTCCAGGAAAGCCAATGGCTCCCTCCTATCCTGAGAAAGGCCGGAGCCAAACGCCCTCTCCAACCCACCGCATAGGGACTTGATTGATTTAAGGGGCCCTGGTTTGGGAAACTCCCCTTAACCTGTATGCCTGCACAGCCACCGATGCCCATAGAGGGGAGCATAAAATTGACACTCGGTGCATTATCCCTTCCTTTTAAAACCGGTCCTCGTTGGACTGGGGTTTCTGGGTTTTCTGTTCTCTTTTAGGAGGAAATATCACAGGTGGTTAGAGAAGACCTACAGTCAAGCCTATAATGAACAGTGATTGTGAGCATTTGCAGCCGGCGTAGATCGACAGGCTAGTAACTGCACAAACCATAGCTGCTGGCTCGCTGATCTTTGCGGAATGTGTCTATTGGCACCACGAACGTTGGTTTGGGGGATCCTTTTCCTCGCCCTTACTGCCACAAGCGGCTGGGGAGACGAGGCCCCAAACCTTGCCTGGGAAATGATAAAGGGCTTTATGAGAATATGGGGGCAACCGGATCAAGGAGAATGTATCACTTTACCCCGAGCAGCTGAAGAGGGGCTGAGATTTTTCATGATGCCGGTGAATTTGAGGTTTATTTTGAACACGACTAATGCCACCTCTCTTACATTTTTGGCAAAGAAGTGGACGACTGTAAACCCTGATAGCCAGGTACGATGGAAGGGTAAGCCACTGATGGGAGGTGACATCTGTGAAACATGGAAGGAGCCTCCTAATTTGTCTAGGAATGCCACGTTAATGAATCTGCTCTGTGATGTTACCAGGCCTTTGTTTAATGTAACGGTCCTGTCTCCAACAGAAGGATCAAACCCTTTGTTACGATGTGGCAATTTGTCTAGCGGTAATATTAATTTTGAAAACAGCAATTGTCAGTATCCATGTAGACCTTATCCGTGGGATCCGATGCTCCATCCTCTCCGGAAGCCTGATGCCTTTGAAGCCAACTATACCACAAAGTGGGAACCAAGTTGGCGCATCCAGCTCCCCAAGAGAACATAAAGGTCTCCAAAAGACGGAACTAATCTGATCTGGGCGTGGTCTGGATCTACCACAACGCAACCGCCCCAAGACCCTCAATTCAAACCACCCATTAGGGGGGCACCCAGTCCTCTTTTTAACTGTACCAAGGTGATGACATGTGACACTGGACCTGGAGATCCTCCTGAAACATGGTTGATTAGTAGGCTCAGGACCCTGATCAGAGATATGTGCACCTGTTGGGGATATGCATCAAAAGGGTGGCAAAATCAAGATTCACCTTGTAACACCACCAATACCTCCTACATTCCCTCAGGCGGCATGCCACATACGCATTGTCCTATAAAGGGAACCCCCCGGAGACAGAGCCGCAAATAACTGTCGTAAGGTTTGCTGACCATTATAATTGCAAGGCAGCTGTATACACGGCTCCTCTGGGATTGGCTTGGGGATGTTCCGATGGAAAGTTCTAGTCATATTTAACACTGGAACAACGTGCGGGATTGAAGTGTGGTGTTGGAATCCCCTCTTTGTGTCCCTCTAGAGTATTTAGTTTCACATCCCACCACCACAGAACACACACAGAACACAGTAATAACCCCACAGCACAGCCCGGGTGGGCGACACACAGAGTTGAGATACCTGACTGTTATACCCCAGGGATGGTAATTTCTTTAATGTTGGAAAACATGTTTATCCCATATCACAGAATCACTAAGGTTGGAAAAGACCTGCAAGATCATCAAGTCCAACCATCAACTAACACCACCACCATTAAACCATGTCTCGCAGTGCCACGTCCACAAGTTCCTTGAACGCTTCCAGGGAGGGTGACTCCACCACCCCCCTGGGCAGCCTCTTCCAATGCTTCACCACTCTCTCAGTAAAGTTTTTCCTAATATCCAGCCTAAACCTCCCCTGGCGCAACTTGAGGCCATTTCCTCTTGTCCTGTCACTTGTCACCTGGGACAAGAGACCAACACCCACCTCAGCACAACCCCCTTTCAGGTAGAGAGTGATGAGGTCTCCCCTCAGCCTCCTCTTCTCCAGACTGAACAACCCCAGTTCTCTCAGCCGCTCCTCACAAGACTTGTGCTCCAGAGCCCCCACCAGCTCCGTCGCCCTTCTCTGGACACGCTCCAGCACCTCAAGGTCCTTCTTGGAGTGAGGGGCCCAAAACTGAACACAGCATTCGAGGTGCGGCCTCACCAGCGCCAAGTACAGGGGCACAATCACCTCCCTGCTCCTGCTGGCCACACCATTTCTGATACAAGCCAGGATGCCTTCTTGGCCACCTGGGCACGCTGCCGGCTCACTTTCAGCCGGCTGTCAATCAACACCCAGGGGTCCTCTTCTGCGGGGGAGCTTTCCAGCCACTTGTCCCCAAGCCTGTAGCGTTGCGTGGGTTTGTTGTGACCCAAGTGCAGGACCCGGCACTTAGCCTTGTTGAACCTCATACAATTGGCCTGGGCCCATCAATCCAGCCTGTCCAGATCCCTCTGCAGAGCCTTCCGACCCTCCTGCCCAACTTGGTGTGGTGTGCAAACTTGCTGAGGGAGCACTCACCTTACTCTTCCTTCTTCACACTTACTCTTCCTTCTTTACGCTGACTCTTCCTTCTTTTTCCTTTTACCCCTTGTTTGAGAATTATATAACTATACAGGGAGTTAGGGATATTCTATCACTTTTGTCTGCAACTAATAAAGGATTTCTATTGACTCCCGGTCACTTGGTGTTAAGCTCGCCTTTATTTCTCTGCAGGGGATCACAAAACCAAAACAGAACTTGTCCTTTAACCCAGGGCTTTGGGACTCGGCTTGCCATAGAAGGTGCAGGTTTTCCTCTTGCCGTTCATCGTGGCACTGAAGTTGATGAGCGAGGCAGGGTAAGTGCTGGACTTGCTGAACAGGGCTTTCACTGACACCCTTACTGGGATGATGGCGATGGTCTCGCCTCCTTCACAGATGCTGGGCTCAATCACCTGCAAACGGAGGAGGGGTTGGTAAATGCAGCAGAGGACAGCCTCTATCTCTGTCCCCTGATGCCACCCCAAGTCCCCATCAGCTCACCCTCCCTGCTTAAATGCCTCCTCCAGAGCCAGAGCTTCAGCTCTGCTTAGGAAGCATCACAAATGGTTTCTGAAAGACTTTATTGCATATGGATGAGAGAGGATTCCCCAACTAAAGCCTTCCTTCCCGAAGACACAGGTCCTGCTTACACTCCCAAGACATGGTGTGCTAACACCACCTGGCCCAGGCAGCTCACCTGGCACTGCAGGATGGGTTTGTCCTCAATGTTCATTTCCATCTTGGGGTGGAAGAGCAGCTGGACCTGCACGGGGTGCCCGGAGGCAGTCAGCATGCCCTTCTGCGGCTGGAGAGTGAAGTGGGATGCCAAGTCGCCTATGTCGGTATCCACGGTTTCCAGCTTGAAACTGGGGTGAAAGGGAAGGAACAGACCTCTGCAGTTAAAAGTACCGGTGCCACCAGCACAGCCGGGACTTTGCATAGGACCATAAAAAGTAATACAAGGTAAAGGGTACAGCTCTGCTCGGGGAATCCCAGATCTTGACACAGACAGCAGACAATCAGCACTGCTGTAAGCTGACACCAAAGTTCTTCATTCCCTCCTTTCAAGAGTCTCATAAAGAGAAATGAGCTGACCCTCAAAGGCGGCAATGAATCTCAGCAGTGAGGGGCTTACATTTCAGGGTCTCTCCTTCTGGTTCCTGCTGAGCTGTGAAGAACTGCTGGTGCGTGGCTGGATGCTCTATTAAAGTATTTGAGATTAGAGAGCCCAGGTTTTGTATTTACTTGCACCATGAGGTAGCCAGCATGGGAACAGGTTCTAACCATGGACAGAAGGAGAATGCAGGCCTGGGCAGGTGGTGGCACCATGCACTCACGGACCAGGGAGCTGGACCCACCTGTACGCAATCTCGTACTTCCCTTGGTTCTTCAGAGTCAGCACTTGCTTTGCATCATCCAGGACCTTAAGCATCCCAAAATCCACGCTGCCACCTGCACCTGCAGAAAACCTGCAGAGAGAGGTAAGAAATGGTGAGTATTTGTGAGCTGCTGCAGACTACAACAGGTGACAAGATACAGATTTGGAGTTCTCAGGTGGCACAAACCCCTTCTCGGCAAGTTTCCCTTCTGGGAAGTTTTCTCTAGCTACTTTGCTGCCCCTTCCCTTACTCAGAGAATATCTGTAGGGTTTAGCAGCTAAGGAGCTCGCTTTCCATCTCCTTGCTTCCAAGCACAGATCCAACCACTCTCTGTGCCATGCCGAGCCTTCGGAAGTTGCCAACTGCTTGTTCACATCACTGTTGTTTCAAAGCCCCCAAATCCATCTGCACATGAAGTTGCACACTTCAAAGCTTGGAGGTGGGAGACTCAAGGCTCTCTCTGTGCCCTGACAGTGCTTCACTCCACGCAGCTTGCAGGATACGTGCATTACGTATCCGTGCCACGCTTGCATGGTACCCCATCCCGTCCCAAGTGCTTTGGTTGCCCACCTGCCAAGGCAATGCCATGCACCCGGACTACTTGGCTTCGGGGGCATCCACTCACCTTTAGACATGCTGATGCTCAGAGCAACATCATAGACCTCCGCAAGGATTTGGATATTTTCAATCTGAATGATCCCCAGCACGTTTTCTGCACCTGAAACCTGAGATGGCATGAAACAAACACTGCTTAGACCATTCTCCTCAATTCTTTTGTAGACAACATACGAAGAGGCCTTGCCTCTGCCGGCTGCTTCCACCCTGGCCTCCCCTGCTTGACAAGCATTTGTGGACTCCTAAGCTTTCCTAACCTGTTCATCTCATGGGCTGACCCAGCGAGATTCTGACACAGTAAGAAACCCTGTCAGCCCACCTCGGCACTCCTCTAGCAGCAGTGTTGCTGCTAAAGCGCCCTGGGAAGCAAGGCGATGTTAGAGCAACCACAAGAAGTGTGAGGTGTCCCAGAGCATTGACGACCAACCCTCTCCTCTTCAACCACCCAGCACCCTCACTGAAACACAGCCCCTGAACCATGGGGAACAAAATCCCAGGCTGAGAGTTTGTTGCTCTATGTTAAGAGCCCCAGATGGACTCCAGGATGGCTGCAGGGAGCACACCCAAGTCTGGACAACCAAACGACAGCATTCAACCATGCACAGCAGCAAATTTATGCACGGGCTCAGGATGAAGCCTTGTAACCCAGATGTAAGCCACGCAGAGGCAGCACCTCTTCCTGAGGTGCTGTACAGCAGTACATCTCTTCCAGACTCCACAACGTATTTGCCCCGTGAAGTTCAGCTACAAGAGCACCCTAGTAGTCACCTAGTTTCCAAAATGTTGTCCTTCAGTGAGAGTCCCTTGCTGCTAAGGGCCTGGCCCCCGGCAATGCAGGTAGAAAGGAATCTCAGGAAGGCTCACCCTTTTGCCCTCTTGGCAGGGTACCCTTCAAGCACAGTCTCCATCCGTAAAAGCACCGCGATCACTCTGCCCTGCTCTGCCAGGGAGGGCACAGTCCCCCTCACCTCCAGTCGGATCATCTTCTTAATGCTTAGAGCCTTCGTGGCCTTGAAATAGAGATGCACACCAAATTCCGTGCGGGGAGCAACGATGCCCTCATCTTGTGACGCGGAGAATTCCTTGCCGAGGTTTTCCAGCCCACTGACCCGCCAGGCCACGGGCGGTGGGGTGCTGGTTCGCAGCACCAGGGTCTCGCTGTCCCTCCTGTAGAGACAAGACGACACTCAGCACCGGTTGCTCAACGGTCGTGCTAGCCTTGCAACTGAATGCAACTTGGAGTAGCCCTAGCCATGTGTATGAAACCATATTTTAATGGTTTCTCTATGTCACAAGTCTGAGAGGTGAGGTCCTTGGGGGGCAGCTTGGTGTTACAAGTGTATCCAACAAAAGGCAGATGAGGAACAACTGGACTGCTCTGCAACCAGCAGACAAGATACAAATGCATCGAGACGCCCATGGCACAGCATTGCTGCGGGGCTATGGAGCTCGTGGCTGTTATAGGATATCGAAGCCAGCAAGGAATGCTTGAGCAAGAGACTGGGAATTGCTGGGAGAAAAAGGGATGCTAGCCCAGCCAGCTGGGAAAAACCTCCCTGGCCTCTCCCTTGTCCCTGCCCCAGACTCTTCTCAGGATCCTACAGACTTCATATGCAAGAGTGCATTCAGGGCCCACAGGAGCGAAGATGGCACCAGGCTGCAGTGAAGTGATGGAGATGACAATGAAGTCCTCCACTGAGGCCCTGCTGCCACAACAGACATAAAATAGGTGAAGGGCTTTGCGTTATTACCTGTCCCACGTCTTTCTTCAGCGCCTTCCTCCTCCTCCTCTCCACATTCAACTTCAGAGTCCACCTTGCTGGACTGGCTTTCCTCAAAAATGGAGGAGAGAACAACTGAGTTATGGGATGAGATGGTGTGAACAATCCCAGCAGAGTGCTTTCCTCCTTGGTCTGACACAGACTGGACATCTTCAAAGTTTGCTGAGGAGGAAGGACATGGGGAGGGAAGAAGAGGGTGAACATGGCCAGGCAACCTGCTCTTTGCCATTCGCCACTTTGCATGGCCGCATGCAAAAGACAGAAAATTTTCCCAAGAAAGCAAACTCCCAAGGCAGTTTCCCTGCCCAGGGAAGCCTGCCCAGGCTGTCTCTGCCCTCAGGAGAATTTTGAGCTTGTGCTTTTGTTGCTGGGAAGGAGCAAACACAAAAGAGCTAGTGATATTAGACCTGGGTCTACCGGCTGAAGAACTCATCCAGTCCTACTCCTTGTGGATGAGGGACACAAGGGGATAACCTGATTATTTCCCCAGTCCATGCTAGGCAGATATGAGCTTGCTTAGACTGCACGCAGGGCTGGCAGAGGATGCGCTTTCCAAACCACAGACTTTCACCCGGGAATTCCTCCACCAAGCTGGGGAACCGGTGGCTGCTAAAAGCATGGGCTTTCCATGGAGAATGAGGTCATGGAGAGCTCAGGGGAGGTGGGCTGGACTCCCTGCTGTGTCCACACTCAGGACAGCCAATGCCAAACCCTCACCGTTGTCCTGGCCTGCTGGTTCCCCAGTCTTGTGCTTTGCCTGCTCATCCTGCAGTCTTTTCTGGTCCTGATAGTACTCCAGCACCTCTGGGGGCAGCTTCTCACCCGGGGCATGCGGAGGCAGCAAGAAAGTGGTGTGGCAATTTTAGTCCTTGAGCATCCGCAGGATCTGTGTGCGTAGGGAAGAGAAACCATAGATGGGATGTGTTTCTTGACCTGCATCCCATGAACAGACTCCCCAGCCAACCTGTCTTCTCCCTCATTCCTTCCTCCCAACAACATGGACTATCCAAGCCCCTCCACAGCCTGCCAGCCGAGCTGGCTAACCCTGAAATGCCACCAGGCTTTGCCCTGGGGACTGCCTCCATCTCCCCGGCACAAGCCTGGGAACGCTGGAGCCCTGTGGAGCTATGGGAGCATGCACGTGCAGACCAGACCTTCCCTCTCACCTGCTCCTCAGCAAGGTACTGCTGGTCGAACTCCAGTGAGTAAAACTCGATGGGGAACTCGCATGGGTTCTTCACCACCACCGTCCCCCTCCGCCCCACGGCTGTACAGCAGCACCGCTCCCAGCTCGAGCACTGCGGTGCTCAACTCCAGCTGTGGCTCCAGCCCCTGCCCCGAGACCTGCAGCTGGAGGGGCTGGCTGCTCTAGCAAATGTTAATCTTCAGCTTGCTTCTGTAGGACTTCTGAAAAGAGAGAAGTGCAGAGAGCTCCTCCATGAAGTCCCAGGTGACAGGGCCTCAAAGTTAACCCTTGCCCCAAGGTCAAGGATGCTACCAGTACCTGTAAGGTGAATGGAAAACAGATAGTAACTTATAGCAGGGGCTATGGCACCTGCATGCTGGCTCTGAGTAATTGGGATGAATCCTGCTGTGAAGTGGAACTGCGTATTTGGGGATCAGATGGATCTAAAACAGACTACCACATGTTTCCACCTAGTCATGAGGGAGCACAATGCTCATAAGAAAGGTCCTCGTGGGTGGACTCAGCTCCCACAGCACTCAGGGGCTGCTTCACCTCCTTCTTCAGGGTTATGATGTTGCCCAGACACAGTCCTGGAACTCATGCATCAGGCAAACATCAGCTACATGAAGGAGGCAGATGAGCTCTCACTGGCTAGAGATAAGGGTCTTCCTCTCTGCTCAATGCTTGGCTCTGGTTAAAGCCAGAGACAAGATGGTTACAGCTCTACTAGCAATTCAAACATCCCTGGGACGCTTCCTAGGTGTGGAAGCACTCGTGTCCATACTGTTACCCACTGCCAGTTTCGAAGTCATGGTGGCTACACACAGACTGCCTTTGGGAATGCTCCATCTTTTATGCTGACTCCCAAACTGCCTGGGAACGTGCAGGCAGGCTGGGCCAGAGCCACAGGGACTGCTGGCAGCATACCACTACAGGTGACCGTCCTGCCATGCCCAGGAAGGGGTCTGGTGGCTGTTTTGTCTGCTGGTACCAGCAGCAGGATTAGCCTAGATCGGCCCTTCCAGGTTTAGTTATCCCCTGCGAGCGTGCCAGCCGCTCTGCACCAGGGCGTTGCAGCCTGCAAACACGCCCATGCAAGGGGGAAAACGAGGGGAAACAGGCAGATTTCCCCCCATGCGCCGAGAGGGAGCCACACCGCAGTGCCCTGATGTTCTCTGTGCCAGCTCCCCATTGGCATTTCAAAGCCCCTCTCAGAAGAGTGCGCTGCAGGGGAAACTGAGGCACCGTGGGTACGGGGCTTGCAGAAAGCTCCATGTGCAGGCAGACCTCATCTCCTCCTCCCTGTGCTGGGCTCTTGTTACCACACTGCCCTGCCACACCTCCTGGGGGTGACACCGGCCGATCTCACCTCTTCTGGGGGGGAAAGCCTGACTCGAATGTTGCAGCGCTGTCCTGGGGCCAGGGCTCCAGCCGAGGGCAGCACCTTGAAAACACAGGGCTTGGCCTTGAACTCCTGCAGCAGCTTCTGATGCACCCTCACTGGCAAAGGTTTGTCCACCTGAGCACAAAAAACAATTGTGGGAGGTCTCCTTGGTCTGCGAGAACAGACCCTCAGGTCCTGCAGTGCTCTGAGATACTGTCACGGTGCTGAGAGCATCCACATCCAGACCAGCCGTGGCCACCACTGCTCTAGAACTGGAGGGAAGACATATAGGCAGGGCAGGCAGATGGGGAGGCACTGTCCTTGGAGGAGGAATGGGGGAAGATGGCAGACAAGTGAAGCATCAGCTAGTGAACAGGTCCAGGCAAACCAGATTTGCTCTGTACTCTCTAAAGCTTCCTCAACGAGCTGTAGCCCAAGTGCTCAGGCAGCCACAGGGGCAGAAAAGGCAAGAGAGGCAAAGAAAACCCAACCAAGAAGTTAGGCGCTACACGTTGTCTGTGCTTTACCTTCTTAACAGGCTCATTCATGGTGATGAACCATTTACAGGGGACCTGGAGCTGATTGTGGAGCTGCATGGTTTCTTCCTGGCACTGCCCACACTGGACAGCGAACTCCGGTCTGTCCCTGGACAAGCAGAGGGATGGCACAGTCACGTTGGCACGGAGGTGGACGTGAAACGTGGGGCCTCTTGCTGCCTAGTGAAGGACAGAGCATCCAGCTGAGAGCCCAAGTGACATCTACTGCTGTCCCCAACCTGCTGCCTGCCCCAAAAGGTGGTGCGGGCACAGGGAGATGAGGGACCGTGAGGTACCTTGATGGGCAGGAGCACGTCCACCGCTCCCAGTGGCAGGTTGGCACTTGGTGGGTCGAAGTGCGCTTCGAATGTCTTGGTCTTGCAGCAGGGCAGGTGCTTCACATGGTCCAGGTCCACGCTGAAACCTTGAACAGATGAAAATAAAGCAGCTGAGACGCTCAAGTGACAGGAAATGTGTCACAAGCACGTTAAGGCCATAGGGGTGTCCTGGCTGGCAGGTCTGTGAAGAAGAGGGCTCTTTGCCTCTCCAGAGAAGCCTGCCACTCTTTCTCCCATGTCACCGCTCCAGGAGAAAGGCTTTTCACAGCCAGAATCCAAGGTTCGCATGGTCAAAAGGAAACATACTAGCTGAGGAGCGCTGGTAATTCCTTTATCAGGCATCCCAGGGAAGGATGCGCAGACCTCTCCAAAGGAGAATTTCCAACTATGATTCCCCTGTGCTGTGGTGCTCCCTGGAAAACAACTTAGAGGAGACAACTGACCAGCCCTCAGACACAGCGAGTCACCATTTGATGGCACTGCAGCCTTACCTCAAGGCCTGTTTCGGAAGCCTATTTTGATACACCAGAGGACCTCACAGGCTGTTTTCTTAATAAAGGCTGAACAGAAGTGCTGTGACATTATGAACGCCAAACCAAAGCACTTCCAAACCACCAAGGGGCCATCTGTTTGCAACGCAAACCCACTGCGTGCACAAAAACTCAAGATGATGCTCACGGTAGCCAAGAGCAGAACATGCTGAGAGGTGACCACGGTGATCAGCACAGCTCACCCCTGCAATCACGTGTTAGGGCAGCCACAGGCAGGCCAGGTCTCTGGGCACTGCTGGCCAGGAGAACTCAGGCTCCGAGGCACCAAGCAGGGCGTACTAAGGAGGACAAAGCTATACAAACAAGCACTCAGGAAAACTCCCCACGTCCAGTGGCTTAAGCTAATCTGTCAGAGACAGCTCCTTCAAGCCCACGTCAAGTCTCCCCAGCACTGGTTACCTGTGTCACACAGGACACGTCCGTCAGTGTGAAAGGACACAGGGAACTGCCCGGTGTTGGTGATCTTCATGATGTGTGTGTGGATGTTCCCGAGAATGACATAGCCAAAGTCCAGGACGTACTCGGGCAGCTCAGCTCTGAAAGGAGGAGTAAGGAGCGCCCTTAAACCACAGCCTGGCTATGTTTCCAAGTGGATGGAAGATGCCAATGAAATGGATATTTCTGTATTCACTGCTGTAAAAGCTCAACTCTAGCCAGTGAAACCCAAGCCTGACCACCTGGTAATAAGTCTCTGGTAAGTCACAGGGAGGGTAGGTCCTAGGTTTTATCAGCTACCAATGGGACCTTAACAAAAAATTCATTTGTACTGCTCTGCAACCAGATCTGTCCCCAGAGGAGCACTGGTAAATGCAGTAATCAACACCTACAAGATTCATGGGAAGGTCCTTTGCCAGAGCAATCCCACTCAGGAAAACACCTAAACAATCTGTTTTGCAGAGCCTCTTCCTCCTGAACTGGAGCCTACGGTGCCCGTCCCTCCTCATGAAGGAGCAAAAGGAAGGACAAGTTACCTAGGCAAGCCCTGCAGTCCCACCAGCACCCAAGCCACCTCATGTAGGGCTTGTCAAGGCTTTGTCGACCTGTGCTGTTCCCAGCTCTTTTTGCTTAGTGGGATCTGTTAGTTGGAACAAAGATGCCAGCTTTGAGTTCCCTCTTTCAGAGCTGGTCAGCAGGGATGCTGTCTGTGCTGTTTGGATGGGCTTGACGGTCAGCACTGGACCCCTTCAGCTCTAAGAACAGAACCCATCATCGGTGGGGAGCTGAGTGCCCAGCTATTCCCAGCTCTGCAGGGACAAGGAGCTCTCAGGAGCAGGGGTGTGCCACCGGGTGTTGCCCTCAGGGTGCCTGGAGATAGGGTACGGGAGTCCCCACTAACTTGAGAAGCCTCCGACGAGCACGCTGGTCAAAGGCAGTGTCCTCCGAGGGACCAGAGGCGAGAGCTTTCTGCTGCTCCAGGGCGTGTTCCTCCATCAGCACCTGCTCCGTCTGCATCTGCAGCCGAGTGTCAAACTGAGGAAAGCAAAGACAGTGGCTGGTTAGCAAAGGTCCTTCCTAAGGGAGAGGCTTGTCTCTGAAAGAGGATCCCACCCTGCTCTTGTTGAGAGGGGCGATGGGGTCCTCCTGTCTCCCTGCTCAGTGTCTCTGACACCTCCTGCTCTCTTAGACAGGACCTTATCTGGGGGGAAATGAACTCCAGCATCTTTGCCTGTCCGGTCACTGTTATAAAAGCTGATCTGGCCAGACAAACAGACAGACAAGCCAGGAACCTTCCAGCGCTCCAAGTATTTGCCTACCCCCAGCCACTGCCAAAGCAGCTTGGACAAAAGCTCTCTCCAAAAAGGAACCACGACAAAGCTGGTGCCTCTTGGAGACAAACACTGACAGCATGGTCCCAGAGTGCAGTCAGGCTGCTGCTATGAAGCTCTGTAAACTTGGCAGGGCTTGGGGTGTGAGTCACAAACACCCCAGCGATGACCTGCATCTCCATTCACAAAGTACCATAAATTCAATCACATGAGCATAGTCTTCAGGATCTCTCCCTGGGGTAGTCAGGTAGCTGGTGCATCTACAGGAGGGACAACTACCAGAGGTGGGCAGCCCCCAGGGCAACGCTGAGCTGATGCGTGATCATGGCCAGATGCGGGCAGGGAGATCCCAAGTGCCAGCAGGGCCCCGGGAAGACTGCTGCAGGGTGCAAGGGGACCAAGTGACACGGCGGGAGGGTGGCACATGACAAACGGGGCAGCAGCCGTTCTCACCACGGTGCCCGAGTTGTCCGTGGGTGGCTCCACAGCCGCAGCCTCCCCCAGAACCACTGCTTCATCCCTCTGGCTGTCTTAGTCCATCTTTGCTCTTGCCTCTGAGGATCTTCTCATACTGTTTGGTTCCTGAAGGAAGAAAACATCCACAAATAGAAGTGTGGGCACTGCACCATGCCCATTTAAGCTGGGAAGTCCCACTCCCCGGATGCTGGCCTCTCCCAGAAACAAACTCCTCGAGCAATCTATGCTGCTACTCCTCTCTGAATCCTGATGTTCACTCCCACGCATCTTCCTCCCCACAGAGGAGCACCTCATCCCCTGCAATGCGATGCAAAGCCAACCCTGACAAAATCCCTGCCAGCCTGCATTACAGCTTTCCCAAGCTTTTCTGTCTAGGCATCATCTTTGCAGGCCACCAACAGATACGCTGGCAAGCTCTGCAGGATGGTTCCCGGGGCAAAGCCCACATGGGCTCGTCTGCTAGACACTCAGGAAGCAAGCAGAGGGTTGAGTGTTGGTCTGACAGCCCTGAAACCTCCAGGCCTGGTGGAGATGGGTGGGAGCTGCCCTATGGCCATATGATATGACATGGGGGAAAAAGCCAGGGACATACCTGGGGAGCAGACAGGCAGTGCTCACCTTTGGTGTTCCTGGGCAGGTCCAAGTAGGTCCTGGGAAAGATCCCCTCTCCTTTGAGGGAGATCGCTTTCGGCTCCAGGTGACCCACTTGGACCTGGAAAGTCCTGCAAAAGACTCCCGGCACTCCTGGCAGGTAGGAGACTTTCAGCACTTGCTCCTTGCCTGGTCCAATGTAACCCTGCAGGGCATGAGAGAAGAGGGAGGGAATGCAAACCAAAGAGGGATTGGTGGAGGGATGGCTCAGACGATAGACACGCTGAGAAGAGAAGGCAGGTTCTCAAAGATAAGAAAGCATCAGACAACATCGCCTTCTAGCTCTCTTCTACCCAAAAGCTCAAGTCTCCTACACCAGGATGCACCGTGTCCTTCAGAGGGCTCGTAGGGATGCATTCCCACAGCACAGACTGCCCTGCGCTCAGCAGGAGCACAGCTCTTCTGCTAACGGTGTTTACCCTCTGCTAGCAAGAGCCAGACCGAAGAAATAAAAGCTCTTTTACCAGCTGCTGTGGAAGATGAGTGAAGTGCCTGCGCTCTCAGCAGAGCCAGCAGCTCCTCTCACAGCATGTCAGTGGTTCCCAGGCTGCTGTCGAAGGGCCTCACCCCTTATTAACGACCCCAACCAAACATCTCCTGCCTGTGCAGTTACACCGAGGGTGCACGAGCCTATCTGGACTCACAATGACCTGCAAACATACATCTCTGGAAACGCAGGAGCAGAGACCAGGATGAGATCTCAGGAAGAAGGTGTTGCCAGGAAGGTCACCTCCTCTCCGGGCTTCCAGAAGGACTGTCCGATCCCCGGGCTGGGCTCACGCCAGCCAGGTCGAGAGCAAACTCAAGCAGATGGCAACATGGCTCGGGGTGACAGGACACAGCCGCAGCTTTCCTCGGCTCGCCCTCCAGCACGCGGGGCTGGACCCTCAGCTCCCCGCTCCCCTCCACGCTGCAGGGACAAGCTCCTGAGCGGGACACATCCTGCCACTTGGTCCCCCGAGCCCTTATCCAGCGCACAACACAGCTGCAGCGAAAGCGAGCCCTGTCAAGCTGCCAGGGCCGACAATGCTGCTTACGGCAACAACTGCGCGGGTCTGAGCAGAGCTGTGTGTTGGGAAGCTCGCAGGAAGAGGGCATCTACAACCCTCTCCTAGGCAGCCTGACAAAGGGCCAGGGTTAATCGCTTGTGCTACCTCCGTACTCACCGTGCTGGGCACAACCAGGGGCACGCCGGGCAGAGGGCTGTTGGCAGTGGCCGCGCTGGGGCTGAGCACCGCGTAGGTGAAGCCCACCTTGCCGCTGTTCTGCAGGGTGACCTCTGCTTTGGTGACTTTGTTAAACAGCTGAAGAGAGGACAGAGGAGCGGGAAGTTACAGACACAGGCCTGATGCTGGGCATCTCCTTCCTCTTTCTTTGGCTTGAAAGGAAATGAACACAGCACAGCAGCAGGGACCGCAGAGGACATATGGGCACTTGACTCTCCCGGGTTAACCTGGGGAACCCACAGCCACAGAGTACCTCTTAGCCCTACACAGGAACAGGTATTTACGGCAGCACGCAGAGGTGCAATAACAACCATGTAAAGACCAGTAACAAAGAAACGAGGGGATACAAGCCCTCTGCCCTTTAAGGTGTCATCCAACATCTAGCTGAAACAAAGAAGGAGGCATCGAGGCATTTCAGAGGAAAAGCCATCTGCATACAAGTACTTGCAAGCAAAATACCAGCAAAAAGGGAGACAGACGGTGCAACACATGCAGGGCCAACAGCTGGAAATATCTGTGGGGTTTTTAACCAAAAAGAAGTAAAGTGGGGATTATTCTGGGACATTCTCTCCAGCTTCAGTGACAGGAAGCCCAAGTTAACTTCCTCCCTGGTTTATTTTGTTGATTAATCGAGAGCACTGAAAAAGAGCATCTCCTTGCACCTCAGGCTTTAGGAGCGGATCAGTGGATGGATGTCTCAAGGCACGTCCCTCTGGAGATCACCGCTGGGATCCTGCCTGCCCCAGGAGGCAGCGTTAGGAACCTTGAAGAGGAGTAATTCCCAGCTTTGGGGGGGGATGGAGATGGCCATTAAAAACCACCTTGGATGCAGGACCTATCACTCAAAGGTTGTACAGCTGACAAAGTAGCTGGGAAGGGGAGAGACCCCTAGACCAAGGTCAGCAGCAACCCACCGGTGATGGTTTTAAAGACCACTGCCAAGAGAAGTGCGTGGTACCTTCAGCCCGCAGTCGATCTCCGTGGTGTCTAGGAGGTAGTCAATGAGCGAAGCCTCCCCACTCAGCGCGATCTCATAGGTCGGGCCTCCCTCCACCTTGCACAGTGCCGTGACGCTGGCCACGATGTTTGCGTGGCCAAAGAAGGTGAATGTGACCCGCTGGCTCTCGCCCGGCTGCAGCACACCGTACAGCGGCAGGATGTCAAAAACCTGGAGGGAGGGGAGGAGAGGAGAGATAAAGATGTCAAGCATCCAAATTGATGCAGAAGAAGAGCCATGGCTTGAAGCAAAGGGCAGACATGACTGGAGGGGCCTGTTCCTCAAACACAGGCAAAATCATCCTAATGTCATCCTGCATCCATTACACTTTCCAGTGGAGAAACCATGGGAAAAATCTCCCATACTCACTAACTAATACATTCATTAATACAGTACATCAAAGTAACTTGGGACGTCTCCTCTCTCTCTCTGATTTGCATGCTGCTCTCTCAAGATGCTGCAGCAAAATCTACTGCAAAAATTTCCTATCGACCACTTGATTAGTAAGAGCGGGACGAATAATGCCCTCCATAGGTGCCGCACAGGTAACGTCCTTGGCCAACCCTACGACATGTCCTGCACGGCCTCTCCAATGACCGGTTGATTCAGCAGTGCTGTGCGACGTGCTGGGAGGGCTGTGACGCCACTCTGTGAGCAGCGCCAAGGGCCACCAGTGGGAGCGGGGGCTACATAAGCAAGTCAGATTCCCACTTACCTCCTCCACTCCCAAGGTGAGGGGCTCTGCCTCCGTGAACGGCATCAACTCCTTGATCTTCACCCGGCTCTGAGTCTCCGCAGCACCCTCCATCTCTGCAGCACCTTCCAGCTCCGCAGCAGTGGACGGCAGCAACTGGAAAACAAGCACCATGAGCTGCAGAAAGCAGCTGCCTGGTCTGGGTGAGACCACTCTGCTGCAGGCTCCACCACCTCACCAAGCCAGGAGCAGCTGAGATGGGACCTGGGCACAAATCAAGCAGGGGTGTGTCCCTCACATCAGTTGAGCGTGGGTCCGAGCCCACCCACAGATGAGACACGGGCTCCATCTGCACTTCCTACACGCAAGCTTGCACGAGGAAGCTGCGTGCGCCCAGCACTGAGTCCTGGCAGAGACCTCAAGGGTACTTTGCACCCTCGTGCCAGCCTGGCTTTGCTCACTCCTGCCCGAGGAACACACCGAGAACCCCATGCCTTGACAGGTTAGGTTTTCTGAGACAAAAAGAGGAACACAGCTGCAAGTGAGATGTATTAAAAACAGGAAAATAAGGACTTAGAAAGTGCTCAGCACAACTATCCTGTTTCAGATGGTGCTTAGGTTTCATCTCATGCACTCATCGGTGCTGGAGAGCTGAGGATCTCTGCTCGGTCATTCTTCTCCAACAGCACCTTCCTGAAGAAGGCAGCTGAGATGTTTTTCTGTCTTGCAGCAGCCAAGAGCTGGTATTGAACCTCAAAGGCACCATGTCTCAAGAGGAAACTCATCCCTGGACTTCTGACCCCTATTTATAAAAGAGGGCTTTGCGACTGCTCTTGACGTTTAAGAACACCCCCTTGTTCACTAATGTCAAGAAGTGCTTTGTGCTGTGGCCGTGACTTCAGCAGAATCTGCAAGAATATTTACAGGACATCCTTAGACCTAATCAGAGGCTCCATCTCCCCAGTAGATAAAGCACTGGGGAGGGAAGAGTTTTCTCTCATCTCGATGCTCTTTCTGTTGTCTCTACGTTTTCAAGCTTAGCAAAGCTTTGTCAAGTGTATATTCCCAAAGATGCTAACCCACATCTTTCCTAGGCCTGTGGTCTCCCACCTCCCCAGGGAGGTTATATGGCGATTGCCTTGATAGAGTGACACAAGCAGAAGACCAAACTGCAATCTAGAAGCATCCTTTGAATCCAGAAGAATCCTTTGAAGCAATTTTGGATCCTACTTAGCCACGTCCACTTGTATTTCCCTGGTTTACTTCCCATGCATACATGTCAACAGAGCACGAAATAAAGATCTTTTCATGCTTCTATCCAAAAAACATTCAGCCACACTATTCTTTACGTCTACAGCGTATAATTTCTCCTGATTCAGAAAAAATGTGCAGAGTTACAACATTAAAACTGCTGATATTTGGATGTAAGCACATGCAGGTCCCCTCCTTGAACTTAATGTCAACGCTGGCACTTTCAGAGCCTCTCGGGCTCTCTTACACCCTTTTCCATGGCCCTAGGAGCAGCCTCTGTCCCACATGATGCACAACAAGGTGCCAGCTCCCACTAGTACCAAGGTCAAGCTCCAAAGCAGCAAGCTTCACCAGGAAGGTCAGCACATCAAAGGCAACTTTGTCTGCAAAGCCTTCTTTTATAAAAAGTCATCTCTGCAGCCATCACTGCAACACGGGCTCTTGGGGGAAGGCAGAAGCGTGAAAGCGGGTGGCTCCAGCTGGGCTTGAGAAGGTGCTACATGCAGATCAGTACTTGGCACAGCTTGAGACAGAAAGGAAACTGAAAGCCCTCACATCATGATGCAGATACAAGCCTCCTTTGATGTTGTAAACAAAAAAACCCAAAACCAAACAAAAAACAAAAAAATCCCAAACCCAACATAAGTCAGGAGAATCTGAGTGGCCTTCTCCAAGCAAAACTGTCCTATTTCTCCCTCCCCAGAAGCCCCGCGTCCAGCCGCTGGCCCTGCTGCCCAGCCCGCTCTCAGGGCATGTGGCAGCAGGGCAGCAAAAAGGGAGGTTGGCACGAGCACGGCTTTTCAGTGGAAAGCTGGGGGAGGCAACGCAGGTGGTAGGCAGAGAAGAAAATCTACCTTTGCTTCCAGGGAGTCATCTCCAACTGCTGGCTCTTGGGCAGGATCCCCCACTGCTGCCAGGGCTTCGGCTGGCTCCTCCGCACCCCCGTCCCTGGAGCTGCTCTCTGCAGATGCTGAGCGCGCCGACCGGCCTCCCTCCTTCTTAGGTGGTTGGGCTTTGATGAAAAATTTAGGTGCTGGAGGGCTGAACCTGGAAAAGAACGTAACTTTGGTCACAGACCTGCAGTGGGAGGAAGGGGAGCCTGCACCAGCGGCCCCTTGGCAGGATGCGGCCCCTGGGTGGGCACTGGTGGTGTGAGCTCAGTGATGGGTCTGACCCAGCAGCTCCGAAACCAGGATGGAGCAGGACAATGCTTGGGGCTGCCCAGGGACGATGCTGGTATAGTGGCTGTGCAGGCAGCTGGCAACTGGCTGCAAGGAGAAATGGAAGAGGACAGAGGGGAATGGCTTGTAGGGAGGTGAAAAGTGCAGCAGAAAAGGAGAAGAGACACAAACTGTGCAAAAAGGTGAGGCTGAGATGCAAAGGGGCAGATCTGGACCGCGATGAGCCAGTACAGACCCACCGGTGCCCTCCTGAAAGCACCCACCACCACGGACCATGTCTTCCTCACCCAGAGGGCCAAAGCAAGAAATTTTGCAGCTCTACTACACCTTTATCCTGAATATTTCCCCTGATAATTACCCGCAGCCACAGGTCACTACGAGCAAGCAGCGATGCTGGTGGCTTTCTCAAAGCACCATCAGGCAGGAGCAGGGGTGGAGCCCGCAGCCTGCTGTGCCCGGACCGGACAGAGCCCAGCACCGCTCGGGGCACCCACGGAGCCCAGCGTGGGACACCCTCGCACGCGCACGGCAACACGGAAAGACACGTCAAACAATTCCAAGCAGAGGCTCGCAATTAAACAGCCCATTGATCCCTGATGAGTGCCAAAGCAGCAGCGATTAGTACTTTGGGGAAGGAAGCTCTGGCCATTTTTAATCAATATACAACAAACGTCGATGACATCATTCAGCTCCCTGCTGTGCTGCAGGTATTCCCCGATCCCAGAACAATGGCTCCAACAGCACCTCGCGCTAAAAGGGCAGCAGCTCTGCTGAAAGAAGGTTGTAACCGATGTGGCATTTACCGATGGCGTGGTTACCTCCCCAGCAGTTTCTAAAAGCAAACTGGTTGAGGACCAATTTGGCAAATGATTCAGCAAAGCAGTTCAACGGCTCGTTTTACAAACAGAGCTGAGTTTATGGTTTGACCAACATCTCTCAGGAAAAAGTACATGGTATAACTTTTTCAAATGTTCCCAGGTGACTCAGATTATATTCCCTGTTTCAAATCGCACAGTAACTCTGCTCCTATTTCTAATGCCACGCACTCGAACCATGCCTGCCTGTCACTGTGCCTATTTGCAAGTGTTCCCCATAGGCAAACAAGGCAGATTTTTTTACAGCAGCCTGGGTGCTTCATTCCCAGCTGGGAATTTGGTGCCTTTAATGACACGCTCCCAAATGAATATTTCTCTTTAGCTTTGTAGCTTGTTATTTAAGGCTGGTTTTCTTTTCTGGATTAGAGGCTCTGCTCTTCACAACCCCCAGGAGGTCTCACCTGACTTGGCCTTCCTGCAACCACATGCAAGAACAAGGCTTGGCCCAGGCGACCTTCCCCAAGCAGGGACCGATGAGCAGCGGTGCTATCACCCCTCCCCAGCCCTCCCTCTGCCTCCTGCTGGGACCCCATGGGGGACCCCAAAGACAACCGCGGCACTGTCTGCGTGGAAGAACAAACCAGGACTGGAGGGGACGAAGGCGTTCGCTTGCCCCTGCAGAGCATCACCCATCTCCAAGCCCATCTGCACAACCTTCACTCCTCTCATCCGAGGCACCTTAATATGTGTTGGGGTGCACCGATGGGCGACCAAACTGCTCAACACCTCCAGCAGCCACGATCTTGGGCATCTACATAAGGATGAAATAAATTGAGCTCAGCTGCAACAGCAGTGCCTCTGGGCAGCCTGCAACTGAACACTACTTCTCCTGGGTGGTAAGGGAGATGCCTGCAGCATGGGAGTACAAATATCCAGGGCCAGGAGCACCTTGAAGCCCTCCAGCTACGCACCAGGCCACCCACCAGTTCAGCGCATGAGCCTGGCCATCATCACAGTGGCTGTCCCAAAACTGCTACCTGTGATCCACCCTAGCAAGGAAATGAAACTGCGGCTCTTAGAGCGCTTCTGATGAATACTGTGGGTTAATATCAACTCCTGAGAGTTATTAATAACAACTCCAGCTCCTTTGCAGAGCCCCATGAAATCTCCCTGTGAGCTGAAGTCCTCCCCAAGCTGCTCTGCTGTAGAGAGCTAAAGGGTTCCCCTCTCTTTGCCCCTGCCTGCCTCCCTCTCCGAGTCAGGAGATGTAGATTTATGGTGATACCTCCTCAACATCCCAAAGTCCTCACCCGAGCTGTTTGAACACAGGGGCCATACACTCTTAACACAATTGCTACTTGGTTTTTGAGTGGGCAAAGACAATCCACCTGCTTCTGCGAGCAGCACGGCAATCTGTCAGAGTTCAAGGATCGTCTGGGCAATGTTCTTAGGCATATGGTTTAGTTTTAGGTAGTCCTGAGAGGAGCAGGGAGTTGGACTCAATGGTCCTTACAGGTCCCTTCCAACTTGAGATATTCTATGATTCTGTGAATCAATGCTCCTGTGCAGCTACGAGGGCAGAAGGAATGGCAGTTCTTCACACTGTGGCTATTTTCAGGGATAAAGAGATGGGCCAGCTGGATGAGAGATTTTTTTTTTTTCACAGGGACCTTTAACAGAGTTTATCGCAGCACGGAGTGGCTCCTCACGTACAGTACATGGAGCTGGTGGCGGTGGCCAAAGAAATCATTGGCAAAGAAACCACTGAGGACCAAAACACTGGCTTTGGCCACCTGACTTTGAGAGGAACAGCACGCATTGCTGCTACTCCATGCTGGGACAACCTCCTGCCTCCTCAGTGATACAACAGGAAAACAGAGCACTGGCACATGCCAGACAGATCCCGCCCTTTCTGAAAAAGAAATGTGTGATGATGTCTTGGGAAACGATCTCCCTGACTGGTACTCTCCTCATCTGCCTTAAAAAAAAAAATTAATTAAAAAAAAAAATTAAAAAAAAAAAATCAACATTTTGTTTCATAAACAGTAAAGCTCTGCGGAGACGGGGCCTTGAGCGGCAGCCCAGCAGCAATTAAAGCATGAGCCATCCCGGCAGCACAGGCATAATGGCATTTATATGGAGAGGGATGCGTTTGCAGTGCAAACGTACCTTGGGTTCCCACTCTGTGCCTTGGGTAATGAAGACATTCAGAAAGCAAAGAGAGAAGTCGGCTGCTCCCCAGGTTCCCTAGCTGAACATTGCTGGCACAGCAAGAAGTCACCTTCCAACCAGCGTTTGCTGGCCAGCTGTAAAACCAGAAGGCAACCCCCATCTAACCGCAGCCCACTCAGGGCGTGGATGACACATGGACATCTCCCAAGCTTTGTCCTGATGGCACAGGACAAAGCCAGGGAGAGAATCAGCTGCCTGACAGCACCTCAGGGGGGATGTGCAGCGCTTTTCACCCAAGCAATGGGTTCTCCTTCACACCCTTGCCCTAAATCCACTCCTCCAACTCCCTGGGGCTGCTCCCCCATCTGCCAGGGCAAAGGAAAGCTCTCGGGGTCTGTCACCCTCATACAAAGGAGGAGGCTGAGCCTCAGAAAACACAAGTGTAATACTTGAAGTGATTCCCACGCAGCCATTCTGGGCTCCAACCTCCATTGCGATGGCCCAGGTAAAAGTCCTCCAGGTGTGCAACAGTGAAACCGTTGGGCGAAGCCCCGGGGCAGCAGAAGCTGTCTCAAACCTGCAGCTTCCCAGCAAATGAGCTGGGAAAAAGCAGTGTCGTGTTGGAAGGCACAGAGCTGGAGGGTACGTGGTGAGGGTCACCATGCTGAAGGGGAACGCAGAGAAGCAGCAAGCTTACAGACATGTTTCAAATAGGAAATCATCACCCTCCAACCTTTGTTCTGATAAAGCATCAATGTACACACCTAGTATACGGGTTTATGTCTCTAATACAGACTTGGTAACAACATATGCTCGCTTACTCCTGGCTCCAAACCCCTCCTTGGCACTCACTGTATTTACTTCTCATCCTTTCTGGAGGGGAACAGGTCGCAAATTTCCCCAAGTCTCCCTTGCTTCAGCTCCCCAGTGCCTCTGTCCAGGAGTACAGAGCCTCTCCATAAGCCGCTCACGGCAGCCGGACTGCCACCCCAGAAGTGAAGCCTGCCCGGCACCCAGCCCTTGCTCCAAGAGACTTCGTCTCCAAGAAAGAAGAGGCCACTTCTCTGTTACACCGAGCAAACCGCTTCTCGGCTGCTGCCAAACCACACGCAGCTGAAAGACTCCTTCAGCAGCACATTTCCATCATGACTCAGTCCTCCTTTTCTGAGTTACCCATGGGATTGAAGCAGGAGAATGAGCACCCATAGGGCTACCAAAGCCCAAAACGTACTGCCCCAAGGAGCTGATAGCACTGGGGGGTGAGAAGGGGGTATGCTCTACTGTCACCCATCCCAGACTCCCCAGCAGCAGGGGCACGGTGGATGTATGCATTTCTGATGTATATTCTCGCTGCTCATGTTGCTACCTCTCCCCTCTGGTTGCTGACAGAGCACTGCTGTCAAATTTTTGCCTTGCCCGGTTTCTCACTCTCTACGTTTTCCATCTTCCTTGTTATAAAAACATCAGCAAAGCAAAAAACTCATCAAATATAACACAGACTTGGGGTTGTGGGGTTTTTTTGTCACTACCAAGGCTGGGATCTGGCTCGCAGGGTCCCTGCAGGGCAACCTGCCAAGGGACATGCACGGAGAGATGGCAGCGGCATGAGGAATTCCTAATGCTATAGGAAGATCCACTTGGGAGGAGATAAGGCTGCTGGTTTGTTCAAAACAAATTGGCTGAAAAAATCCTGGATGGAAAGGGAAGAGTCATCTTCTACATGTTTAGCCCAACAATCCCTTTCCCCAAAGAATCTACCGGCAATTCATTATGCTGGATTTGTAGCCAAGATGCTCCCACTCTCCAGAGACGTCGGATCAACACACGGAGGGGACCTGACATGTGCCACGGAGGTGCAGAGCCCCTGCTGATCCACCCTGGCACATGGACCGCAAGGCGTGTGTTAGCTCTATCCCAGGGAGGGAACATGGCTCGCGTGAAGGGGACAAAGAGGTGATGCAGGAACAGCAATGCTCAAAGGAAATGACAAGGCATGGATCCTTAATAAAGGATGGAAACTCTAGAGAACAGCTAAGTTTGGGGAGGAGCCTTTGGCAGCCTTTGTCACAGGTCTCTAAAAGCCTTGTATACCCCTTGGATTTAATGTCTTCCTTTTGATGGGAATCCCAAACAAAGCTGAGGAGCTGGGTACTGCCCTTAGAAAGGGGGACAAATCTGTCTTTCAAGAAGAAACCTTTAAGATAAGAAAGATGATGGAATGTTTGAAATTGACTCCAGATCTATTATCTCCTGCTGGGCCATTCTGGAGATCCTTTCCAACACCGCAGAAAACATCTGGGTGCAAAGGCCTAACTCAGCTTTGAGCTATCAAAGGTCCAAGAGGTAAGGAGAGCCTATTCTCACTCCGTCTCTAACCACAGAGAAGAAGAGTACCCAGGAGAGATTTATGGCTCAGCAGTGTCAGAGAAGGGGCATGGGTTGGTGTGAGTTGGGCATGTCCAGCCACACAGCAACGGTTGGACTCTGCTGCTTCTATGATTGCTCTGCTCAAAGTAGCAGCAGTGACTGAAGAGTAAGGAGGAAAAAATGGGTTGAACAATTAGAGGAAAAAAGAAAAGAGATCCAAGCACACAGCATCTTCTCCAGGCAGAGAAACAACACTTTTCTCTCCTGGCCAAAATAAATGTGTGTGTGTGTCTGATTGACGCTGGGAGCCTCTGATGATTGGCTCCAGCAAGGTTAGATGTATGGACGGTTAAATTCTATTGATCTCACCTTCATGGGACCTCGTGTTTGATTCCCTCAGTGTCAGACTGAGTGACCTTGATCGGACAATTTAGAATACCAACAGTGCTTAATGTGGACCAGAAATAACATCTGACATGTTGCCCTTCTGCAGGGCTCTTCACGAGCCATTTGAGGTGTGAATAGCTTGGAGACAGTCTTCATTTCCAGCTCTGCCACAGAGGATCACATGGTGTCTGCTGAGGGACCCAGAGAGAGTACATTACTGCTTAATTAAAATGCAGAGCAGAAAAGGGAGCTGTTGTAACATCCACAGTGCTAACGAGCCAGCAAAGGGGCTATGCCAAACCCTTTGGAGCCGAGGCTGCTATCCTGCCAGATGCTCTGGACCCTCAGCTGCTACCGACTCAGCAGAGTTGGGTGACTCCGTGTCCACTGGAAGAATGAGCACCTGCAGGCTCAGGTCCAGCAAAGCCTTTTTAGGTGGAGACCGGGGTAATTAAAAGCTGAAAACTGATTCAGCATTTACATTTCCAAAAACCTAAACTGGTTCTAAAAAAAGAAGAGTCAAGATAAACAGGCAATCGGCCAACAAGTGGCTCCAGAGGAAATTAATTCCACACAGGCTTTGCTGTAATACGTTTGTTTCTCTTACTATAAAATACATGCATTGTTCTATCATCAAAATTAGATTTTCCCTTTAGCTAGTAATTAAACCCTAATCTCATTTACCAGGAGATGACAGGGGCCTCCAAGCAGAGCTTACAGCCCTGCTCCTCTTCCCCTGCCCACCTCTCTCCACCTGCTTTTGCAGACTTTCCTCTGCATTTTAGGGTCTGTTCTTGAAGGTGCCATGCATCAAGAAGGGCCACACTAAAGACTTCTTGTTACTTGCCAAGAGCCAGCTGTGAATGGGCTACCCCAATGCCCAGGTCTTCTCCCCCAAGCCCTCCTCATAACCATAGCTAATTTCCACTTCCCAGTAGGTTGTCTCCTCTGAGACAGATCCCAATGCCCTAAACAAAACTGTTTATTGAGGATCTCTACTATTTGTAATAGCAGCACTTCAATGCACAATGGCTAACTTTGCTCGGTTTCCTAAGGCATTATGGAAAACCCATTTGCTACTGTAATCAAAACTGCCCAGACTAGACTTTTGTACTATGCAGAGAGGCCACAGCAGGAGGAACTGCTAGAAATGTGTTTATAGATCTGCTCCAGCAGGACTGCATGATTGGCTTGGAAACCACAGACCAGCGCTGGGTGGCCCTGCTCCCAGGGGATGTTCAGACAAGTCCTCCCACCAACACCTACAGCTGTACCCAAAGCTGCAGCAGAACCTGCCATTTCGCTGTAAAACACTAAAGAGCTGTTTGGCAAATGTAACGTGCAGTTGAGCAGATGAAAACTCACTTCACTAAGGTGGTAATTGCCTCAGGCCATGAAGGTCTGAGAAAGCAGCTTTCCACACCAGCTTTCCTGGAGAATGCTGCCTCTTTCCCAGCATCAAACTGGTGGAGATCACCTATTCCCTGCGCATCTAGCCTGACCACAGCTGGTAGGTGTTCTTTCCGCAAGGGAAAGTTGAAAGCAATTCGTCGGATGCCAGGCAAACAGCTTGGTCTTTGCAAAGTACAAACAGGACACTGGGAAGAAGAGCTTCAAGGAGAGGGTGGAGGCGCACATACCTCATCTGGTCCACGTGGCTGTCCATCAGGAAGGACCAGTGGTACCGGACAGGAAGTGGGCTGCAGTTTGTCATCCTGACATAACGCACAGCTTCGGTGTCATTCAAGAGGCACCCAAAGTCCACGGCCATGGTCGGGAAATGGAGATTGGGGAAGTAGACTTCTCCCCGAACGGTGACCTGCTCCTCCTGAGGGTGCTCGAGAAAGCGTATCTTCAGAGCCTTCTCTGCTACCCAGGTATTCAAACCCTCTTCATAAGCAGGGTTAAATCTGATGGAGAGATGAAGTTCCTCTTCTATCTCCAGCTTCATGGGCTGCAAGGAGATGAAGAGTATTAACCACCAGTGTGATGAAGTCCCAAGGTCTTACGGCATGAAAATGTAAATATTCAACGTGTGACCCCAACGTGGCCTTCTCAGTTCATCCTTCCTTTTCTTCACAGTGTGCGCCTGCCCGCAAGCACCACAACACTCTGGTCTGAGACTATCTCACACTCATGCCTCTGGGCTCTGAATCCATACAAGAGGGAAAGAAATATTGTCCTCCTGAATTCTGGACCCACAGAAGCTATATGCTAAATACATAACCAAACCAGCACTCTGGCAAGCCAGGGCCTTTTGCCCTGACTCCAGAGGAACATCTTTTTCCTCACAGCACAAGCGCAATGGCATTGCAGCCTCACCCTTGCAGGTGCTAGTCACTGGCACGGCACAGAAATGGTGGCCGTGCCTACTACAACACGTTTAGCAGAGTCCATACCCAACACCTTCCACCAACAATGGGGCAGGTGCCAGGGAGCAGCTGGAGGAGCATCCTCAGCCTTCCTGAAAGCAGGGCTGCCCTTGAAGGGAGCAAGCTGCTCTTGAGGTTATCCAAGGATGGCTGCTGGAGAGCTAGGATGGTTTCCAGGAGACACCTTTACTACATGGCGTGCCCAGACCTAGTTGCACGCTCCCCTCTCCTCATGGCTTAGAGCCAGGACGCATTTCCCCAATTCAGATGATATTTCGTTTCCTTCAGCAACTCGTTTCAAATCTAATTTAGTTCAGGCCAGTCTACTGCTGATTCTAAAGAATAAACCTCTCTACCAGAGGACCTCCCAACAGAAATGCACCACCACTCTCCTCCCTCTTCAAACCCCACCAGCACCAAGGTCCACGGCTGCTCACCTGAACATCTGCGGGGAGGGGCTGCCGGTCCGCATCGCAGATCACGAAGGGTTGCTCCAAGGCCAGGACAACGCTGAGTGGCAGGGAGGACATGTTTTTTAATGAAAGAGGCTGGTACTGAAGAGTTAGGACATCACTGGGTTGCTACAGAAACAGGAGACAAGGAAAAAAAGCAACCTGAAGCGGCCACGGACCTCCTTCCCCTCTCTGATGCATTTCAAGGTTTTCAACCCCAAAAGAGCATACATCTCTATTTACTATTTTTATTCACTTCTACCCTTCTAGAAAGGTTTCCTTGAAGTAGATCAGATGCTTTTCATGTTTAGAAACTAGAGCATCCCCCGGGGGACAGGGAAACAGTCTCACGTACAGATGGGGGGATAGGACCCCGAGAGGAGGCAGCTGCTTGAACAAGATCAAAAGAGAACGTGAACCCAGAGCTTTTGTCTCTGCGTGGTTTATATAAACTAGACAGGCTTTGGGAAACTACTTTGGGGTGTATTGACATCAATCAGCTGCAGCTTCGTAGTACTCGATAAATCAGAGCATGTGGCATCAAGCAGACCACAGGCAGACATCAGGCAGAGCTGAAAAGCTTCTAATTAAATCTGAACTCCCTGCTCACAGGATTTTGTGCTTCTCTGGAAGCCTGGGAACCAGAGGAGAGACCTGAAAACACAGAAACTAAATAATGAAGTATCTTCTCTTTTTCAGACACCTCATGGGAGAGAGAAAGATGATGCAGGAGTCAGGATCCAGAGACTAGAGGGCTCCTGCTTTGTGTTGATATTACCATCACTGCAGCTGAAGGACATCTGCGGGTCCTTTGAAGAAAGTGAGGCTTGGGGAAATGCAAAGAGCATACCAAGAGCAGAGAAGGCAAAGAGAGACAAGAGATGACAGTTTTCCCTCATCAGCCTGAGGAGCTGACAGCTCTCTCAGTTTTTCTCAGCTCCCCTACAGGATCAGTGTTCAGACTTCACTGTGCCTTGAAGGAGGATCCTCAAAAACCTCCCTTTATACTGAGTACAGAAACTGGTGTCTCTCTAGAAGTGGCCACGATCCTCCTCAGCAGAGCAGCTGTAATCTCAGTTTTACATCAGTGAAGTTAAAAACCAGTCCCATCCCTGAAAACGTCCTCACTTACTTTACAAAGCACCTCAGGAGGGGTGAGGAGGGGGTTTAGCATTGCTCAGCTGCAGCTCTCTGCTCTCCCACCTGCAGCCCCAGCACACGAGGGGGCTGCGCAAAGCCCACGCTGTTCTCGTGGGTCCCACACGTCTCACCCTGTGCCCTTGGCTCAGCAGCTCAATTCTGTATCCACATCAAGAAAGGCCGAATACGGCTGGTGAGACTGTCCCCAAGCCCAGAGGAGCGAAATAATGATCTCGGTGTTAATGGCAAAAACTTGGTCCTGCTCAAATCAATAGTCAAAGCCCTGAGGACTTGGACAAGATATTTAACTTCCCCCTTTGAACACAAGCACACACACCCCACGGGCTCTCAGTCATCAGCCAAGCTATTCAATGCCAGCATGCAATCCAAAGACTTACCTTCTCCACCCGGAAAGTGATTTCTCTGGAGGATATTTGCAGAATGGGAGCAACGAACTCACAGGTGATGTCCACTTGCATGATCTGTGCCTTCCCTGCCTTGCTCCCCACCATGGCGTGACACAGCAGCCGCTCCTTCACCACCTGCATGCAAGAGTCACACGTCACCCAGCGGGTGCTAGCAGGGCGTCCAGAAAACACCCCGCATTTGCTAGCCACCCGACCGTGGACATAAAGGATTTTGATAGCCTGGATAAAAACTGTGCCATGGGATCTTGGCCATCAACCATCAACAGGTATTACTGCCCTAAAGTGACAGTCACTCGTCTCCTCAACAGCCCTCTCTCTTTCTATGCTACACCCTATTTATGCTGCACTCAAACATCCATACCACTACACCCCAACATCCACAAAAGGCACTTGAGTCACGTGCTGTCTACAATCGTAATAATCCCTGCCCCAAATGATGCTTGTTTTGATGTGCCCCATCGCTAAGCATAATCCTTACAAAAAGCTGTAGGAACTGATTAAAAAAATATATAACTATATTAAGGGAAACAAGTGGTAGAAGGGCCAATGCCAGCAAACCCTCCCTTGGAAGCTTAGTGGAAAGGATACATGGCAAAAACCCAAATAGCCAGCCTGCCTTCAGGTAAAGAGGGGATCACTCATTCCTAGGATGTACTGTGCCCTTCTAGAGCTGCTTTGAAAAGAAATCTCCCTAGGAAAGAGATGTCTTGCACTCCACACAAAAACCCTCTGCTGAAGCTGGATGCTCTTATGTTCAAGACTTTTTCCTGATTTCTCATGGTTTCACTTTCCCAAATTCCTCCCGTCATTTCTCATTCTTCCCTCTGGTACAACACCACAACCCAACAACTCCTCGGAGTCTACAGTCTCCAAAATCATCTGTGTTGCATGTGCAGTGCAGGCAGTTGGGCTTCTGACCAACCTGAAGAAAATTAAGTTCCCAAGACCCAAGTAAGGTGGAAAGCCCACTCCCAGGGTCTGGGCTTTGACTGCATGAGCCAGGCAGCCACAGCTGAGCTCACAGATCCCCTTTGGCCTTTCCAGGCAAGACACCCTCACCAGTGCCCTGATCACTTTGTTTCCTTTCCAGTACCTTTTTCCCTCTTCAGCAAAACCTTTGGGCTCAGAACTGCACAGGGACAATCCCATCACAGTCAATTGAGTGAGTAATCAAGTCTTCCTCAAGCTGCCACTCAGGCAACCCTTTAAAAAACCTTTCAAAGCACTGGTATCAGCAGGAGCTTAATGCAGATTTAGTCCATAGTTGCTTAAACATCTGTGCCCAGTGGTCCTGGAGCCAGGGAATGCACACCAGGGGTAGCTGGCAGTTTCTCTGCAGAGTTGGATTTCCCCTGGAAAGAAGGGTCCAGGAGGAACACCCAGTGACCCTGCTGAAATCCCTCCCCTCTCAGCTGCCATCCAAGGCTGCTGCAAGACCTGGCTGCCCTTGGGACACCGGGGCTGGCTGAGAGACTGGGGCGAGCTGTTATGGAAATACTGACAAAAGTCAAGCTGCCAATTATAAAGGTCCCTGGGAACAGGCTCCCACATGGGGAATGATCATTAGAGCTGACACACCCTGTTCGTTATTTTTTCCTCCAGGACTCAGTGCTAGACAAGCCCTCTGCTTACGTTTGTCTACAGAGGAAAAATGATGCTGCTCCCAGACACTCCCTCCCTTCACAGGTGGTTTGTTTTGCTCACTGCTTCCCCCAGATAGATGACCTTGCATTTTTTAATCTACTTTCTGCCTGTGCCCCTAGTGTAAGTAGAACTTATTTCCCCTGCCCTTCCTTTCTGCCCCAGCACACGACACCTTATAAGCTGCCCTTGGCCCCTGAAGTAGCAATACTTCCTTCAGCCCACATTTTGGTGTCAGCAAGTTGGGTTTATGGTAGCTCTAGAAACACAAAAAAGCCTTAGCAACTGATGGTGGCCAGCAAGAAAAGCAACTGGTGCTCCCATCGTAACTTGTGGCATTAAAACAGTTTCTGGAAAGCTCTTGCTCATTTTCGCAGGCAAATGTCAAGGGGCTGCAAAAGAAGTCCCAGTGGACGTGATCTGATGGGAAAGGCTCAGCCCTCATGGGGGACCTCACCTGCGGAGTGCTGGAGAAGCCTTCCAGCGTCATCTCCACAGTCTTGCCCGGCATCAGCTCCATCCTCAGAGGCCGAAGCTTAAACACGGGGCAGGCAGGTTTGGGGTTCTGGGCGGAATCTTTGCCCTTGGTGGCACCAATGGCAGGGAGACGACGATGCCGGTGAAATGGGCTGAAACCTTCTGTTGTCCAATACAGGTATTGGGTGCGTCGCCCTTTATTCGTCATCTTGAAGTGGTAGCAGCAGGGATCCAGGCTAGAAGAGAAGCAGAGATGGAAAATGTCACGGGAGCTGCCATTTCCCAGCAATCACCCAGCTTCAGTACCCTGAAGGCATTATCCGACTGCACACTCAGCAATAAAGGCACCTCCCAAAAGGCTGACCTAGCTCAAAGCTACAGCAAGAGCCAGACCTTGGCTGCCCCGAAGTTTATCACCATCCAGCAGCTGCTCTGGTTGTGCACAGCAGGGAAAAGCTTCGTGAAGAACATTGTGGTGGGTTGACCTCGGCTGGACGCCAGGTGCCCACCAAGCCGCTCAATCACTCCCCTCCTCAGCAGGACAGGGGGGAGAAAATAAGATGGAAAAAAACTCCTGGGTCACAAGAAAGGCAGTTTAATACGGCAAAAGCAAAGGCCGCGCACAGAAGCAAAGGAAAAGAAAAGATTTATTCTCTCCTTCCCATCAGCAGGTGATGTCTAGCCACTTCCCGGGAAGAAGAGCTTCAGTATGCTTAGCAGTTGCTCCACAAGACAAATGCTGTAATAACGAATGCCCCCCCTTCCTTCTCCTTTCTCTTAGCTTTTATTGCTGAGCAGGCGTCGTATGGGATGGAACATCCCTTTGGGCAGTTTGGGTCAGCTGTCCTGGCTATGACCCCTCCCAAGATCTTGCCCACCCCCAGCCTAGCGGGGAGGGGGGAATGTTGGAGAGACAGCCCTGGTGCTGTGCGAGCACTGCTCAGCAGTACCCAAAACACCGGTGCCTTATCAGCACCCTTCTAGCTACCAATACAAAGCACAGCACTATGAGGGCTGCTATGGGGAAAATGAACTCCATCTCAGCCAGACCCAACACAAACATCATCTCAGTTGCTGCAGACAGAGCATCACCAGCCTTTGGGGCTTAATAATCCGAGTATTTTTCCAAGGGGCTTCCTGCAGGTCTCGCTGCATCAGACACTGAGCTGGCCTGGCCTGGCTGCAAGTGGAGGGAGGAACAGCTTCGCTGCCATTTCACCTTCCCCTTGGGAGCTGCTGCCTCAGGTGGCTTCCTCCAAAGATGCTACTGGGGAGGCTGCAGGGTATACAGACTCATCTGGTGATCCGGGCACCACCTGCCTCACTGGTGGGATCCCCCTCATCCCCCCATCCCTTAGAGAGCAGCCAACCCTCATCGCCCCCAACATATCGCCCTTTGCCTCAACAGTGCAGCTGGTTTTGTGTTTTAGGGAGACAAATGCACTCTGAGAACATAGGATCAACAGAGGTTTTCCCCAATACGAACACAGCAGCAAGACTAGCTCTAGCTGCTGAGGGAACGGAGCGACAATCAGAGATGAAGAACTAGAGCTAGATATAAAGCCAGATGAATATTCAATGGAAATTGATTCCTTCAGGTAAAGAAACACTAACCGCAGGCTAGTCTGGAGTAATTCTTTTACCCTCTATAAAGCTGAGCATGACCAGGAAATGAAGAGTTCCTGGAACAGTTATTGTCTTTTTGAAAGGTACAGAACATGTGGCTTACAAAATGCATGTCTGCCATAAGCAGCTAAATACAAACACACAAGCATGTACTATAGAACAAACAAGTCTGTGAAACAGACTGTTAAAAAAAAATAACGAGGTTTACAAGTTTAATATGAAATGGTGTGTGTTGTGGAGAGCAACGGATGAAAGCTTAGAGCAGCTCTGGGGAGATGCAGAATTTGTGGCTCTGGGAAAGCCCAACTCATCGGAGATGTTACCGGAGTCCCACCACAGCTCACTCGGTGGCAGTTCTGCAGCCGACACCAACGGCAACAACTCCAAACAGAGCCGAGGGGTGAAGGGGGGCAGAGCACAATGACATGAGCCACCCTAACATTGTCCCCTGTGTTGTGTAGCCAATCTGTGGCTGCACAGAGCACAGGACACGCTGGGCAAGCACCGACCTCCCTGCAACGTCCCTGCTGATGTGGATGGCTTGTGGATGCATATTTAAGTCGCTGAAAATCTATCCTAAATGCTTAAGGTAGGATTAACCTGCTCTTTCTAACCAAAAATGTAGGTATCGGAGCACTGTGGACCCTCTTTGCAGCCAGGGAAAGGAACAGGCACCTCGAGAAGATGATGCCTCTTGCCCCAAAAGGTCTCCAACGCAAGGCAAGCAGCACTTTGCAAAGGCTTATTTCCCTCCCCTGTTTAGAAGGACGTGCCTGGTTTCAGACACACACGGTAGCATCAACAAATCCCCTCCTCCGAGCCAAGCTCTTTCAATGAATACTCTCAATTTATCCCGCCCAACCTCAGCAGACCTCTCCTCCTCTCCCTTTCAGAGCTGGGCCTGCAGCCACCCTCACTTGCCCATGCCCCGGGCTGCTGCTGCGGCGTTGATGGAGGAGACAGGGAGGAAAGCAGGCAGGAGAAACCAGGAAAGAGCAACTACGTCTAATAAAGAGCAGCCTGGCAGGGGAGCCAGGGAAGACGAGTGAACTGAGGGATGATACAGGGCAAAGACAAATTCTGCTGCTCCTCCAGGACTCCCGGCAGAGGGGAAATAAAGCAGCACCATTACTTTACTCGAGGAGTTGCTAACAAGCTACCTCCACGGTTTTCCGCTGTTGCAAGACGATACTCCATTGTGAGTGAAAAAGCAAGCCATGTTACTGCAAAGGGAAATATGTTTATACTCGTGATGTAGTGTTTTCCAGCAGGAGGCTTATGGGACCTGCTGGTTTTCCTCTGTATTTTTATCTGATGAAGTGAGGAAATAAAGGTATTAGAAGTAAGGGCAATTCAGTGACAATTTAGCAACTGGTGTCCATTTTGGCGGCTTTTGAGGGCATCTAACATCTTTCAAATGGCCACAAAATGCTTCTAAAGGAATTCCTGTGGCTTCAGTGAAACGGAGCCAGGACCTTGAGCACGGAAGGAGAACTAGCCTGAAGGACTACAGCAAAACTCCTCCTGGCTGAGCCCACGGCAGAAGCGGGAGCTGAGAGGTAGCCTACCTGAAGTGGCGTCCCAAGTTGAGCTCCGGACCAAAGGGTTTGTCAGTGACAATGGTGGTGCCAATGCCGACAGCCCGGACGGGGATGACATAGGAACGGCTGTTCTCTATGAACAGGTTCACCTCGTCCCTGAATTTCTCCGTGTCGTCCAAGTTTGCGATGATGGTTACAGACACCTCGGTCTCGGGGGGGATCACTCCTTTACTGGGTTCAATCCTCCAGCGCGAGCGTTTGCCAGCCTGCAAGACAAGCCAAACACTAACTTAGCATGGAAGCCATGGACCCTGGTCTCTTGTAGGGTGCAGGAAAAGGAAGGACTAAAGATATGAGGGTAAAAACCAGAAAGGCTTCATTTCCCTAAATCTAAGCTACGGTGTCTGCAAACAGCAACTCTGCAGGAGCTTTTACAACCTGTAGTTTACCCTCCTTTAACAGACTCACTTCATTAACCCCGTTTTGCCCGACCCAAGAGATGCTCATCCTCAGGAGAATGTTATTCCCCCTCTTCTTTTGGTCTCTCGTTCGGAGTGCACACCAAGGGAAGCTACTTTCTCTCTCCTGGCTTCCCAACAACGGTGGCCGGGTTTGCATGAAGGCTCAAGGCCAGAGGAAGCCAGAGGACTGCTCAAATCCCACCGTGGCAGCCACGTGCCTGGGGGATACTGCTGAGAGCCTGAAGAATAACTCTGCAAAACTGGTTGATCAAAACCCCAAAACCAAAGTCATCTCTCCCAAGAGTTAGGCAGTGCTTCTCAACAGCCCCTGAAGGACTGAAGCACTCGGTCCCCACTGATCACCAGCTGCAGCGAGGTGTCCCACTGTCCTTGGCTTTGAAACATTCAGCTGTAAGTGTTTACAGCAGGGCAGTAAAGAACTAAGCAGAAAGAAAGAGCAAGACATGCCCTGTGGGCATGGCCCGGGCTTCCCAAGCATTCTCTTCCTCTCGTTTCTCATGCACCTTGCACTACAGATGGGGCAATGAGGGGGCTGGACCCCCGGTCCATTTAAAAGCACAGTCGCAGGGAGCAAGCTTGCAGCGGACAAAGAGAAATGCATGCAATGTTCCCCGGCCAGCATGAAATGCACTGGGATGTAGATGTACGGCTTCAAAGCGTCCATCACAGTGTTAGTGGCACACACACCCCACAGTTCAGTGCTGTGTTTGGGACGACAGGCACTACTCACCCAAAACACCGCAGTATTCTAAGAGAAAAGGCTTTTTTCTTCTTTTTTTAATGAAAAGCAATGATGAGCTTGGAGGCCTGACATGATCCAAGTGCCTGATCCAGGTGAAGTCAGCTTGAGTTTCCATCTGTCAGCCTGGTGGCACTGAGCTCTAACAGGACACCAGACAGCCCAAGGGAGAAGAACACCAGAAAACCAAGCAGCACTTCAAAGTCATGGAAAGCATTTTAAATAACCCCCCCAAAACGACCTCTGCTAACGAGGGTAAGACTAGCGGGAGGACAGGGAAGCAGTAACTTGCTGAGCATTCAGGGTCCCGGCAGCGTGGGGAGGTGCCCCAGCTATGAAAACTCCTTAGGCTGACTGCAGGTCAGGTCTGCATGCCTGCATCCCAGGATGGAGCATGCCAAAGGCATCAAAATTATTCCAGGCACTGGCAAAACTAATAAACTCAGTTCCAGGCTCTTCAAAGCCTTCCCTCCCCGCAGCCTGCACAAATTGCTCAGATAACAACAAAATTGCACATCAGCAAGAACAAAAAACAGAATCATTAAAACAGCATCTCTTTATCGGCACTGTTTTGAAGTTTATCTCCCTGTTCTGCTGTCTCTCCATATGACCATTTCTTTAATAAAGGGAATGTCATCAAAAGCTTGAGATAATATGCAATGAAATCAGGAAATGAAACAAAACCTGCACTAAATGAGGAGAGAAGCAAATATGGGAATGGGAACTGCATGTTCTCTCCTTGCTTACACCGAGTTTGACCAAAACTCTTTATATGCTGCCTGAAAATCACTTGATTCTCTCCAGGGAATCCCAGTGAGAAGATAAACAGGTGCAGCTTCTTTTTTTTTTTTTTAAATAAACAAAACATGGTCTCTTCTGCAACATCAGCTCCAGTTGAATCTGAGGGCAGCTCATCCCTGGGAAGGTGGAAGGGGATCTGCTCCCCAGGTGCTCTCCTGAAGACGACAACACATCTGGCTGGATGACTGCTGCTGGAGACCACGCGGCAGTGAGCTCCATCAGGAGCACAGGGCTCTGGATTAGGGAGGTCAAGGATCCCGTCAAAGGAGACAGGAGCCCAAAATTAGGAAACAGAGCACCGTCACTACAAGGGGAAGTCCCAAGAAAGCTTTCCTCTCTCCTCCCTCATTACAAGGCACCAGGAAAACACCGTTTGCCTCCCTGCGGTAGCACACAACACACCCAGCACGGTGGTTATGCAGGCAGAAGAAAGCTGCCGCTGATGAACAAAAATTGCACCCTAGGCCTTGTCTTTTCCTTCCTGTTCACACAGGTGTGATACGCAGCTGCCTTCTGTGATGCTGAGACATGTCATTCTTGGTAGCCAAATAAAAGATGCCTGAGGAGACAGAGTGACAACAAACAAGTAGGAAATGATCAAAGAAAGATGCTTTTTTCTCTCTGCCTTTCTGCAGGGAAAGCAAACACTTCCATTAATCAATACAACTCTTTTGCACTTGTCAATACAGCAAAAATCAGACACTTAGGGAAACAGGAAAAGACGATGACAGCGACAGCAAGGAGGAGAAACGGACGCTTTTTTCAGCAGGTCGCATCAGCCCCCAGCTAAGCTGCAGCAGCTCCTTCATGTTGACCTACTCCTCCAGTCTTTTTTACCACAAAAAAGGCAAACCCTCCCCTTGCGGGATCCACAGGATGCTCTAACAGGGCTGCCTGGCAGCTGGGAAAGCAATCTGACAAGGAAAGGTATGTCAGACAGACACAGGATTCAGTGGGTGAGCACGGGATGACACGCTGGCCCCAAGGGTCACAGCCCTGCAGCTACCCCGGCAAGCAGGGATAAGCCAACCAAGGACATGGGTATGAAGTCCCTACACTCCACTACAAACCCAAAAAGCCCCATCTCAAGGCACAGCTTTGGAGGGGGTTTTTATTTCCTTCCTTCTGGTGGCAGAGATGCTCAGTGCTGCTCCCCACAACTCATCCGACAGACACAAGAGGGGTACGGGGAAGCCTGTGCATGATGAGGAGTACTCCAGGTAATTCCTTAAGTCTCTATCCCAAAGTGAAGTTATCCACAAAAAACATCTCTGCTTGCTCAGATAATGCTCTTTTCTCCCATAAAGCAAGAAGAAAGCTTGACTTGACAGGAACAGCAATTTGCATGTGGTGGTTAAGGATACCACCATGGCCATCTGCATTACAGCATTTTCCTTTTCTGCTTTGAACAAGACACCAGCCTTTTATTTGCCCTGTTGCTGCCCCTTAATCTAATCTCATTCAGGTTGTTGAGCTGCCAGTCAGCATGCTGTAATGTTGCTGATCCAACACTGCTCTGAAAATTTCAATCAAGAGCTCTTTCTTTCGAGTGGGGACCGTGATCCAGAAGCCTAACTGCAAAGAGCCAGGGTTTTGAGATTAGCCATCAAACGGGAAACAGGGAAATCCCAGCTCGCTGTCCTGCGGCAGTCTCCAAGCAGGAAATCAAAGCAGCAGCTTTGGCATCTTCGAGAACACAAGACTTGGGTTCAGGGGCGCAAATGAATGAAGGATGCCCAGGTCACCCACCAGCTAGGCTAAGGGACAGCCGGAGCCAGTTCTGCTCTCAGAGCTACATGTGCAGGTCACCCTGACACCCGACTGCATCTCAAATTTTATCTCCAAAATTATTCAGTCCCCTCTTCTTCCCATCAATAAACTGCCAGGCAGCCTAAGGCAGCAGCAAAGGGCAAAACTTCAACCGAGGCAACAAAACAGCACCAATGGAGGCAGCTGCTGAGGGCAAGGGAGGAGCTGGAGCACATCTCGCCTGCCGCGGTGCTGCTCCCATCAGGCAGGCTCAGCATCACCGTCCTGAAGGGTCTGAAGAGCCCTTGCTGAAACGGCTGATCCAGCAGGTTCCCAGCACCTGCCTCCTTGAACATCTCCAGGATAGCAGCAGCTATCCTGAGAAGCTGAGATGCTCACCATGGGGTAACTCCATGCTGGGGAGTCAGCAGAGGGGCTATGGAACAGCAGAGGCCATCTTTGCTGCAGGGAAAGAAACCATCCCTGAACCACCTCATATTACAGTTCGAGTTATTGATTAGCACAATATTTGCAGAGATCGCTGGGAAGCAGGATGGGATTTATTGCCCAGTCCCATAAGTTAGGGCACTGAGGCAATGGAGAGGCAGATATACCCCTGCAAGCTCCCTGGGTGCACTGCAAGCTGCCCAGGGGAGGGAGGGAAGGCATCACACCCCGATGGCAGGACCTAAACGGAGCTCTGAAGGTCAGTCTTGGGTACAAGCATGCAAACCCCATCATTTATACACCAGTACCACCCATCCGAGGTGGCTTGCTCTCTGCAGAGATGGAAAGCAGATTTTCTTTGTGGAGCCAAAGAAAGCTGCCCTGGGAATCTCCCACTTTGAGGTTATGTTTATGCTCCGGGGCACAGAAACTGGAGCGAACAAGCTGCAAAAGCAGCAAGAGGGAAATTCAGCCTGGGTTAACCAGCCCCAGAACTTCAACCCACCTAGCACAGAGAAGCACAAACCCCCTCCAAACCCTGTTTTCCTGCCTCCATCCCCCCTCCAGTGGGGAGCACATCCCACCCAGCCTCAGCACCCGAGCCCTGCCCGCCTGCATCAGCCCCGCTCCCCCTGCCAGGGAAGCAGCCAAGCTCTCCTCCTGCTAGGCAGCTTGTCACACTAGGCAGCCTCCATGAATTAAATAACCTTCTTCTGCAGCTAGTCTCCAGAGATGCTCTGCAACGCTACGGAGTCCACAGACTCCGTCACTACACCACCCTTACAAGCATATCTTTGGGCAACAACCCAGCTGGGGTGACCCCCAGTAGGGGTGAAACTCACCTCACCACCAGCAGTTGGAGGACAGACCTCACACCCTAGTCTCTATCGTCAGCTGGAGGTTGAGGCAAAGCAGATGCAGACGGAACAGGGAAACCACAGGGAAACCCATGCACTTTCAGGAGCAAAGGGCCACAGGGTTCCCTTCATTGCCTAGAGCTCCAAAAGCATGACTCTCAGAGCTAAATACCTTCCACAAAACAAAGGGACAACTTGTAAAAGTGATCCAGACTCATTTCTGCTCAAACATCTATGCAAACTTTCTATTTTACTGAGGGGTTCCCCAGAGAAAACCGCCCCCAGAGCCGGGCTCCTCTTGCCACGTTGTGATGGAATATCTCCCTTTCTCCCTCAGGGAGCAATATGGAAATGTTGCATAGAAAGGTCAAGTCACAGGCTGCTATGGACCATTTTTGCTGGAAAAGAGCCCCACAGATACTTACCATCTCTGCCCAGAAGGATGCAGGGATGACAGTCTGATTGCAGAGGCGGAGAGTTTGGGAAGCATCTTGTAAAACTTGGATACGGCCAAAATTTATTTTACTCGGGTGCACGGAGACAACTGGTCCTTCTCCAACGCTCACTAAATGGATCTTCTGCTCCAGGAAGCAGGTAGGAAAGATCAAAAAGAACAGGGAAAGTTTAAAAAGATTAGACCGCTCTAAGGGTACTCCTAGACTGAGGGATGATTAGGGTGGTTTGAAGTTTTCAGTGTGGTAAGACTGAAACAGAAGGCCTGGAGCACGTGTGGGATCTGGAGCCATCCCATCTGAAAGCCACAAGCTCCCGGTATCAGGGGGTAAAGAAACCCAGTTTCCCACGCTTGCTTTTTCACACCTCCTCCACACTGTTAGCTCTCTTCCCTGTACCCTGTGCCTGCTCCCACCCCTTTTCCTGCTCAGCCTTGCCCCAAACCACCCTCCCTGACTTCTGCTGCTGCACAGCCCCACTTGGAGACTAACTTCGTTAACACTCCCAAAGCGACACCTGTGACAACCAGCACAAGTCAGAAGCAAAGCAGGCTCTTCAGAGTACAGATCATGCAAGTTAGTTGCCTCTGATTTGTGCTTGTGTGTATTCCTGGTATTATATGAATAACAGACATAAATTCTAGTGGGGGGAAACCCTTCTTTTGAAGGGAAGCATGCCTTATATTTACGAGCAACTCTTTTGTCAAACTTCACATTTCCCTGCAAAGCCTGCGTTGCCTGGCCTTCCCGTTGACTGCTTTACATTGCACACCCACAAGGGCCTGGGTTGAGAGGTTCAGTGGCATCCAGGGGATTTAGCAGCATCATTTCCATTCCTTTTCATGGAAGTTTAAATCCCGCAACTACTTTCAACATGTCAGCCTTCCTTTCTGTTACAGAAAGCCTCAGGTTCCCAGCAATCCTCTGACATCCTCCTTCATGCTCAGACAGATGACAAGACATTTTAAAACAGCTGCTTCAAAAGTTAGTATCCTTTTAATTTAAAGTGTAACTAAATTTCATCTAGATTTCAGCTAGATGAAGCCAGGACACTACATACAACGGTCTCTTGGCCACATTTTGTTGTCGCTGCTGCTGTTGTGTATGCAAATGGTGTGGAGACTCACATGTTTTCAGCTGGGACTTTTGGCAAAGAGATTTGATGGATATTTCTCAAACATGATGGGCCTGACTTCAGAAAAGCTTAAATCCAGCTTTGCACAAAACATCACTTCAGCATGTTTTCTTACGTGCTTGCTTTAGCAGGATTCAGGGAGGTCCCTGTGCGCTCCTGAGCAAAAGTCCTAATGAAGCAGCGGTTGCTGCTCATCTAATAATACAGCAGAGTAGGAGAGGCAGGGATCGTGCTGCATTTTAGACTGGGCTTGTTATCCCATCTCACATATCCATAATGACATGCTGTGTCAGACACTTGGATTACCACCTAAGAGAATACCACCCCTCCTCTTCTCTGGGCATGAGCCATTGCTCATGCCACGGATCCCTTCTTTCCTTGACCACGCCAGCCATATATTACAAGTTCTTGTTTTCCCAGGAAGAATCCCTGTACACTTTATGCCCCACCAAGATGAGTCGCACAAAGGCACACATCTCCCCTAGCACTCACCAGCGGGGATCCTTCGCTCCCAAACACCGCGACACGAGCCACTGTGTCCTGCTCTCCCGTCACCTGGGCTTCCAGTGTAACTGGGACCTCCACCAAGCTGCGAGGCTGGATAATCCCGCATGGCGTGGGGCTGGAGTACCACACAGAAGCATCCTTCTTGTGTTCCTATAAGGCACAGAATCAAAACCAACTTTAAAGCTTCCTCAAAGGTCACTCTAAACTCCTTGACATCTACCACAATGACAATTCACGCACATTTTTAAAAATCCCTAGGAGAAAGCAGAGAGGCACAAAAACAGATGCAAGACTAGTATGGGCTTAGCATCCTGAGGGGGTCCGAGAGCTGCTACATGCACAAACACCTGCTCCTGTGCTGGCAGCCTCCTTGCAGCAGCCTTTCATGACCTTTTAAGTTCTCCTACAGGAAAGCACCCCAAAGACTAGACTATGAACTGCTTCCTAAAGTTTATATTCAGGCAGGTTCCTATTTAACTGCTTTCTAAAGTTTCTATTCAGGTAGGTTCCTATTCTCAGCAAACCTTTAGGTTTGACTATAAACCAGCAAGGTCTTCTCCAAAACTCCTTTTTTCCTAATATACCCCTTGACAACATTTGAGGAAAGGAGGTGGATGCGATGCCAAACCTGAGGAAGAACTGCGTAGCAGCCTGGGAGATTGCTGTCGTTCTCAAGGGTCAGCATCTGCCGATACGGGTACTTTAGAAAGCACCGTCCAAATGTCATGACCGGGTTGAGCACTCGCAGCTGAGGAACGATGCATCTAGGCAAAGAGATGACCAAAAGGGAATTGGAGATACTGAGAGAATGTAGAATTTATTTACTCCCCAAATAGCATGAAATGGAGCATAACACGTGTCACTGTCAAACGGACGTTTAAGACCCCTACAGCAATCAATTGCCTTTAATTTCTTTTTATACAACAACCTCTTGTAAAGGAGGAGCAAACCCTGAGTCTCAGCATTGTAGGGGCTGCCAAGTGCCCAGGCAGAGCACTGTGCCCTGTCCCAGAGCTGTCTGATGGGCACCTTTGCCCCAGGAGGCTTGCAAAGACACCTTGCACCCTCCTGACGCTCCCAGCAAGGCATGAGCTCCAGGGGAGCCTTCCCACCCATGACCAGGGCTCACCAAGCCTCAGGGAACACAAGACCCCAGAATCTCAGTAAAAATTACTCCCTCCTCTCCCATACCTCTCTTGCCCTGCCTGAAAACTCAGCCATTTACCCCAGCAGCAGAGGGCACAAGCCACCACCTGCCTCACGCAGTGGCTGGTCACCCCTTCCCCACTTCTGTAGCCACCTCGCTCCTTGACCCTCACGGGTCCATACACTGTCTGCTCCCATTTGCACTTCTTTTACGGAATTGCAGCCCAGGCACTGACTGGAAGACTCTGCCTCTTGCAATTCAACTGACACCCACTGCAGCACGACAGCATCGAATCTGGCTGCAGCAAGAACAGCTTTTGGCTTAAATCTGAGAACAGTACGTCTCTGAAGAACCAGAGGAAAGCAGAGAAACCTGAGCTCACCTTCCACATCAAGGACTATTTTCCCCGTCCTAAGATCTTGCCTCTACTTCCCCTCACCAGTCCTGACACAAGCCCCTTCCCCATTTGCACATGCCTTCGTTAACTGAACCAGACACCAGCTTTCAGCAGGCTGATCGCTGCGTCCCAAATGAATGTTGCATTTTGGTTGCAACCCAGCACAAGTCCACCACTTGCAGGAAGAAGGAGAGGCAGCCCTTTGGAAATTTCTTACACCTCAAGCACCAAAAGCCAGGCCAAACATGAATATAATTACTGTTCCCTTTAGAAAAAGGCTCAGCCCCATGCCTGTCCGTTGAGCACAGGTGCTTCTCAACGAGGGCTGCTTTCAAAGCACTGCTGTTCTCCTAGCTAGCTGGGTAGAACTAGCTCATTAAGCAACGCTTCTCATTTGGAGATGGAGCCAGAAAACCGCGTGCAAGGCAGTGTGCTGGTGGGGGGTGCACGAGGAGAGACGATGAGCTGCAAGGGAAGCGGTGATACCTGGCTGTGAGAGGCAATGCCAACATCTCCTTGCCAACACCGTCCACGTCCACCACCAGTGCCAGCTCGTATCTCTTCACGGTGTTGGAACACAGGGTGACCTGGCGGAAGAGAAGACCATCAAATACTTCATTGCTCCCAAAAGCCATCGTCCATGTGTGGTGTCCTCCGGTTCTCCTTCCACAGTAAGGAAAGGGAGGATTTTGCCCTAATTCTTCTGCTGGTCCATGTACAGAGCACAGGCTCTGCGAGTAATAAAAGTCTTCTGACAAGATCTGCTCTGTTAAATACACTGTGCAGTTATCAGGGTATATGCAAGCTAAATTAAAGCACAATTAGACTAATGCTCTACTCACCACTGTATTAAAATTAAGGGACCAGTTTGTAATCTCGACTAGAATAGCATAAATCCAGAGGACATCTGCTGACTTGAACAGAATGAGTTCAGCTTTACAGGGGGAAGCTGAGAGCAAAACGTGGCCCAGCAGATGCTGTGCAGTTCACGGCTGCCAGAGCTTTTGCAGTCCCCCTTGGGGATCGCTGCAGTGAATACAGCTCCTCCTGCTCAACAGGACAGGAGAAATTAGACTGGGAAGAAAGGCAAACTGCTTTATCCAATGACATCTCTCTTTTTAACAGCCACCTTCTGTCCTCATCCTTCCTCTGACCACTTTAAATCCAAGAGATCGCTCTAAGCAGCTCTCAAAAACACAGGAGTGGCTTCTGTACCTGACTATACGGTACAAGACCTTCCGCTTAGGATTTTGGAAACAAAACGGTGCTCCTTCTGAAACGTCCCAGAGTAACCCAGCCAACAAAAGCCTAACACTAATGCATATATCTTACTCGCGTTATGCTGGCAGCACTAAAGCCCTCTCATGCATCAGTGAAGCTTCAGCTCCACCTGCTGAAGCACGTATGGCCGGACTCTTTCCATACCTGAATATCCACGACCCCCTGGGAGCGGATGGTCCCTCTGCACGGCGTGATGGTAAATTCGGTTGGCTTCACAAGACCTTGGGCTCCCCCTCTCCAGTATGAGTGAGTGTTGTCCAACAAAGGAACAAAACTGGTAACACTGGGCTCTCCCGAGCCGTCCCCAGGAATGCGAAGGTTGAAGGTCATGGGCACCAAGGAGGTGTTAGTGAGGCGACACGACAAGGTGCGAGGAAAGCCTAGGAAATGACACAAATATGAATTTACACCCCAGTTATCCCCCTGAGTCCTGGTGTGAATATCCTGTTAGGATAAAACTGTGCCTGGAGTTTAGCTCTTCTCAATCTGAACCACAGCTAGTTGAGAAGCTAAGCAAGGAATTCATCGTCACTTAAGCTCTCTTTTATGCTGATCACAGAGATTGTTTCCTTGGCAATGCCCACTCTTAGCGATGCCGAACACCAGAATTTTGTCTCTCTTTACCTGAGGAGCGCTCTCACATGCCCCAAAACCAGCATCAGTTATTTCTCACTTATGAGCGTACATCCAGACAGACCATTTTTTCTGAAAATTCAGTCCGTAACATTCCCTGTTAACTCCACGAACACTCCCACAGTTTTCAATATATAAAAGCAGTGTATTGACATCGAGGAGAAGCTCCAGTAAAAGAAAGGATGGATGCAATTGGCTACTACAGCACGATGCAAAGCACTCTAATGCAGTTTCTCTAGGCAGCATCCTCAAGGCATCTCCTGTTTGGGGGCAATCAGACTCAGCTCGTTGACAACCTGCAGCCCACTTCACAGGAGGCAAGCCTGATGCTTGCTTAGAAATTAGCAGGAACCATGTCTCACCTTACCTAACAAACAGGGACATCGCATGCATGTTGCACACTGGCTTTGGTTACTGCCGCAAGGGTTTACGTCACTTTACCTTTGATACTTGCTTTCCATAATGGAAAAGCAGTGATACAACCACACCTGGTGGGGATGTGCTGCAGAGACAGGACATCAGCCCACAGCCTGCTCTGGAGTGGACATCTGCCTTGGATGGCCAGCTCTGTGAGAAGGAGACATCTCCCATGGCCTGCTTACCAAGCGTTACTTGAACACAGGTGGGGAGGAAAACCAACTGCAGACACAGCAGGTAGTTCATCCATGCCCATCGACAGTGACCACTGCCCACCTCCAGCAACTACTCCAGCAGGGAGGCAGGAGGCACACAGAAAGGACAAACACAGACTTCACAATCCCAAAGGAGACCGAAGTCTCCAGATGCAGACAACAGTCAGCAGCAGAGCTAAAAGAAGCAAAAATACAGTAGCTGCCTTCAGCTCAAAAGGCCTTATTAACGAAATCAGATTAAGTAGGATGAAGCTCCTATTACATAACCATATTTCTGCCTGCTGCGTTTCTGGTTTTATTTATTCAAAAGGAAATAAAGAAATAGCAGAGTGGTGATGTAGGGAGGGGAGGAAGCAGCTCAGGAAAGGTAATGAGTTTTCTTAGAAAGTCCATGAACAGCATGAAAACACAGAGGCATCCTGGGTGCAGAATGATAATGGCCCTTCAATCACAATTGATTTCACAATTCAACTTTAGAACATCTCAGTACAAAGCCTTTTGTGAGACAGATGTGGAGAACGAGTGCCCGATGCTGAGCTATTGCTTGGGCATATTACCTGGGAGGTGAGAATGAGGTGCCCTCACAGCACTAATCAACAGCTCACACTGAAGGTCAGGTGGGGAAATGGTGTCCTCCCCTTGCAACACGCACATTGACCCAGAGCAGCTACAGGCTAGCATGGGGCTTCAACTCCCTTCTCCTGCAGTCCCATCCCCTGGGCCCTTCTGGCACAAGGACTTTCACAGCCATTCTGCTGCCAAGCATTGGGAGGTTGGGGCTGAACAGACTATGAGGGACACCAGAAAACACTGACTTTCTGTTCCTTTGGTCCTACGTGACCTCATCATGGCACAACACTGCCTAAGCCACCAGCAGCCCTGGTTTTAACACCTCAAAGGCTGCTACGGAGGAACACAAGTGACAGGTGCTCTTCTGTTCAGGTGCTCTGTTTGGTGATGCACAGACCTCTCAACCTATGCTCCAAGCCCAGGGAACACTCACCGAAGGAGACGTCACCAAAGCGGAGGGAAGGTACGTTGAAATGAAAAGTCGGTCCGATGACACAGCCCCTGTGAGGACAAAGACAGGCAGAGGAGGCATTGGTTTGGTTAAAGAGAAATGCAAAGTGTTCGGCTTTCGTTACTGCTCGGAGGGATAAAAGCTGGTCTCAGAACCACAGCGGGTTTCAAATCAACCCGTCGCCTTTCTGCTCAGCACAGCATCCATGTGGACAGGAGACAGCCAAAGCAAAGTGGTCAGCAGCTGATAGCTGCTGATGTGCCTTAGGGCACCATGTCAGGCAGGGTATGCCCCCAAGTTGCTGCTGGCCTGATGAAGGACCCTGAACAAGTGATGGCTCCGTGCCTCAGTTTCCCCATCTGTAACATGATGACACAGAGGTCTCCACACAAAAGTGGACCCATTGTACTAGCTTTGCCAGCTGCAGGTTCTCTGCTTTGGTATTTCTTTGCTGGAACTGGTATTCCCATGGAGTATATGAACATCTTGTCCTCAGATCATCTTGACCCATGCAATCATGAGGCATGCAGGATTTGGAGGCACGATGCCAGGGGAGCTCCCAGACACCCACTGGCCACAACAACAGCAGCAACAGTTCTACACAGCGGACAGCTGAATCTTGGGGAAAAGGATCAGCTTGTCACCAGTGCACCAGCTGACACATCCAAGAGCAACACACGTCTCCAACCACCGAACACGGGTGTCCTGAACCCACCACACCTCCTCACCTGTCCTTAAATTCAGCAGCCAGGCTCCAAACTCCAAAACTCACCAAAATCCCCTGAAATCAGCACTTGGAGCTGCACAACAGCTATTAATTTATTTCATGGTTGATGCCAATCAATGCCAGCTCTGCCTCTTAGTTAAAAATCAAGGACCACAGTGAACGCTGCCTTCTAGTTTTAGTCACAGGACTGCCACTGACTCTGTTTGGCACATGAACAGACCCCAGCATCCCGCAGGAGGGACCTGCGTTCATCTGTGGTGTCCCATTTCCAGCATCCCTGTCTAAACACCAAAGAAACAAGCATTCAGGACCTTGTAAGGTTGGGTTCCTTCCCAAGAAGAATCACCTATGGTTTGGGCATCTTCTGATTGCATAGTTAAAAAGCACTCAAAAACTGACTTTCAGGAGTTTCAATCCAATACTAATTCTCGATTCTTGGAGCTGAAGCAGCTCCTGAGACTAAGTCAGGGAGCAAATCCCTGATGATGATGATGATGAAGTTCCCTCTCCAAGGACCTCACATAACCAGACCTAACCGCCCAAGCCCTAACACCTTGCTTTGGACACAGCAAAGGGAGCAGGCATGCTTTCCGCCACAGCACTTGCCACGAGACGATGGAAAACTACCTCCAAACCAACCATGACTGGGGATCACACTGGGAAACTGCCAAGGATGAGCCTTGCCAGGCAAGCGGAGAAATGACTGCCATTTCTGCTGAGTGCACCGTATCTGTGCTCAGGGAAGTTAAACCTGAATGACTGCCCAGAAGGCTCGAGCAAGGAGCCAACCCAGAACCCTGTGCACCACAGCTGATAACAGTACAGCTAGCAAAAAAATGCAGGAAAAAGCAGTGGTTTTGGCAACTACCGCGTTTTACAGTAGCATTAGATAATGCACTTGTGAAGGGAGATCAGGGTCCTTGCAGAGCACGAAGGATAACACAAGGTGGGAGAGGAACCGCTTCAACACTCATCCCCATTCCTTCCTTCCTTTGCAGCCCAGTCTCCCACCAGCCAGCTTGCCTCCATTCAAAAGAGCTGGGAGTTTTTCTCCATGGAGGACTAAATCCAGTGCTTAAAACTTCCCAACGAGGGAGGCTCAGCTTGACCTGGTGGGTGGACATCTCAAAGGCCTTTGAAAACAAACAGCTTGAGCTACGGGTCTGGAGAATGAGAGATAAGGACTGGATAGGGATCCCTGAAACTAAGGCAAGGCAGAAGTCAAGGACGCAGATGACATCTCAGAGCAGAGTGGACTGCAATGGGAATTACTGCTGAGGGACAGCTGTACCGGAGCAGGTGGGCATGCTGGGGTACCCTCAGATGGGCTGCATAGGAGCCACCACCTAGAAAGGAGGAATACAAGGATGGGGAAGAAATAAATAAAAAAGGACCAGCAATCCTCTTTCACTGAGACATAAGGTCTGCACCGAGCTCAGGGCCGTGCTGGCAGAACAGGGCAGAGCAGCCACAGAGAAGGGGAGGACATGCTGGGCACTGGCAGCCAGGGCACCAGTGGGGAAAAAAGGACCACTTCAACCAGCCCCAAAGCTCCAGAGCACCCAGCATCAGCTTCCCTGCCTACACCACATGATCCCACCAGCTCGTGGTTAAGACTTGCTGGGACAAGTTTGCATGCTGCTGTGGTCCTGAGAAATGAGCTTTGCCTCTCCTTTCATCAGCTTTTTTTTTTTTCCCCTTCTCCCTTCTTGCTCGGTGAGGATTCTCTTTTGCAATGGCACTAGCCCAGGGGATGATGCCCGAGTCCTTGTGACAGTCCTTGCTGCAGAGCTTCCTGTCTCCTGCATCAGCACGTTTCTGGCTGCAGAAAGGAGGTACCGTAGCACTCGCTGCACAAGAGCCGGGAGGACAGCTTGTCCCAACGCATTAGCATGAGAGATGATGTTGAGGCTGCTGCTACCCATTTTGTATGGAATGTTAACAGAGGATTTTAAAAACACTGCTTCTGGCTGCAGAATCACCCAGGCTGGCCCCTCTCCAAAGCCCTCTTGGCCCTGCTGGGTGTTCAGGGGGACATCCCAGAACATCTACTGCCCAAAGCTGATACCATCATCACACTGTCTGCCATGGCCCAAGGGGGAATGAGCTACCTGTAGCAAGGAGTCACTTCAGCTCCTGGGTACCGGGACAGGGCAGCAGGCATCTCCACACCTTTCCCGTACGGCCTCCAGTCAAACTTTTTTCCAGCACGGGCAGTCACTTAAAGCCCCACGGTCCTCACACAGAGATGTCAAAGGGTCACAAAAGGAATCTGCTGCTGCCAAATTCTGGGCAAACAGTGTCCTAGAAAGTCACAGAGCCACCCTGGCTCAACCATGAAGGTAAAGCTGCTTCCCAGAGGAACCCAAGACTTTGAAAGTTAAACTGCGTATTGAGAGCAGAGGAGGCATGGTCATAGGTGGCCAGCAGCTCAAGGGAGGTGATCCTGCCCCTCTACTCCGCTCTGGTGAGACCCCACCTGCAGGACTGGGTCCAGCTCTGGAGTCCTCAGCACAGGAAAGACACGGACCTGTTGAGGCAGGTCCAGAGGAGGGACACGAAAACTATCAGAGCGATGCAACACCTCCCCTATGAAGAAAGGCTGAGAGAGTTGGGGTTGGTCAGCCTGGAGAAGAGAAGGCTCCAGGGAGACCTTCTTGCGGCCTTTCAATACTTAAAGGGGGCTTATAAGAAAGACAGGAACAGACTTTTTAGCAGGGCCTGTAGCAATAGGACAAGGGGTAATGGCTTTAAACCGAAAGAGGGTAGATTTAGACTAGATAGAAGGAAGAAATATTTTACAATGAGGGTGGTGAGGCACTGGCACAGGTTGCCCAGAGAGGTGGTAGATGGAAACATTCAAGGTCAGGCTGGACGGGGCTCTGAACAACCTGGTCTACTTGAAGATGTCCCTGCTCACTGCAGGGGGGTTGGACTAGATGACCTTTAAAGGTCCCTTCCAACACAAACCATTCTATGATTTCCTCTCGTAGACAATTACACTTTCTTGGCTGCTGCAATTGCAAGGTTCAAACTGGAGTCAAGGTTAAAAAGCCTTGGCTCTTAGTGGGGGGTGCTAGGATCTGAGCCAAGACAAAGACCTTAGACAACCCCTTTTTTCTCTGCTCCATCATCAAATGAGGTAGGGGGGAGCTGATTACCCAGAGAGAGCTACAGATGTGCCCACCAAGCTCCTATAACCCTCCTCACCTGATAGTCAAGGTCACAGGCTCAGGGGATCCATTCACACTGAACTTGAATTCTTCTGTGAACTGCCCCAGGATGGTGGAACTGAAGGAGATCCGGATCACCTGGAGCCCGTCCGGCAAAATGGTGCCCTCCCGGGGCAGAAAGGTGAAGCAGGAGCCCAGAGCTGTAGCTGGAGGGACCAACCGGAAGAAAGCATCGATGGCTCCTTTGTTAAACAGGACCGCCTGCAGCAGCAAGAAAGCAAAATGGAAATACATAAGGAATCTTCCTTTCTTACACAAGGCTGACTTGCTTTCCCGTTAAACAAGTAACATCTGTAAAAAGACAGAAGATGCCGTGTGCTGCTGCTTGGCAGAAGCCAAAGAATATGCAACAGGACAAGTTCTGCCTTTGGGTTTTTACATGCAAAGCAGTGATAACTTCATCTAAACAGAGTCACGCTGGGTTTATTCCACTGATACAGAGCAGTCCACTCTGACTTGCAGTGCAGAGGACCTGCTCAGCATCAGCGAGTTGATTCAGACCTGTCCCTAAGAGCAACGAAGGGCAGTTACTAGTGGGTCATCACACAACTGCTTCTGCTCCTGATGAGCCTGGTCCTGCCAAGGGCAGAACATGGGCAGCTTCCATTGCAGCCAACAAGTTCACTGCATGTAGAAGACCCCTCAGGCTAGCACTATAACCAACTTCAGAAGCACTCCCCAACTCTGCTACAGTATAGAAGTTAGGTTTCTCTTCTTTCTTCTTTAAGGTGATACTTTCTTAGTCTTTGCTCCAACAGACATGTCAGGAAAGAATGAGCGTGAGGTGCATAGCAGCTCCATCTATTCCAAAGAAGTTCTCTTTCCTAAATATACACAGCCATCATCTAAGATTTTACCATTATTGGAATAAACTGCAAATTTAGAACCAAGCCATATTTTGTTGAACGCTCGAGAGATCTACTGCCTCGAACAAGTAACACAATCCCGCAGCGTTTGTTGAAATTCAGCTCTTTTCATGTTGGGCGAGAAATGCCCACATCTGCCTGTGAGTACCAGCACGCTGTCCATCACCAACAAACCTACCCAAAGCAAAGCTGTAGTTTCTGATTGCTGCAGGGTGAAATCCTGCCATTTCCGTGGACTTAGCTATCTGCTTTCAATTTCTTTTCCCTATTTTTTGTCCTTGCAAAACCTGTCAGAAAAACTGAGACAGAAGCATAGAAACATCCTTTGTTTTTCAACTTTGCAGCTGCTGCTGAAAATATGCATGTATTCAAACTCCACAATGGTAACTTGAACACTACTCTCGCCTCTTGTGTGTTTTACACCTTCGTTACAAATTGCACTTAGGGATCCTACGCTGAGCTGAGGTTTACCTCCAGTCTAGCTGCTTAGCAAAGCACTAACAGCTTCATCTACTTCATCACATTTTCTCAAGTAATGAAAATCATAAATTGATAGAGAGAGAATCAATAAAGTATCAGCATTAAAAATGCACAGAGCACACAGTATTTCCGTAAGAAAACACCTTAATGTGTCCTTCCCTGCCACAGTCAAGGTTTTGAAAGTGTCTGGCATGATGTATTGCCTCGTCTTCTACCTCTTTCACTTGCTCTATCTTTTTTTTTTTGCAGAAGACTTGACACCATTAGGGGGAGGCAAATATATAGAAAGTGCCTTTGCTTCATTTCCAGAAATGCTTTGCTCTTCATAGAGCCAGAGGTGCACCAAGCCCGAAGCGTGGTGAGGGGCTCGTCAGCGAGGGGAAGCACTCCCAATTTCTTTCCTAGGGACAGCTCGGAGCCAGGAGGCTGGACGGCTTTCCTCTGACTCCCAGGAATCGGTAGGATGCACTTAACTGAAAACTCTTTGCAAGGGACTTGAGTTCAAACACAGTAAATTTGTTCCAGCTGCTTTTTAAGAGCCAGAGTACAAAGGTGCTTTGCATCTAGGGCTGAAACAAAAGCCTCTGAATACTTCTCTTTTTGACCCAGTGCTGCTTTCATGTGTCAAGGGGGGTTTTTTTGCATGAAGCCTCCCAGCTGATCTCAAATGGATGTTGCCAAAAAGCGGGGACTAGGGCTTCACGAAAATATACACCTTTCAGACCCCACCAAAAGTATCCAGATTCTGTGAAACCCCCCAAACTTGACTAGTATGTCAAATATTCCCTGCTCACAACTGCCTCAGTTGCCAGGAATCCCCCAGGTCCATGAGGCTCAGCGTTGCCCCGGGAGCCGTGAGGATCCAGCCCAACCCCTGCAAACCCCTCCTGTTCACCTCATAGCTGTGGGCTGATCCAATGAAAACCTTCCCGATGTCCAGCTGGTCAAAGTTGAAGCGGAGCCGGGGCCCTATGCCTTCACCTTTGATGCGCAGGGGCAGCCTGGCCTCTCGGCCTGGGGAGAGATTGCCGTTTCAGTACAGTAATTCCCTCTGTTGCCCTGGATTTTCCAGCCTGCCTCAATGCTAGTCCCTGACTCCACGATGGATGGGACCAGCTCTAGATGCTCCAGGGAGAAGATACGGGACCCTTCTCCTCCCTCAGGACATATGCCCTTGGGCTGGTTTCTAATTTAGTGATCAGTTTGCACCCTGAAAACGGGATGCTGAGTTTAAAACACGATCTCTGAATTTCTTCCCACACACTTAGATGAGCTTTGAAATCCATGCAGTGAAGGCACAAAGCTCACAAAACAGAACTGAAGATAAAAATCTGCCATCTATACTGATGCAATCAGAGACAACAGCACAGGAGCCGAGAAGTACGAGCCCAAGCAAGGCGAAGCTCCCTGCTAACGGCCATACGCACATCAACAGTAACCGCTCCCAGAAGAAGACTTGACAGCACTTCCGTAAGACAGGATGGGCATAAAGCTTGTCTAGCGGACTGCTCGGATTCCGATTCCCAGGGAGGACGTTCACCCTGCTCAGTACAGCAAGGCCTGTGCAACGCTACCCGTATGCACCATAGACGCCGAGCCACGAGGTGACAATTCCCATGCAGGGAGAGAAGCACAGGCTGGCCAGAAGTGGTCTTTTCGCAGACACCCCGCACTCAGCGGGACTCAGTCACCTGAGGTCTGACAGCATCTGGGGAGCGGGAGGTGAGCCAGGATCTGGGAGCACATTTGTAACTCAGCTCCTGCTGCCTCAGGCGTCTGATGATGCATCCGTGTAATAAAGATTCATCTTGGAAGTATATGGTCTATAGGGGCTTAGTGCTCGTCCACGAAAGCTGTTCTGCTGTGTCATTCTTTGGCCTTTCCAGGCACCTTGCAGCAGAGCAAATGCTGGCAAACCCATGGCATGAAAGCTTATCCCTTCACTGCCTTGGTTGGTCTGGGATCAGTGATCCAAGCTTGTAGCCAGGCATCGCGAGGGCTGGCCTTGGACAGGAGATGACCTGGAAACCGCAGGGACAGCGGGCATGTGCCAGCCCTGACCTGCTGACCACCCACCCTTCCCAGCAACTACATGAGAACCGAGGGGGCTGGAAGACTATTTGTGCCTCACCTTCACCATGGGTAACAGAAGCAGGAGAAAGGAGCTGTACCTGAGATTTCACAGTAGACCGCTTGTTGATACACTCTGGCTTCTCGGGGTTTAAAGATCACCTTGATTTCAGCCGAAGAATTTGGCCAGACATCTCCCTCCTAAAACAGAAGCGGACAGAAAACCATTTATCTTTAAACGTTACATGTCTTGTTTTCAAGCACAGCCCTGTAGCCTATATTTAGAGCATCAGTGAAGAGCAAGGAGCAAGCAACACTTGCCAACAACATTTATAAAAGAGTCTGGAAGCAGCTGCAAAAAACTGTCCCAAGTCCCTTACCTTTACTGGCACCCGGGAGAGGCATTTTGTTAAATTAGGGCTACAATGAAGCAACCCAACTGGCAAACAAATTCCAGCAAATCAAGCAGGATTTCTTCAGAGGTACCAGCCAGTCTAAGGAAAAGGGACCTGGCTACACTTCATGTCTGTACATCATTACATGGAGTACCAGCACACAGTACTGTGGGCAGCCAGACTTCTGCACCTCACCTTAATGCACTTCAGGAGCTCAAGGCGGGGTTGAGCTAGTTCTGGAGTCATACTCCAACTGTAACGAAGCAGGAGCCCTGGGACACACTCCAAAATCAACTCTAATGCATCGCACGATGCCCTTCAGGCTCAGCTCATCAGCTCCCACTCTACAATACTCCTACTGCTCTGACACAATCTCTTGGTCACACCATGCTGCTGTCAGCTACAGTGGTGTGAAACTGCAGTTGTGCTGACATTGCTGGCTCTCAGCCTTCGATGGGCTAAAGGAGTAACCAAGAAGAGAACACGATCCCCTTCCTTGGTTAAAAAAAAAAATTAGTTTCACCTATTTTAAAAAAAGAAGAGGTTGGGCTTATTCTAGGGTTCACTCCAAGATGAGAAGGGATTTTGCACTGCTCAGGCAGCAGGCATTCTTCGTCTCAGACCATGCAAATACTCAGAATCAGAGCTCTGGTTGATTGAAGGGCATGGGGTTTTGCTTGCAGAAACAGAAAAGCAAAGATTTTTCTGTACCTATGTGCCATACAACTCAAAAAAAACCTGCCAGTCTTGTGTCCAGGCTCACAGATGCCATTGGAAGGGAGATTCAGACATGGTGTAAGTCCAGCTTATACAAAGGGATTGGTGTTTCCATGACTAAACTTGGGCTGAATTTGGCCTCCTTTCCACAGAGGACCATTTCATTCTTCAGGTCAATATGTGAACTGACAATGCTCTAATATCCTTTGTTACTGCCCATACAGTATGCGTCAGGTGTGCCCTTACATATAATAATCAATACCTCTGAACACTCTAAGAACACTTATTTATAGCCCTTGCAGTAGCTCAGCTTTAGGCAGGCTCTCGCTGCCTGTCAGGAGCCCGCAGTTCAGAAGTGGTTTTTGTAACAAGCTCTCCCAGCCTCACCAGAAACCTGACCTTTTCTCTCGGCACGTCAAGGCAGCTGATGCAGGGGTCTGCCAAGTGACCTCATTCAGGGAGGAGCAGGAGGAGGAGGAGGGGAGGTTCTCAGCTACAGCTTACCATCGGCTCAATGGTGAAGATCTCATCGGAGAAAAGCATGGAGTCTCCTTGCACCTTTGCCCTCTGGTTCCGGAAGGTGCGGGAGAGAAGGGAAAGGCGTTCTCGGAGAGTGGGGTCCACCGTGCACTCCTTGAGGAAGCAATCCGTCTTGACCTCTTCCTGCCTCTGCAGCCTGCGACACAGCCTGCGGCCACGGGGAGAGACAAACCAAACAGATAATTCAATAAGCAACATATTTGCAGAGACTGCCAGGTAAGTGCAGGGGCAGCAATGCACTCGGGGAGGAACAGCAGCACCAGCAGCAGCTCAGCAAGGGGCTGACCCCGAGCCATGGGGTCCCAAATGGATCAGATGATCACTTGTTGCTCCCTGGCGTGGCAGGTAGTTTTACTCCACACTCACAAGTTAAGAAGAGGTTTTGGAAAGCTAGCAGCCCTCAAGAGAGCCTCCTGGCTCAAAGCCACTGCCACAACTGATGGAGAATCCACCAACCTCAACTGCCTTTTCCCACCATAGAGCTGCTCGGGGGAGGCAGATAAAGATCAAGGAGCACCCACTGCAGGGCTTCACTGGCAAGGGGAGAAGCACCTGGGGTTCAGCTGCAGGTTACGAGCATCACTCTTTTTCCTTCCTTTTTGGACCAGCGGGGATAAGCAAACAACGCCTGCTCCCAGTTCCCTATACTGCCTTCCACCAGGGGATCCCTGCTTCTCTGACAGCAGGACAGTGGCCTTAGAGCTATGACCATCCCTAAGACTTCCAAGTAAGGAAGAACAAAATGTCCTGCTCAGACTCTAAGACAGAAACTGGCACGAGATCAAATGTAATTGGAAAAAAAGAAAAAAAAATCCGGTTGAAGTCTACTGTGGGGAAACCTGGTTACTTCTGAGGGGAAAGAGGATCACTCAGGGTCCAGGCTGAGACAGGCAGCTGGGAAGAGATGGTCAAGGAATGGGCCAGGGAAGTACCAAAAGAAGGTCAGTAGGTTTCCTTTCAACACACTGAGCGTGCACAGAAGTCACACACTGTGTCATTAAAAAGAGAGAACAGTGGAAAACGAGTTTTGGCCTTCAAGGCGTTTCTGACCTAATTACGTTGCACTTTATTTGCTCAGAGGCCCTTAGAAAGTGCTCCACTTTAAGGCAGTTTCCTGATCAGCTATGGGTTCAGACTAACTCCTATATACCTACATCCATCCAAGTCTGAAAAGTCACACAAGGATTCCCTAAATCACCCAAGCTTTGAAGTGTCATTTCCAATTCACCCCCCCGGGCTGCAAGTGTTTCTCTGCTGCCTGAAATGGGAATTTCAAAGCTTGAGCAAAGACACACTTTCAAGAGCCTGACCCATCTCTCACCACCATGAAGACATGGGTGGCTGAAGCCCAAATGCACTTCCAGGTCCTGTGCTGCCCTACCTTCCCTGCAGAACCCTCCACCTCCAAACTCTCCCCAGCCTCAAAGGAAGGGCACAAATACCTCCTTGTGCTGGAAACCAGGGCAGCGTGAGGCAATTAACACCCTACAGCAGGGTGGCCTCAACTTTCACCCTACCCTGCACATTGCTGGAAAAGGAGCCTGCCACCTTATCAAAGCTGGAGGGGAAAAAACTGCAGTGACTATCGTAATAGTTATGGTATCTGCAGCTACATTACGTCCCAGGTAACGAGTGCTGACACTTTCCTCAGCCTCATGGACCCTCTGTAGCCCAGGGATGTCTGGACCTCAGTGGTTTGTGCTCCCACAAACCACCAATTTGCTATCCAGTCATTGCAACCAACCTTTCCTCTCCAAAACATCTTCCTCAGCTGGAGTATGGGTGGAACTGGAATGGGAAGTGCTGAGCTCCAGTACCCTGAAACTCAGTGACACGCACCCTGATGCTGGGGATGGTTTACTTGTCCTAAACCATTCAAAAGCACCAACACCCCTGAGCCCACACGTCAGTTTTACCCTTGGGCAGCGTATCTTATGGAAGCGAATCTTTCAAACGCACCTCAGCTTCCGCTGATCCTCCTCCTCCTGTGTAGCAAAAGCCTTCCACTGGAAGTGGGCTATGATTTCACTCCGATTGTGGATGACCACGGATCCGTGGTTTGACAGCGAGAGGTAAGTCTTCTCAACTGCCAAGGAGTTCCTGTCTAGCCTGATGTTGACATCTCCAGCTGCTCCATAAAGGCTCATGTGGGTATCTTCACCTGCAACAAAGCAAAGGGCAGTCTTTGCTCACCTCACTTGCTGATGGAAGTACCAGGAAGAGAGCAAACCACACGTAACAGAAGAAAGCGTTACAGCTTTTAGCTGTATTAGCAGTTCCACGGATCAGCACATTTATCTCATCCTGAGAGCTGCCTGTGTACAGCACAAGGATGTCCTGGACACCATCTAAACCACCTTATTTCTGGGTGTGTTTGTAGAGGTTTATCCCCAAGGTGACAGCATTTACAGTGAGATTTTTCAGACGTGCCCAGGTGGCCTTTGGGTTGCCATCCCACCCAGGTCATGGGGAATTCTGCATCAAAGTCATTCAGGTGACTCTGAGGAGTCCCACCACAGTCATAGCTTGACCAGGGTCTCCTGCAGGCACACCACCAGTGGTGGGTCTCTCCTGAGGATCCCTTGTGGCTGGCAAGCAAAGATGCCTGGGGGCATGTGGGCAGAAAAGGGAGGTTCAGAGGAACAAGTGAAGGGACAGCCCACCGCAGGATGGCACGCAGAAGAGAACTTCACTGTGTTGTAGAAGCAGTGCCATCACTTGCTGTTTGTGAAGATATGTCAAAATGAGACTGGTAGGGCATGGTCCACACCAGCCCGCCCATTACAGTCCTGCAAGCCCATTTCTTCAGCCTGGATCCTGTTGCTTATGCCTGAGGGTGCAAGTCTACGCTGAATATTCCCAAGCTATTCAACGACCAGAGCGAGGACATCTTTGCTTTCCACCTCAGAACAAGCTGAAGAGGAGAGAGCCTTGCCTGTGCACATCAACTGACTAATGGCTGGAGTCTTGCTGGGGTACCTGCCAGCATTTCACCCTCCAGAACAGACTCCCACCAAAGGCTCCCTCATTCCCAGAGCTTTCAAACCTTCATTCTTCCCAACCAACAAACTCCTGGGAGTCAACCGAGCTCAAACATCACTACCAAGCCCACTCTTCCTGTTGTGGGTGAGTGTTTCCCAGGTGAGATGCAAACAGCAAACATCAGACATGCTCTCCAGAAATGGCATTTCTAGGGAGTGGTGCTTAAAGCCTCCGAGCCAGCCCCAACTGACAAGTGCAGCAGCCCGGCCATGGCCTGGAGGGCATCCGTCTGCAAAGGCAGAGCCTTCTCCTCACTGCAGGGCTTACAGCAAGGCAGCCAGTGGATGGACCTGCCTTTAAAAGGCTACCGTGCAACACCACAAGGGGAGAGCTGGACTGACTCCTTCAATCCTAAGCCAGGCAATGCAGCAGAATCACATTCATTCTGGGAGCCGGGTTGGGGAATGAGGCAAGACTCGCCCTTAAAACAGTAGATCTCTACAGTCAGTCATTCATGTCTGCACATGGAGAATTCAGCCTTCATGCCTGTACAATCCTCAATTTCTTGGCTCTTAAGGGAGTCTGGAGTGGCAGGGATTTGTGGCCAGAGCTGAGTTACGCTGGGAGAACACCAGCAATGTTTCCAAGGACTGGACAATCTGCCTCCTAGAATGGACAATTTAGCATATAAAAATAACTGAACTTCAGAAGAGTTACAGAGACGGCCATGCTTTATAAGCATTACCTTTCCCCTGCGCTGAATCCTTGGCATACATTGGCAAGCAGATGAGCCAGGACCCAAGAAATGGGAGACAGGCACAGTGCTTCGAGCATGCACAACTCAGGTTTATGGAAACACAAGCTAATCCTCCACAACGATCAAGACAAACTACTACAAAATAAACACCATGAAAACTGTCACCTCACTGTCTAAACCCATGGCCACATGGGTCTTGAAGTATTGGGTATAGTTCTGATCTCAAAAAAACTAGCTGAAGCATTTGAAATTAATAGAGAAGGGCAGAAACTACAATTAAAAGTATGGAGCAGCTTCTACATGAAGACTGAACAGATTTCTCGGTTGAGGAATCCGTATGGGAGATAGATGGGAGAGGTTTGTAAAAGCACGAATGGCCCAGGAAATGTGAATAAGGAAAGACTTGTCATGATTTGTCACAAAACAGGAACCTGAGGGCCTGAAATAATCTTATTAGTCAGAAATTACACAAAAGTACTAGTACTTTTCCAGGGAAAAAGTAGTACTTTTCCAGTACTCTTTTTCACTAAGAACAAGAGTCAAAGAAAGATCTAGCCCTCGGAATTTTACCCTATAGATTCTCTAGATGCATACAAATGAGGCACTTTTTTGTGCTTCTCTACCTGAAATTTCAGTAGTTCTTTCAAGAAAGCGCTACCCATCCCATGAGCTTCTCGGAGTGAGCATAAACCATTCTCTGGGAATATGTCATTAACTGACAAATATTGAACAAAGCTGTGACAACTCATAAAGCCACAAAGAGCATTTGGAAGATAAAGGAGCATTTTTATAACTCCTACAAACTCGAGACAACTAAAATGTTCACTGCTGGGCTAAAGCATCACACTATCACCTGGATTAGGACATCATGCTCCCCAGGACCAACAGTCAGGAATAGGGACAAAACAAACCTCTCTTTCAAGCAAGAGAAAACGCACACCAAATGCATACATGCAACCGAGAAAGCGTCTCGTTCAGCATCACGAGATACCTCTGCTGAACCAAGGCCGACAGAAGCATTTTAACATGTCGCACCTTTTTCTTGAGTTTTCCCCACTTACTCTTAAAGTGACTTACAAAGCTGACGGTATTTCTGTGGCCTGATCTTGGCTTCTCGTACCCTAGCATACATTTCACACCTATCTCGGGAGGCACTGAGCACTTCCTGCCAAATCCCAAGAGCCCTCAACTCCTGGCTACTTTAGTCCTGATGTTGGGAAGCATGGGCTGTAGATGGGTAGAGGGCAACATGGAAAAAAAGGTCTGTGGCAAGACGATGGAGAAGCAGTACATGGGACAGAGGTGTGTAAGAGACAGCAGGCACTGGAGAGAGTCTGACAGAGACATGTGTTCCCCACATTACGCTTCAAACATAGCGTTGTCATGGACTAAAACTTCATGCGTGCATACGCATGCTGCAATGGAGAGTCGAGGTTTCTCTCTCCTCCACTCAGCAACTCCCAGAAAAACAGCATTCCAAAATCTCATTCCCATTCAAGGGGATCTACTTTAACAACCCCCTCAACACCAACTACTCTTCACTTTTATCCAAGGTAAAGCTGGGGCAGGGCAGGTACACCTGGAGAGGGAATTGAGGTGGCTGGGACAACGGGGAAGGATGGCAGAAGACTGTCACGAGAAGGTGCTGGGTGCAGAACACCATGCTGACACCAGGCTCCCCCAGCGAGGGACCAGTGCACAGGACATACAGAACAAGGACAGGCTCAGCCTCTGCCCCTTATCTGTTCACTTCTAAGCACTGAAACATGCAGAGCTTTTGGAAGAAAATGTTTTAGAAGTTGCCCACAAAGCAAACTTAATATTATTCTGCTTAGAAAGGGCTCTGCTTTGAAGGACGCAGAGAGCGTGCACCACGCAGCGCCCAGCACTTACCTGTGTCGTAGTGAACTACCAAGGACCTAGAATGGTGCCCCGTCTCCAGTGGGTGAAACTCCACTGTCACTTGCATGGCGTCACCAATCCCAAGAGTCCCGACGGAGGGATCGACGGAGAAAGGGCTGCAAGGCAAAGAGAGCTATCAGGACTATTGCGGGAGATTTGGGGACTGTGTTCCTTTGGCAGTCTAGTTCCCTTCAGCTCACTTGCACAAGCAAGGAGCAAACAAACCACAGCCAGCAGAAGACAAACACAACATACAGGATCAGAAACAGAGCGACTGACTCCCGCTTCTGCAGAGATCCAGCCCTCAGAAGATCCCATGGCATAAAATGACCTCATCTCCCCCATGCTCTGCGTCCGATTCTCTGCAGCCTCAGGAGTCCAACTGCTAGCAATACCATCAGAGAACGGCTTGTGAAGAGCACAGAAATGGTAACAGCTATTCGCATGCACAACCTGATGCTGATTTCCTCAGGAATCTGTCTTTTCCTGCCACCCAGAAACCTCACCTCAAGAGATGCAAATGTCAAGGCAATACCTGTTTCAATGAGATCACAGCCTAGAAATCAGACAGAGAATAAAAGTCTTTTTGAAGACCCGGGACTAGTTATGGTTCAATTTGCAGAATCCTTTTTTTTTTTTACCTTGAAAGCATCCTGGTTTAGCCTAAGAAAGGGCGAGTTTTATCGGCATTTCAATGAAAGCTGCTCTAAGAAGAAAAGAACAACAGGAAAAATCTGAATGCAAATGCAGACTGGAGTGATACCACAGCATGGAAACAAAACACAAAAGGAGTATCCCATTTACAGCCTGAACAATTAAATCCCTAGCGAAATGAAGCACCATTAACAGGAGCATAGCAAGGCGAGTTTAACAGGAGGTCTTCTCTCTGTTCACAAGCAACGCAATCTGGGACTCCGGGTTGTACTCCAAGCTCAGTAACTGTTTGCCTGGCCCACCAGACAAAGTCTGTGCAATGTCTTGGAAATAATTATGAAAATGTGTTGGCATACTGTGGATTTAATATGAGCAGTTATGATTTGTCACCAGGTAAACAGCTCTTGGCTGATAGAAACAAAACTCGATGCTTCAATGCTTAGGGCTAAGTCAGATAAAACATGCTTCTGCACAACGGCAGCTGCGCTTCATGGCTCTTGTACAGCCACACTTAGAAAACAAAAGTTACTGGGTTTAGTGCTTTGCTGGTGGTCAATTTGTCACCTTAAAACCACGTTCTGGAGAGTTTTACCATGATTAGAGGACGCAATGCGCACACCAAAATAATGAGAACAACTGGAGCCATGCGCCAGCTGAACTTTGCTCACCTAAGTAGTGACAGCTGATGACATTGCACTCAATAGAGCAGTTGGCAAGGACACTGCAAAAACATGCCTGACTTTACTGGGTATTTAGTTTGGTGGTGACAACTAGATCTGGACAGCCCCGAGGAAAACTGTACACCGATTTGCAAGTTCCTGCCTATGTATTCTCCACAGCGATAAGCAGCAGCCTGCTGAAATAGCATCCTGGAAGCCTGCTTAAATAGCTTTGCCAGGCTTTGGTGGAAGCTCCTCTTGGACCCTCACGTTTCACAGGACCAAAGTAAGAAGTCTTCTTTCAAGCCCTGCTTTCGTGGGGAAGAAATTGAGGCTACTCAGGTGCACCAAGTCAGACAGCGGGTCTTTGCTGCATTCTTGACCTCGGCTCCTACACCAAGACCTCTGGGACCAAACAACTCTCAGCTCATTATCAACCAACTGAACTGGTTTCCTTGCAGATGCGGTGTCAAAAACGCATTACCCTCTCCAATTCAGCAAACCCCAAAATGGGTGACTGCCTTCTGAGACCAAAAGGAACAGCACAGGCTGACTGCAACACCGTTCACATCAGGCATTTGATAGGGGACCACCGGAATACCCTGTGCTGTGGCCTCCCAGAGCACGGGTGTATTGGCTGAGAGTGGTATGCAACCGTTTCAGAAGGTACTTACCATCAGCAGGTTGCAAGCTAGCTACTAACATTCTAGCACTCTCCAGGAAGCCTAGGAGAGATAAAGCTCTAGGAGAAAATGCCCCCAACCCCTGCACCACAGAGTTGCTGCATCTTTTGCCTGTGCCCTCAGTAGCATTCTGCTTGGGGGCTGTAGTGCAGTCTTGAAGCCCGTGTCTGCTCGTCTCCACTTAAGAGCTCATTCTACCTAAGAATATTTGCTCCCAGGGACCAGACCAAACCTACCGGAAAACAAAGTTCCTGGACCACACAGTGTTACTGTCAGGACCTCAGTACCCTCAGCTCTGATCGACTGATCTCCAATTGCTCAGAATTACTTGCCAATAGAGACACAGCTGCTGATAAACTCTTAAATGTCTCTTCCACCAGCTCATAGCTGGTCATTTCCTAACACTGCATTTGGTCTACATGAACTGAGCTCCTAGAGCTGTCATCTGCCACGCACTATCCCATACAGCCCAAGGGCGGTCAGGTTGCCTTCCTTTACTTGTTCTTTCAAACTAACACAATTGGTCTTGTGAGATGCTGTGCTGGAGACACCACTGCAGTATGAAACTTCCCTGCAGCTTGCCGAGTTTTATCGAAGGTTGTATCATGCTTAAAACACTGTAAGCAACTGCCAGACCCACATGTCCTGCCCAGTTCCAGCTATGCCTGCAATACAGCAGCTCAGATGCTCTGGTTCTTTTTTGTTACTGCTTACCAAATCTATAATCACGCAACAGTGTTTTGCACAAGCAAGATGTTGAGTTCCTTTACCTCTGAGTGCTCATGCGGTAGCGGGCCTCCCGGTTCCCGATGTTGCGAACCAGCAGTGTTTTCTGGGTGCTGTACTTGACGGGACAGACACCGAAGTTCAGCTGGTCAGGGAAGTCCAGGATGGCTCGGGCACCTATAGCTCGGATCGGCACAACGAACTTTTCCCTTTCCGTGATGCAGGTGACCTGGTGGAAGTAATCCTGCAGGGAAAGAAGCAATCTCAGCACAGTCCGTTTAGTACCATCCCCACGGCAGAAGGAAAGCTGCTGTTTTCTAGGACTCTAACAGGAGCATCCAATAATATAATAGTCCTTTTTGCCTTAATGACCTTTCAGTCCAGTAGCACGACTTGAACAGGGCTGCTAACTCGCAAAGAAGGAACAACCCCCTTGAGTCACCTGCTTTCCCAGCAAGCTGGCAGATCCAGACAAAAATCATCTGACACTTGGATTCTGAGGCACCAAAATAGAGTCATTTCATGTACGGGATTACAGCAGTAACAAGAACCTGCCTTGATCGCCACTGCAGACTATTAAAGGCACCACTAAGAACCCAGTTGTGCCACAGGGCCAACTCCAATCCCAGCAATGCAGTGACCTCCTTGAAGCTTGGCAGGGGATGCTCAGGTACATTTTCAGAAGGACTTTGCCACATGCATGATCAAGAGTCAGTCTGGTGAAATACTTAACAAGCTGGACACGATAATTGGTTTATATCAGCTGAGTGTAGGGTACAGGTGTATTTCCCACCCCTTCCCATAGCATTATGGAGACAAAGCTGGGGACACACACTCTTAAAAGGCTATCTGATCCACCTCCCCACCCCAGAACTGGCTCAGCTCTGTACCCAAACCACTCAAGAGATATTTGACAAGTACTTGAAAGCACTAACAACTCCACCCCTGCCCTCAGCAGCCTGTTCCAGCTCTGGCCTAGGCTTAAAGAGAGCTCTTCCTCTGTCTAATCTCAATTTCCCTTTACATCTCCTGCTAGCCTCAGGGGAGGCAGCAAACAGCTTTGCTTCCTCTCCGCTGCATGGCTGATGTCTTCATCACCTCTCTTTTGTACAGTCTCCAGAATAAGCGACTTGCTGCCTTGCTAGCATGCCTCCCTGAGGAAGGTCAGACATCCCGACCAGAGCAAACTCAGCTCTGCTATTCCCAGTCATTGGCTTGCTCAGAAAAGAGCCAGACAGACACACCCCCCCCCTCAAGCTGTCTGGCATTTAGCAGTAGGGAGGTGAATCCAATCACCAAAATCATTCTGCTGTAGGGTTGAGCAGATCGATCTCCAGATCTACAGTGTGGCATAGCTGGGCTGGAAGTATCACCTTGCCCCCCGCTGAAAGCAGTGGTAAAACTGTTTAGTAGGGCCAGGAGCCATTACCTCCAGCAGCTCTTATTGACCAGTTGATAAAAGCTCTGCCTCTTATCACTCACTTCCTCTCCTGATCTTTTTTCCACTCAGTGCTTTTATCTCGTTTGGTATTTTTATAATTGTTGAAGCAGCAAGCAAACAATTTAGGATTTGCACGCAGCAGCAAACCCCCTCAACCAGACAAGATTCGGATTCCTCTGCCCTTGGGATTTCCTGCTCCCATACCCATCCTCTCCAAGCCTGCAAGGGACCTACAGCAGCCAGACGAGGCACAGACACATACCTACAGCTTCAGCACAACAGCTAACACCCAGCGCCTACCAACCGCCTGCTCGGCTGGGGTTTAAGGTTGCAGTAACAGACGCTGTCACATCCAAGGTGGAAAAAGAATAAAGAAGGATCTTTTATTCTGGGTATCTCAAATATTCACACTGGATATTGCAGAAGGGCTTTTGCTTCTCATATTTGGAAGGTACAATACCAGGAAAGGAACTGCAGCAAACGACCTACAGACTGGAAGATCACATTTCAGGAATGCATTTCATCTTCAGCAAGGCCTTCTGAATTAGCAATTTTGTACTCAACCTTGCAGCCTAAGCCCTCTAAAATAAAAGCTATGGGCAGTCCATGTGAATTTAAAGCACCTATTAGCTGGGTACTTCACATCCTGGACTGTTTAGATCCTCAGAAACTGCATTAGCAAATAAAGAATCCTATTTACTTATTTTTTTGTTATTTTGGCCACACTACTGTAACAAAGGCATTGTAAATCCAATTGAAATCTGCGTGCCTTATTAAGTCTGGGCATGCCATATTTACTTATCTCTCCCTTCCAGATGCCAGGTAGACAGAGGAGGACGCAAGGAGTTCAGATCAGCAGGGGGATAAAGAAAAAAGAAAACTTCAACAACTGGAGCCATTTGAGGGAAGTAAAAGGAAACAATTTTCAAGCCGTTGTCATTGCTAAGGAATGGATCAACGGCAATGTAAATAAGAGCCCAAGGAATCAATCCTCCCCAAAAGCAAGCACAGGCAGCCTTCCCAGCTCCATTGCCAGTGAGGGGCACTGGGACTGCCTGCACAGCAGCGCCTGGGGAAGGGACTTCTCCAGGTGTGCGAAGACAAGGCTAAAGCAACAAGGATTTGGCCTCGCAGAGACAACCACGACCTTTGAGAGAGAAAGCTGCCTCTTGCCATTCACGTACACGCATGTTGTGTGCTGAGCCCCTTCTCCAGGGACACCCTGGGACGCTGCATCCTCTACAAAGCCTGACTCAAAGCACTTCAGCACGTGCTGACCCTTCAACCGCGCTCTAGGACCCCAAAGTGGGACCTCGCAGCAAAGTTGAATGCAGCGTCAGGCCAAACGGGGGGGGAAAAAACCAAGGAAAGAGGGCTGCTAGGCAGAAGCTGGCTGCTCACGCTGCTGTGAATCCATGGTCCTGTAAGCTTTTGAAAGCTGAATCGCCCTCCCCTGGAAAATCAAGGCTGCAATTCTCCACTGCAGCACTGCCCTGTCTTACCAACTCTGCTATGCACTTACTCACAGTCTAGGGGTACAGTCCAAGCCAGTTTAAAATCTTGTTTGACTTTGCAACTGCAAACCCTTAGCAGGCTGTTTAAAACCAGGTCTCTAAGTAAACGTGCCTGGGTGAGGGAGGGGTCGCATCACTTCCATGCTTTAAAGACCGTTGTGTTTAGATGCAGCTTCAGGCTATAGATTTTCATGAAAATACAACTTCATGCTTCATACAGCTCCGCTCTCAGTTTCAGGGAAAATACAGTTCATTGTACGATAGTTCCTCTTCTCTTACTCCCCTTTGATAAGCAGTAAGTTACAAGCTCTGGCCTGCAAAGCATCACCAATGGCATTTGAATTAGCACCCACTGAAATTAAAGCAACTGCTTGTATCAAAGGTGTCACTTCAAGCTCTTTGCAAACTCAGGCTAACATCCATTACTGTCACAGAGATAGCAGCCTTAACTGCCCAGTATGCCAGCAAACTCGGATGTCAGTTTTACTGTAGAACCGATCCTAAACACCTCACTGGGTTCCTTGCAGCAGGCAACTGCAAAGAAGAGATCCTTGTAGCAGGAGGTAGCATAGTAAGTCAAACAGGGCAAGCTCCCTGCTGAAACCATGATACCATCAAGGCTGGAAAATAAGGGCTGTTAAAAGAGAGGAGGGAGGCTGGAGGATGAAGATGGCTTCAGACGAGAAGGGGTACCCCTCCTCCTGCCTCCCTCAGCTACCAAGTCACAGGATGCTTTGAAATCAGCCCCTTCGCTCCAGGTTCATTTTGCGCAGGGCCATTTGCCTTGATCTTCTGCCCCTTTCCTCCTCCCAGGAGTGTTCTTAAAATTATACTTGGAATAGCTTCCGTGTGCTACAAAACATCTAACACGGCTGGACTGAATTTTAAAGGAGTTCATTTCAGTAATGCAATAACTCATCGTCCTGTCATATTTCATATTAATCAATGAGCATTAATTCAGCCTCCACTGAGCATCGGCAATGAGTTTTGCAAACCTTACAGACTGAACTTGGATTGCCCGAAAATATTGTATTGCTACAGTGAAAAGAGCAAGAGGACAAAACAGAATAGGCTGTGCTGTGGTTCTGTAGTCGTCTTCCTTCCTTCTTCCTTTAAGATAATCTATTGATAAGCCTAAAGAACACACAAACGTCAGTATTTCTGGCTGTTGTTTATTTGCCAGTCAGTTCCACGATGGTTTCCAGTTAGGCAGAGACTGTCAGACCATCGCGCAAGGACACCCGGGAACACAGGTGGCACGAGAACACCCCCGCTGTACAACCGGAGCCATAAAACAGAAATGCGTCAATCAGAAGCAGCAAGAACAACTAATTGCATATGTTGCCCAACAGAAGAGTTAGCATTTCATATTTGTAACACAAGTGCCAATAAACAAAGAGACATGTCAGCTATTTATTCACTGACAGTCCAATCACGTGGCACATTCCCAAATGACTGCGAGACAATAGGAAACTGCTCATTTTTCAAGAAAGGCCTGCATGGCACATGGCATTTCAGCCACTAACAACTCCCATGGTCCTTTTAGTTAGGGCTTAGCTGCAATTTTACTCCCCTGAATCGTGAGCGACTTCACTGAAGTCAGACGTACCCTGGGGAAGAACAGATTCAAATCAAGAGAATTACAGAAACCAGCTCCACACCAGGAAGACTCGCCAACCTTGACAGAGGGGTTTGTACCTGCATCCCGATTCACTGGGTTGTCCACAATCCCAGTGGATCATGGAGCAGCAGAGAGGCAGAGGTTGTGCCAAGGGAGCACTCATAAGCCTTCCACAGCTAAACCACAGATATTCTGCATGCAAGCAACTGCAAGCCCAACGCAGGTGGCTTTACAGAACCATTTCCCAGAGCCTGCCTCTTCGCTAAGGGGTTTTCAAGGTGCTGTGCACCTCCTGACCGTGCTACTGATGCATTTCTAGCTGAGCTAAAGCACTTGGGTACTTCGTTGACTCACGCTCCACCAAGGACGAGACAAAATGTTCGATTTGTACAAAATGATTCTGCTGTATAAACCCCCACGTGCTCCTCACCGAGCAGCACGCACCCCTCTACCAATGCCCTGCACAACCCCTGCACGGGGCACAAAACCCAGTTCAGCAGAAACCCGCCAGGCTGTCGCCGAAGCTGTGTGGAGGACCTCTCGCTGGCAGAGCTCCCTACTCCAGATGCTCATCTGTTCAAGGGCAAGACAAGGGACAAAGTATTGGACATTAGTGCTCTTGGCAGTTATCTCACCCTACTTCTACTTGTGGTGATGTTCACGTGTTGCTCTGCTGCCTCTCAAAACTTGAAGAGCAGCACTTTGCCACCCTTCATGGGCACCCATTTACCTCTTCCACCCCAAAGATGAACACTAATTTATACTAACAAATCACATTTTAAAGGCACCAGTGTACTTTGCAAAGCCTACCTCAGTGACATTAAGCTCTCGTGTCACTTGGGTAGCATGGAGAACTGCCCGAGGCCAACATAATTTTTACCCTAAATATTAATGATGTTAAATAATTTCTCAGTCCCTCCAAAGGAACAGATTATTTCACAAGCATGGGGAGCCAGGCACCACAGGGCATTTCCTCTTCAGTTTTCTATATCCATACTGTTTGAGGACAGGACAAAGTGTTAAACTGAATCTAAGCTGCAAATGGAAGATGAGAAAACAGCTATGCCCAAAGAGATCTTGCACCTCTGGCCTGCTGCAGAAACACCAGCTGGCTCAGAGCTATCCCCTAACCTTGCCTCTCCAACAAAGTCATGCGAAAAACAGTGCTAAGGGGTGGGAGGGTGCTGGTGGAAGGAGTCAGCCTGCCTGTCTTTGTCTGCCCGCAATGCTTCCTCCCTTCCCTGCCATGGACTAAATCCTCTGTATTAACAAGCCTCCAGGTAACAGCACCGACCCTTCGCATCACAGCACTGAGAATCAGACTTGCCAGGGCCACAGCACTGGTGTTCAAACCTCCAAGCAAAAGTATGTGTGGCACGGAATAGGCGCCAGGTGACAGAGCAACCACAATAACACGCATGAAGACACAGCCACACCGGTATTACTGCCCACAGGCTCTGGGGTAAGGGGTCTGCCTGCAGACTGTACCTGCCCCTTTAGTCCTATACGTGCTCTGCCAGGCTGATGTCTCACCGTCATCTGCAGCACATCAACCTCCCGCTGAGTTAAGGACATCTAGAGCTCAGTGGCTCTGCACCAGCCTGGCTCCCTGCCACGGGCACAGCACTCCCTCTCCCCTACACTCGCAGCTGGATCGCAGACAGGCAAGTATCCTCAGGGACAGCACGGCTGCAAGGTTTGGAAACACAGGGGATGAAAAAGCATCATCTTTGCTCCAGTCCAGAGCCAGGCAGGGAAGTGGCTGCCAAGTGGGAAAGAGAAAACCTCTCTGGATCTACTCATGCCTCTAGGATTTTCCATAAGAATTACACCCCTGCCATTGAGATGGCTAAACATCTTATCAACACCCCTCCCTGCCACTTTCCTACTGTTCCACGTGCACCTTCCCTCACGAACGCTCAAGAAAGCACAGGGAGGGAAAGCACAGCCTGCGAGTCCCTGCTGCAGCGCCTAGCAGCACCCTGCAATGCCAAGATGTGACCAGCTGCAGCCTGGAGCAGACCTCACAGCAAGGGGTGGACTAAAACCGGCATGCAAAAAAAGCGATTACTTTAGACACAACGTTCAGCTGTGTCACTACTGTGTCCAACGTGATGTACATTAAGGTGACTGCAGTTTTCAAAGGTGGTGGTCCTCACTCTGATCAGGCTTACTTCGGGTCCCCCAAATAACAGGTCACTTTTAAACAGAGCCTTGTATTTATAATTAGTGGAGCAAACCCATAATTATGCAGCAACGGACAGATACTAGAAACCAACACCTTGAGAGGCTGCCCCACCACAGACAGTAGACTCTCTTATCCCTGAAGCCAATAGACGTTACGTTAAATGTGCCAGCGCTGAAGGATAAAAACAGTCTGGAACACGGAAGAGCCTCCAGCCTGTGAGAGCATAATCTTCACCATGGGCAAAGAGTTTCCCCCAGTTCGAGATCCAGTGCAACCCCACCAAAACCAGGACAGTTCCACAAACCCCACACCAGATGCCCTGGTCTGAATCAGGCCCTGCAGGTGCACCTTCCCCTGAAGGCACCGACCTCTTGGCACCTCCAGTCTTACCTTGTTCTCCTCAGGGGTGAAAAGAATGCGGAAAGTGGAACGCATGCCAGGTGCTACCTTACGGTACACATCCCTGGGGCTGATCAACTTGAAATAAGGTGAGCTCTCCAGGACGACCTTCACCAGCCGAGGAACCTGCAGGAAAGACATGAAACTATGACTTTGCCAGTTGTGGAAACACGAGGAGAAGAGACCTAGCCATGCCCTGGTGACATCCTTCCTCAACCACCTTTCCAAAGCACTTTTACCTCTCAAGGTACATACACATAATACACAAGGGTGGACCTGAATCCCTTCTGCCAGGGGAAAATAGCTCCAGGCCAGAGGCAGTAGGGCAATGCCCTGCTGTGAAGGAAGTGCCAAGCAGATAAGACACCAGCAGCATGGCGATACGATACCATAATCAAGTCATCTGCATAGTCAACAAACCCAGAGAACCTGCTTGCTTCTGCCTGCGCACATCCATGCCATCACACCTCTAAAGGGGGAATGTATCATCTGAAGGCAAAACAGGACGTGTTATACTGGGGCAAGGAAGAAATTCACTTCTAACATACCGGGTTTGAGCAGGGCAGTCAAGCTGCAATGCTACAGAGTCATGCAGGCAGACCAACAAGAGAAGGAGACCACAGACATTGTGGCCTTACTGGGAATAAAAGCAAGCTGAGGAGCAAAAGGAGGAACATAGGAAAACAAAGGGACAACCCCAGAAACAAGGAGATGGCTAAGAGAATTTAAAGGGGGCTGTAGAGAAGCAAGGAAGAAGCATGATACTCTACAAGGAAAGGCTGATGCAGAAGATCAGAGCAGTCAACTTACCACAACAATGGCAAGCCAGACGACCCCCCCAGGCTGTGCCTATCAATTATGGGCTTCAAAGGCATTTTCTGCCTTGAGATGCATGACCAGCACTGACTCACAGTGTGGTTTCATTACTAAAAGCCAATCTCAGCTCTCCGGAGCCTCTTGCTGCCTGCTGATTGTAGCCAGGCAGCTGCCAGTGCAGGCAAGGCAGATCTCTGGGCATTCCTCCCCACACCCGGGAGTCCCTGCAGGCACCCTGCTGCAAGTTTCTGCCCTCTGGGATGCCACAAACACAGAGACTGCACACAGGCATTTTCTAGCACACGGATATCAACCCCTGAGCACCAAACCTCATCTCAGAAAGTCTAAAACAGGTGATTTTGACTGACAGGCAGCTTCACTGGGAAACAACGAACCCACATGAGGCTTGGCAAAAGTGGAGATTCATTCTGCACCACCCACCCGAGCCTGATAACCCACGGCTGAGGCAGTCCTGAACTCTCCAAACACTCTTTGCTCCCAGCAATGCCCTGGGGCAGCGAGTTCCCAGAGCCAATTTCACACTGCAGACAAACATTTTGGTCACCAAGTCCCTTGGGAGATGAGTTAAGACCTTCAGCAAAAGCCACCCAGAAGACGTGAGGAGCAGCCTGAAGACAGAAAAGCACTCGTACAAAACACAGGTACAAACAGGAAGTATGTAGCAAAGCGCTTCTGTATTTGAATGATTACAGAGCCTCTCTTTGGAATACACTTTGCTGTCAGCTGGATTTTGATGGAGCAGACAGCACCAGGCTACCATGCAGTATAAGTCAGTATGATCCAGAAGAATCTGGGAAACTGGTGAGAAAACTGAGACAGAGCACATGTTGCTTTTCTCTAGGACATTATCAAAAGCCAACGAAAGTAAAATATAATAACCTCTCTTAGGACTATCATCTCTAACTTTGTGTACTTAAATATGCCAAGGATTTTCCTTAGAGCCGATCTTACTTTCACACCAGCACTATCCCATGGTTGAGGTCTTACTAGCTTCAAAACGAATTCGTTTTGGAAAAAAAATCAACAGTTCACACATTGCCTCCTCTTTACAGGGCATACAAATCCCAAGGTGCAGCTGTACAAGTTTAGGATTTTTTACCGGGAAAGGCAGAAATGTTGATGCAGATCTTCTTTTCCACTTGAGGAAGCAGGAATAGAGCAAATTAACTGTTTGCCTATTGGCTGGTACTTGGCAAAGACAAACATTTTGAAGTGCCACATGGATAACGGAGCAACTGAAGCCAAAAGACTTAGTGGGAATGAAGCAGAGCCATAGGGAAAGAGAAACTGAGGCACACTTTAATCAGGAAAGGATACCTACAGCAAAGAGTGCCCAGAATCACTGTGGACCACATAAATGGTATCCCTGGGGCATGGGCATCCACGCTGCATCTTTCCAATATCCCTGAGCTGAACGCCAGACCAGGAATGGCGCAGCACTCTCCAGGAATAACTGAGGGGCCATGCCTGCATCCTCCCTTGCCAAAGGGGCTTCTTTTCAACCGGGTCCCTGTCAAAACCTGTCATCTCACAATATACTTTGACTTCTCTTGCTGTTCCTCCACCTGCCATATGCCCCAACAGCGCTTTTTTGTCCACCTGTTTCCCCCAACAGGGAGATTTGGAGAGGGGGTTAATTCACCTGCTCTCGTGCACACTTCCACCTTCCCATCCTGCCGCCCTCCTCTCATGGATACGTCTTACTCTTCAGTACACAAGACTGTCTTTAATTACACCTTTCTTTTTCTGACCCTTCTCTGCTTCCAGCACACTTACTGCTAAGTGTCAAGAGAAACCCTTGCCTGTACAATGTTCTCTCCCAGAGCACCTTCTAACTCAGCTCCTTTCCTCGCTCCTCTCTTTTCCCACCACCTTGCTCTTGGCACATGCCTCACTCCAGCAAATATTTCCCCTGATGAAATTCAGAAGGTCTCAATTCTCCTCTTTACAGTGGAACAAAATTGCTGACGTTTTTCAACTTTTCCCTTCTCAACTTCCTTGGGAAATCTCAAAATGATCACAATTTTTTCAAGGAAAGGTGGAGACCTTCAAGAGCATGTTACTGTGGATGGGCTGTGGTTCTCCAAAGGGAAAGCAGAGAGCCACGTTGCCTTAGAAGAACCTGGGCAGAACTGAATTAAACTTACCAGGAGCCTAAAGTGGCCCCTAAAGGCCTCCCACTGCTCCTGCTAAATCAGTCCGCTTCCACTGCTGTTTCAAAACACCCTTTCTGGAGTGCTAACACCACTAATTGTAACTTATTCCAGCATAAAGCGGAGAAGACTCAACCCCTGTGCTCTAACAGTGAGCTGCAGAGGCAGCTAAACAGGTTGTGAGAGGCAGAGATGCCCTGCCAGAAACCAAGGTTAACCAAGGAGCCACCAGGACACGATACACACTCGAGGTAAAGCATGAGGGCAGATACGGACTGTACAGCCCTCGACATTCCCCTCAGTCCGGGGATTTCGAGAGGAAGGATGCTGACTAGAAAAGCTCCTTTGGGCTAGATACCACCAACGCATGGCCAAAATCAGGGGGAGAATCTCCAGCATGGGAAGATTTCCACCAGCTTGCAAAATAAAGGTGGTGAGACATTTTATTCTGATGTGCTGCGCTGCAGCAGATAACTTGCTATGCTGTATACCACGTGAATTACACTGCTCTCCTCTTCCAGCACGGCATTAAACCTCCACGTCCCAGCACTTACCTTGTCGGTGTTCCTCAGAATCAGCGGCGCTTCATAGACCTCGCAGGGGACGTAGCTCTGAAACACCACCTCTGATGGAAAAGGCTGAAACAAGCTCTGGTCCAGGTCAACTGAGGAGAACTGGAGATGCAAGAGAGAGCAGTGAGAGGTTCAGCTGCTGGGAAGAAGATTCATGAATGAGATTCCTACATTGATCTCCTGGGAAGTACAGTCTCTTGGTGAGTACGTCTGCCCAGCTCACACTAGGGAAACAGGAGCTCACCCACCTGTGTTCTGAGCTCAGCAAAAGTTTCTGGGCCACGCTGAGCGCGCTCAAGCTAAGAAGCTCCTTTGGTAGGTGTTTCTCCAGGTTTCCTTCTCCAAAATACAAGGCAGCGCTTACCTCCAGCAGAGCCCTGTGCTAACGGGGTCACACAGCTCCGGAGCACTTACTGAAAGAGCCATGAGCGCTCACGGAGAAAGCGAAACCCAAGAATTTACGTGAGACTCCGTGGGAAACCATTTCAGGATGATCTTTATTCTGAGACAGAGAGACCAAGTCCCACACATCCCCAGATATCATTTTTTGATATAGAGCCTAGAAATCAGTAAGAAGAGAACAGTACCAGAGGAGGTAAGGCCAACAAGAAAGTAACAGTAGTTAGGAAAAAGACATGTGAGGGGAACATTGGATGGTGATAAGGTTCAGCTCTTTTCTCAGCATTACTGGGCAACTTGAGTAAGACTGGACTTGAGATCTCCTTTTGCCATGAGCTTTAAAAGGGATTCTTTACTGTATTCTATTATTGCTCTTAATTAACACCACTGCAGAAGCATGGCTGAAAACATACACAAACAGCAAATGCTTACAGAGCACAGGCATTACTTTGAGGAAATTCCTCCCTGCTTTGTCTCCCCTCTTCCAGCTGCACTGCTCCCCCTCGAAAAACATGGGCAGGTCTCCATGTGTGGCGGCGGCACACTGCCAGTTAGTTGTGCACTCGTCTGACGCATTCCCAACCTCCCGTGCTGTCTAGGGCAATCCTTAACCAATTCGTTACAGGTCTCTGGCTGGCAATTTTCCACTCAACAGTCTACCTCAGCAATCTACCCATTTGGACTGCGTGTTGTACTGAGCAGTCCTGTAAGAAAAGCAGCTTTAAAGTAAACGTTGATCCAGATAAAGCACCTCCACATCGCCTCTGCCTAGCGTGATTCCCCTGTATATCTGGCAGCCTGCAAATTCTAACACCCTGCAAGGGTCCCACACATTGTTCCAACCCAAAGCATTAATGCAATTGGTTTTGTTAAATCTTGAGTAATTACCGTAGGCCCTCAGCTTTCAAAGGCCAATGCTGCCACCGTTGAGGGAGTCCTATGGCCCCAAGCATTTGCCAGCAACTGTACCGAAGCGAGATGTGACTATTTCAGCAGGAGGATGGAAAATGGCAAGCTCGCACCCTGGTGTCCTGCCCCAGCCTTCCCCCAGTATCGGGCTTTAGCACTGGTAGCTAAATTCCAGCAAAACCCACCAAGTTCAGCAGAGGTTATTCGTATTGGCTACTAAGCATATCAGGACTTCAATGCCTCATGGGGGAAAAATGTTTTACTTTTCCCCCAGCAGAAGGAACTCCACCACCACCAGCAGTTCACAGAATCACTAAGGTTGGAAAAGACCTCTAAGATCATCAAGTCTAACCACCAACCCAACCCCACCATGCCCACTAAACCATGTCCCGCAGTGCCACGTCCACACATTCCTTGAACACCTCCAGGGATGGTGACTCCACCACCTCCCTGGGCAGCCTGTTCCAATGCTTCACTGCTCTCTCTGGAAAGACATTTTTCCTAACATCCAGTCTAAACCTCCCCTGGCGCAACTTGAGGTCATTTCTTCTTGTCCTATCGCTAGTCACTCGAGAGTTGGGAAGGACAACAGGACCTAGTCACCGAGGTATTCAGAGAAGCTGGAGTCAGGCCTGTCACAAGCACGCACCCTCTTCAAATGTCACCAACAGCAAGGAAAAGGGCAGGAAAAGGCTACCTTTTGATGGGAGGTTTCACTCATGTCTAGAAGCTGGATAATCCGGGGCCGCCTCATCTCCCGAGTGCTGGCCAGCCTCTGCTCCGTGGTGAGAGACATCTCCTTCAGGAAGGCCGAGGGAGTCAGCTGAAATGCAAAACACCAGCAAGAGTTACACAGATGCCTTTGGTCAGAAAGACTTTTCTTCTTCAACTGCCACTGATGAATAATTTGTGATCACAGCCACTAGGATAGTCCTGGAAGTCCCCTAAGTTACCTGCTGAAATATTTAACATCAGTAAATTAATGATATAGAGCTGAACACACACGCTCTAACCAAGTGGCTCTACCCTGCCGTTAGCTTCTCCTTCGTGATTTGATGTGACATGTTTGGGGATTTCTGCTCTTCGGACATTTGTTTTCTCTTTAGTTTTGCTGGATTGAGCCAGATTGAGCCTTTGAAGAGAGTGGCAAGGAGTTATCAGAAATCCCTAAACTCCATCCTTCACAGTGCTGCTAGACAACAGGAGGGGAAGGCGAAGGAGGGACACAGGGGGAGTTTCCAGCCTTAACACAGGTCCTGCCCAGCCACAGCAGGTACTTACAGTTACAGACTCCTCTGTCTCTCTGACTAGCTTCGGAAAACGAGGTGCTACCACTTTGCTCTGGAATCCATCAGCCATTTTGGAAGACCCCATGGACAGATGCATCTTGCCAGTGGCCATCTCTCAGCTCACCTGGAAGGAGCAACAACGGAACTTTGAAACTCTAGAATCCCATTCACGGCAGAGCCAGAGGACACACCCACGTCTCCAGGCTGCAGCATCCTTCCGAAGTAGAGAACTTAAGGCCTCCTCCCCACCCTGTTCCGTGATTAGACCATATTTAAGTGGCACAGTCAACATTCATAGCAGTAAAACCCCAGAACAAACATTCCCTGAGCCAAAACAGCCTCTTGCTGTGGGTGCTGTCCCACGAGCCACAAACACACACCAGGGCCTGCTGGCATTTCTCACCTTCCCCGGCTCCCATTACTTTTGGAATCCCATTTACTGGAATTATTAACCCAATCTCTATTAGCAGCCAAACTGTCCTTTATTCCTTTTTACAAGTTTTCCGGTGGGAACAGAAGGAAGGTAAATGTCACTTAGCTGCTTCATTTTGCCAGGGCAGCTGACCTGATGTGACTGTGTGCCTGACCCTACTAAGTGCTCAGAGTACTATGAACAGCCTTAAACCCAGGGATCGCTGCTGCCCCCAGCATTAATAAAATCAGACCACTTGCTGACTTTGCAAACCCGATGTCCACCCTTTGTGCAAGGAGCCTGGTGATGCTTCCAACTAATGGAGCGTAGAGTTCAATACTCTGATTAAGAACTATAGTTTCTCAAGGCTAATTTGGTTGGTTGAAGTTACAAAAATTATCCAGCAAATATGACTCCTTCCAGGCATGAAATTACCACAGTGCCCAAGAACGTTTCTCCGTGGAGAACGAGGGCCCTCATTTTCACTTATTAACACCCAAACTTAAGGCTCTGGTGAGCAAGCAGAAGGGGACCGGTGCTCTCTGCAAAAAGCAGCTTTCTTGGATTCTCCTGGCTTTTGCACACAAAGCCCTCGGGGGGGCTCCATCGTTTCCCAAAACACACACGTTCTGCCAAAGCTGCTTAATTTCCAATGGCAGAGAAGGTGAACACTACAGATTATTACTTTTTCGAGCTAATGGGGACTTTGAGGGGTAGGAATACACTGCATTCCCAGAGAGCACAGCGGGGAGGTGTCGCTGCAGCTGTACGCTACCGGCCAGAGTGCTGGCAGCTGAGCAGGGGGAGGCCACAGCCAGCTTGTCCAGTAGCTTCTTCACCATAACCATGGCTCTTGATGGATACAGACACCAGGCAGCCCTGCCAAGCTGCCATTTTTGTACAGCAACGGACCCGAAATTAAAATCAACATGGGTGTACATACTTTGCAAGCCTACACACACGGTTCAGGACGTCCTGCACGATGTAGAAGACTGCAGCCACCGCTTTCTGACCCAGTCTTGGGCTTCACCATGCTTGGAGGTAGAAAGATCATCTGTCTCACAGAGCTTGCTGCCAGAGACACAGGTGTAGCTGAGACAGGGAAGACCAAGTCCCTTCCAGGCTTCTTCCTCAGGACAGGGCTTATCAGTTCCAAGAACACTTGCAAGCTAGCCACAAAGTGAAGCATCAGCCATCTTCCCCAGGGGAGACCCACGCTTTCAAAAGGAGAGCCCAGAAGCTGAAATTCACACCACCACGGATGCTCAGGACCACCAGCTCAGAGGAGGTACAGGGTTTACATCACTGCTCCTTCTCCATTCCTGGGGCTGTACATACAACCCCACAGGGACCAACAAGCCCCTCTTCCCTTGCCAACACCCTCTCTGCCCCATGAGCTCACCTCTGTTTTCCTTCACAATATCCAACTCTCACCATTAGGTTCACCTTGGAGCCACCATTCCCAATTCACACTTGGCTCTCAGTCGGCTGCCTGCGTTTCTGGCTCAAAGGACACATTTCAAGCAGCACAGACTGCAGCTAGTCCCAAGCAAGCAGAGAGGGGGGGATCACACCTGCACACAGCCCAGCGCAGAAGCTAGCCACCCACCTCAGCACTTCAGACAAGCCACCCTTCTCCACCCTAGCAGGGTCTGACCAAACCAGGCTCTTGGCCCTGGTCTCCTTAGAGGCACAGGTAACAGTCCATGCAGGGAGCTGCTCTACAGGGCTCCAAATCCTGCCCCCCATCCCCTGAGAAGCCTTGTTTACATAGCTCTTACCCTCCTGCAGAAACAAAAGAGCATACAGCCAAGGGCAACAGGCAGCCATGTTGCATTAGTAACCTCTCCTTTGCTGCAGTGCTAGAGGGACACAGAGCACTATCAGCCGGCATCCCCAAAAGCCCTGCTGCAGGCTCTGAGATGAGACCTGACAGCACAGGCACTGTCTAGCTTCCGAACACCAACACCAGAGCCCCTGGCGGGGGTTGAAACAGGCACATCAGAAACATAGCTGTCCTGTCACCAGTGCTGCACTCACCAGATCAAACCCACAGAATAATTGGGCACATCTGGTGTCTTGCAGAGGACAGAGCCACAGCAAAGGCAAAGACCAGAGCTGCAATGAGGATCCAGGGAGAGCAGGGAAGTGCTGGCGCAGACAGCTTACACCGTCACAGGGATGCAGATGGGAGCATCCACTACCTCCACTTCAACCCATAAAGGTAAAACTCCAGCACTTGGTTAAAGAAAGGAATACGACTGCAACACTCAGTCATTTTAGATGCTATCAAAACTCTTCCTCCCGAATAACTGCAGTGACATCACTTACCTAACTGCAACCTCGTGAAGTGCCAATCATGAAGTCCCAAACAGGCAGCCCATAGCCCTCTTTGTCCAGGCAGCGTTCATACTTGTCTTCTTCTGAAAAAAGAAGGACAATAGAGTTGGCCCCTTTCAGCCATTTTCCCCCCTGCCTTCCTCTGAGCAATGCAATCCCACATTGCAGGGGAGAACATCGGGTTTTTTGGTAGCACAGACCTCAAGGCACAGCCCTGGATTTGCTTTCTCCCTTTTTATTCCCATGCTGGGAATCCATTTTGTTTCCTCACTTTTTACTTAGTTTACATCTCACTTCCAAACCCTGAACTGCTTCTCTACTCCTGTTCTGAATCAAAACAAGATTTCAAACGCCTACATTTTGGAGACCCTGCCATTTGCCGTACAGCCATGAAACCCCCCCCAAAAATAAATTGTTTTTTCCCCACTGCTTTTTACAACAAAGTCCTTGGCCCCAACAAGTGTCATGCCTCCTAGGTTTTCTTTTTCCTTAATACTATGAAACCATTTAATCCAGCCAGCTGTCTTTGCGCAAATGCAGAAGAACATTTATAAGCCTCAAGAAGTTAATCCCATTTCAAGGGGAATGTCTGACATAGAGGTTAGCAAGGCAATAACTGGGGCTGTGATTGCCCAGAGACAATGCACAAGAAGATGGGTAGGCTCTGGATGGAAGTTCAGGCCTGACTCAGCAAGGTACTGCCACAGCATCTCAGCCTGAACAAGGAAACGCAAAGATGTCAAGGGCACTGATCACTTACGCAGTTACAGGACGGTTCGATAGCTGTTCCTGGGACTGACACTACCTTAATCCTTAGTCTTGGCCTCATGTTTCCTCTGGAAGCTAAAAGCCATCTAAGTCCCCGTGATATTGAGGACAGAAACATGCTGCGGTACCACCACACTGTAGGACCAGGGCTCAGTGGTCCTTCACGGTCACAGAGGCAGAGCAGGGGTCAGTCTCCCCTCCCGCACACCCAGCCCTTCTCCTCAGCTGGCAGGGTCCCGCCAGGGCATTCTCCATCCCACCCAGTGCCACCGGGCACCACAGGCTGGGGAGTACCGGGCTCTGGTGGTGCATTCCTTCCCCCCCACTTTTTTCCTGGGCTGCTCTATGATCTCAGGAATTCCAGCTGGGCCTCGGCCTTTGCGCAACGAGTTGGGCAGTTAAGCGTCCCTTGACTGTACCGGGAACTCTTGCATGGCTGAGGTGGGGAGCAGCACTGACTGTACCAAGCACTCCTGTTACCCAACTCAAGGCGGGTAACGAGAGCGGGAATAACCAGTCATCCCCTGACAGCCTTGGAACATCCCTTACCTGGGCTGTAGCCCGAGTGAAACAGTACCAGTGTTGCTGGAATTCCAGTAACTTTCCAGTAACTTCCTGATGACTAAAGCCAATCATCTTACAAACCTACAAACAGCCGTCCCAAGTGAGCTCTCCTGGACCGCAGCGGGCTGCCACCAGCATCCTCCTCGCAGTGGGACGCCTCTCAGAGTTTCATGAACTCTCCAGTTTGTGAAATGTGGAGGACTGCTGCCAAAAGCTGGCGACGTGACCTGGGCTGAAACCTTCTCCTCCTTGAGGCTCAACTTGCAATGGAGGGGTCTGCTCCATTGCTGCCCCCAGAGCATCCCCCTTGGGCTCCACCACAGAGACAGCCTTGCAACTTTCCCTTACAAAGCAGCACGGGGACTCCCAGGACAACCGGGCCACAGAGAAGAAACCTTCCCCATTTTCTTAACCAACCCAAAACCTTTTCCTCTTTCCTACAGATAGAAAAAATCCCTCCCGTGCCACAGGCAGCACGGAAGATGCACCAAGGATGACATTGACGGTCACAGATTCGCACTCATCTAATGACAGCTCTGCCAAGGACCAGGCAAGGTGTTTGATCTCACAGGGACTCAGCTTTCCTACCTGCGAGGCAAGTCCAGCAATACTTATTTGGGAAAAGGACAGTCACAAGAGCTAGCAAACAACTCACATTCAACACAGTGCTGTTGCTACTATGGAGAGACTTGTCTAGCCTCTCTCTCTGTAATTAGCCCCTTTCTCTAATGTCTGAGCAGCCCAGTGTTTTTAGCAACATATAGAATGAGCTTTCTTAGTAGAAAATGATCTCTTTTACCAGTCTAACTTGGTGGGAAGAAAAAGTATCACTGAGAAACCTGATCTTATCCATACCCTTACAGCATGCTGGCTAGATCAACATATCTTTAAAACACATGCCTGCAGCAATCCTGAAAGGCAGGGGAAAAAGCATCTCGGCTTTGTGGATAGAACTGCAATGCAGATGTTACTGCACAGGAAAATTAAGGTATAAGTTTAACACACATCAGCTGTTCTCCAGCAACTGCCTACAAGCAGGGTCTTGTCCCATAGCAGACAAAAGGTCTCATACTCCACATTTGCTGTGGGGTTAGATGTCCGGCATATCTGCAGTCAGGTACAGCCGCCTGCCTGGAGAGTTTCACGAACTCTCCAGTTTCTGAAAAGTGGAGGACCGCCGCCAAAAGATGGTCCTTCCATGTCTCTCTTTTTTAATGCTTGCCTAGCTTTACTGTGCTCAGAGACAGAAGATGAAACCCCGTTCAGCCACGTGGCAACATGGGCTAGAATGAAATAGCACCCATTCATTCACAGATGACTTGCAGCTCAATTACTAACAGACCAAGAAGCAGCAAGGTGGAGAAAGGCACTTCTGAACACACACACACACAGACACATGCACACACAGAGGCAGGAGGGCTGCTGCACTTGGGCAGCCTTCAGGGCATTTTCATTAACTAATGGCCCTGAAAGCAGCAGTCACCAATTTAGGATCTCAGGGGAGGTTTTGAGTACACATCTGTATTAGTTGCAAATCTGACCTAACTCCTGTTTACTTCAGACACAAGCAGGAGCAACTGACACAATTTCAATCAGAATTGGGCAGTCTGGATCAGGTCTTGATGTTACAGAACATCTTGAAAAACAAGGTCAAAAACAAGTGTTAAAAACAAGCAAGAAGAATCAGAAGAATGTAAAGAAGATGCTTCATAACAACTGCACCTGGCACTTAGACATACTGAAGATAAAGACTGTCTTCACTAACTCTCTACTAACTAGCAGTAACGATTAACACAAGGACGAATCTTAGAAAAATACAATGGACTGCCCAAAATAGTGCCCTAGAGTTAACCTGTCCCACTATAATCTCATTCTAATGCTAAAGAACACAAGTCCTAGCTAGAAAAGCCCCCAACCCAATTAAGCCCCCTACTCTCTCAGCAGGTGTGGTGAATTAAAAGAGAACTGTAACTTTAAGATGAAGTAAGAAAAGTATTAACCAAGAGTTAATTAAGGGGCAGAACCAGTAGGCCTAACTAACTTTGGTAATTGTTTTAAATACCTGTCATGATTTTAACCTGGTATGCATGTTAGGAGGAGAAATCCCCCATGCACCCGCCGCTGCAATAAACCAATGTCGGCTTTCTAAACTATCATTTGGTTTGGAGAGTTTTCTTCGTTACGATTTTCGGTAACAGAATTTGGCGACCCAGATGGGACCTGCTCTCCAGAATCTTGATGGATCAGAGGAAGTGTGAGGACTCCTGAGCGCACTGGAGCATTTTCGGGGAGGCCCTCCGATTCCCTGGTCGGGTGAGTTTCTGTGACAGCTCTCTGGGAGACTAACGACATTGGTATTTGATATTAATATTGATATTGGTATTGGTTGCTTGCAAATAAGTCGTATCTGAATTCAGTACGTGTTGTTAAGTTGCTGGTATTGATATCGGGAGTAGACTACTGTATAATTTTATGTAATCTGTATGCTACTACGGGGATGCCCGGAATCTGGATTTTGATTTGGACACATCTACGTGGTTATTTTACATCATGGGTGCTGGACAATCTACTGAAGGGGGGATTCTTAAGTGTTCCCCTTTGGGGTGTATGCTAAACCACTGGAGCAAGTTTGGGGGTGATCCCCTTACTCGGAAAAAACGGATAGAATATTGCAATCACTGGTGGCCTCTGTACACTCTGGATGATCAGGAGAAATGGCCTAAGAACGAAGTATAAATTACAACATTGTGTTACAGTTAGTGCTGTTCTGTAGGCGTGAAGGAAAATGGGATGAGGTACCATACGTGAATTTGTTCTTTGCTTTGCAGGATCATTATAACATACGTAAGGAGTGTGGCTTGAGTGCAAGTGAAAGTGGTGTATTAGCCCTAGAGGCAGAGAAAAAGAAAGCGCCTAAGTGGTGTTGTTCAGCGTGCGGCATCAGCAAGCGATGCAATAAATATAAAGAGAGTTGTGAAGAAGAGCAACAGGAGGAGGTAGAGATGTTGGTTGTACCAAGGAGGGGTAGGAACAGAAGGAGAGAAGAGTGAGACAATGATTCTGACAGTTCCAGCGAAGAGGATTTTAGTCTGGTGGCGGGGAGAACTAGGAAGGGAAATGCTCGGAATGTACAGGCCAACGTACAAGCCCCCCTCAGACAAGCCGTAGGACCAGACGGAGCACCAGTTTGGGTAAAAGTGCCGTTTTCGGTATCGGATTTAAAGGCATGGAAGGAGATGGCAGGTGTATATAGGGAGGACCCCGAGCGGGTGGCAAAGGTTATGGAGACTATAATCAAAAATCAGGATCCGGACTGGAAAGATCTGCAAGTTGTCTTGAATAATTTAGTTTCTTATGATGAGAAAAGATTGATTTTTGGCTAAGGAGGAGACAGAGTGCGTGCATGTTCAAGCTGCAATAGCAGGATGGATATAGGATCATTTCCCTTCCAATAATCCCAATTGGGATCCTAACATCCAGGCTCAAAGGTTATTATTATCCAAGTACCAACGAGTGATTCTGTATGGTGTCTGGAATGCAATTCCAAAATCAAAGAATTGGTCTAAATTGTATCAGGTCATTCAGGGAAACAATGATGAGCCCTCTTCTTCCTTTGAAAGACTAATGGAGGCTGCAAGAAAATACACTGATTTGAATCCAGACAATGAAGCAGACGCTGTCTCGTTGGGCCACATCTTTATGGGACAGTCTACATAAAACGGCAATTACAGAAACTAGAGGGGGCAGATGCCCGCTCATTGGACAAAGTGTTAGAGCGTGCCTGCAAAGTGTACAACAACAGGGAAAAGGTGGAGGAAGTAAAGCAGAGAAAGGAGAGGCTTAAAGACAGTAAGATGCTGGCAGTAGCCATAGCCCAAGAAACTAGCAAGTTCAGAGTTCCCATAAAGCGAAAAAGATTTCCTGGTGGAGTACGGAGGGTCGGAATGCTGCTGGAGATAAATCAGTGTGCTTACTGCAAACAGAAAGGACGCTGGAAAAGGGAGTGCCCGCAGTTAAGAAGACAAGGTCGTGAGAAGATGCCAAATCAGGCTGCTAACATGATGACAATAGATTCAGACTGAGGGAGACCGGGGGAGGAATCGGAACCCTCCCCAACAGAACCCCTGGTTAGAGTAAAGTTGGGGGATGAAAAAGTACAATTTTTAGTAGATACGGGGGCCACTTATTTGGTATTGAATACATGCAAGGCTAATTTGAGTAATCAGAGTACATCAGTTATTGGTACCACGGGGCAGAAAGAAAATTGGCCATTTTTCCAGCCTTTCAAGTTTACAATTGGGAAAAGGGTGTTAACCCATCGATTTCTCTGATTGCCCTGTGCCGCTAATTAGGACGAGACATATGAAGTCAATTGAATGCACAAATTACTTTTGAAAAAGGAAAAATCCAAATCCATATTCCTGACAATAGAGCTTTGGATGCTCAAGTTTTTATGTTACAGAAGGAAGCCGAGTTACAGGAAATACCAGAAGCAGCTGAAAATCCTGTAACCCCTCTAGTATGGGCTTCAGGAGCACCAGGACGATCCCGAGCGGCAGAACCGGTAATCATTCAGTTGAAACCAGACACCAGACCGGTAAGACAAAAAGAGTATCCAATTAAATTAGAGGCAAGAAAAGGATTAGAACCATTAATAGAATGATTCATAAATTTTGGATTACTAAAAGAATGTCAACCAGAATACAACACCCTGATCTTGCCAATTAAAAAGTCGCATTCAGGAGAGTATAGATTGGTCCAGGACTCAAGGGCTAGAAATGAAATTGTACAGGATGTTCACCCAGTAGTGGCAAACCCGTATACTCTCTTGACCACCCTGAAGGAAACAGACAAATGGTTTACTGTACTGGACTTGAAAGATGCTTTCTTTTGCCTTCCGCTAGCAGCCAGAAGTCAAGAACTGTTTGCTTTTGAGTGGGAAAGCCCTAAGACTGGAAGAAAAACTCAATTGTGTTGGACAGTATTACCACAAGGATTTAAAAATAGTCCTACCATCTTTGGACATCAATTAGCCGGAGAATTAGAAGACTGGCAAAAGAGGCATAAAAATACCACCTTACTGCAGTATGTAGATGACACACTGCTAGCAACAAATGACAAGAAGGATTCCATACAAATGACAATAGACCTCCTCAACTTTTTGGGGACGGCAGGGTACAAAGTATCCCGGAAAAAGGCACAGATCGCTCAGCAGGAGGTAATATAGTTGGGGTACACAATTTCCCAGGGCCAGTGTAGTCTTGGAACTGAAAGAAAAGAGGCCATTGGCCAGATCCCCAAACCTAAATCGAAACAAGAGCTCAGAGCATTTCCTGGAATGGCTGGATGGTGTCGCCTGTGGATAATAAATTTTGGACTCACTCCCAAACCCCTATATGAAGCTGTACAAGGGGAAGGAAATCTCCTTTTCTGGACTCAGGAGTGCAGAGATACATTTATGAAATTGAAACAAGCTTTAATGAATGCTCCAGCGCTAGGCCTTCTGAATTTGGAAAAAACATTTGAATTATTTGTGCATGAAAGACTGCATATTGCCTCAGGGGTACTGGCCCAGAAGCTGGGATCCTGGAAAAGACCCCTGGGGTATTCTTCAAAACAACTAGACAATGTTAGCAAAGGATGGCCAGCATGTCTCCAAGCAGTGGCGGCTACAGTATTACTGATCCAAGAGGCCTGAGAATTGACGCTTGGGCAAAAATTAACTGTATTTGTACCCCACGCAGTTACAGCAGTGCTGGAACAAAAAGGAGGACACTGGTTGTCACCAAGCTGGATGCTGAAATATCAAGCCGTTCTTCTGGAACAAGACAACGTGGAGCTGAAAGTAACCACGATCCTGAATCCAGCGACCTTCCTAACTACTGATCCTGCTGGAGAAGAATTAGCACGCGACTGTTTGCAAACTGTAGAACAGATGCGCTCCAGCAGACCAGACCTGAAAGACCTACCAATAGAAAATGCAGACTGGGACCTGTTCATAGACGGTAGCAGCTTTATGCGGAATGGAACACGAAAACCAGGTTATGCAGTAGTAACTGGTAAGGAAGTGATTGAGGCCAAAGCTCTGCCATCCAACACTTCGGCCCAGAAAGCAGAACTCATAGCCTTACTGAGAGCATTAGAACTGTCAAAAGGTAAAATTGTTAATATATGGACAGATTCAAAATTTGCCTTTGGAGTGGTGCATGCTCATGGAGCCATTTGGAAAGAAAGGGGACTCCTCACATCTCAGGGATCCCCAATCAAATACGGGCCAATGATCCAACAATTACTACCGGCAATTAATCTACCCCGATTAGTGGCAGTTATGCATTGCAAGGCACATCAAACTGGGAATAGCCTAATGCATATAGGGAACCGCATGGCAGATAAAGTTGCGAGAGAAGCAGCTGAAGGTCAAATATTGCTAGTTTTGCCAGAAAGGGTTCAGAGCTTGGGACCTGAGAATCCGCAGTATACACCAGAAGACAATCCATTGGCTAACCTACTGAAAGCAAACAAAAATTAAGAAGGATGGTGGGTAACTCCTTCACACCAAGTAATAGTTACACAAGAAATCATGCGTGAAATAGCCAACAGGCAACACCAAGAAACTCACTGGGGAATTCAAACAACGGTTGAAGCATTAAAAACACAAGTGCTAAGTGTATGAATGACTGGAATAATTAAGAGCATAGCAAAGAAATGTGAGCTATGCCTGAAGAATAATCCTCGCCTACCCTGAAGACCTTTACCAGGGGTGACAAAGAGAGGAAACAGGAGACTATTGGCAAATGGACTTTTCCGAATTACCACGGCAAAATGGATACCGAGATCTTTTAGTAACGTTAGATACTTTCTCAGGCTGGCCAGAAGCTTTCCCTTGTTGCACCAACAAGGCAAAAGAAGTAGCAAAAGTGCTACTTAAGGAAATAATACCGAGATTTGGGGTACCCATTGGACTATCTTTGGATAGGGGCCCACACTTCATAGTAGAAGCTGTTCAAAGTTTGACAAAAGCGTTAGGGATAAAATGGGATCTCCATACCCCACGGAGACCTCAATCAAGTGGAAAAGTAGAAAGAATGAACCAAAGCCTAGAAAGACAGAGAAGTAAAATTTGCCAGGAGGCTCAGATAAAGTGGCTGGATGCTTTACCCTTAGCTTTGCTACGGATACGCATCCAGCCTAGAACCAAAGAAAAGGTTAGTCCTTTTGAGATCATATATGGTAAACCTTATCAGATGACTGAAACAGGAGTTAATCCTGAAATTGCAGGAAGACATTACCTAAAAGAACATGTTATCTCTCTGGGAAAGTTTTGTCCTCTCTCCACAGGTACATCACTGTGAGCACGCCACTATCTTTGGACGTGCCTGTGCATCACTACCAACCAGGGGACCGGGTGTATCTGAAGATGTGGTCAGACGAGCTGTTGAAAGAGAAGTGGAAAGGACCTCTTCAAGTTTTACTCACCACCCATACTGCTTTCAAGCTTGAGGGAGTCGGTCCGTGGATACATCGCAGCAGCATCAAGCCAGCCGCGTCACCACAAATGGACTGTCAAACAAGAGGGACCTTTACGTTTAAAATTAACGCGGGAATCATGAAGTTCTGGGTCATATCTCTTGCAGCGATGTCAGGAAGCGCGGAAGTTGATACAGATGGAGAGGTCAATACAGATTTGGATGAAACCCTAATTCTAACTTTGATACAAGGGTTTGGCAAAATGCATAGTCTTACCAGCGTTACAGCATGCGTCCCAGTCCCTCACTCGGCCAGTCAGCCCATCCCATGGGGCACTATACAGGTAAATTTATCTTTACTAGAGGAACACGACAACATCACAGGAGCCTTTAAGCAGGCCAATGTCTCTTACTATTTAGACAAAGACAATAAACGTAGACAGAGAGGAAGCGATGTTTTACAAGATGCTACTTTTTGGAGATCAGGGGACAACAGAACAGTATTTGGGAGAGGCTCAGAAAAACAATGCCCCAAGGGATCACATCCCTTACATGCCCAGTTTCTGCAAATAGCATTGGCAGCCTCCGGCGGACAGGCCGCAGGATTACTGAAACTCTGTGTCACTAATAATACAGTACCTAATGTAACCACCGCTTCAGAATGTACTAACCTTAGAACAAAACTCAGAATTTGGACCAGACCTTTGGAAGGACACTGGAAATATATAGGGAATGTGGACTGGGGCTTTAATTGGGGAACGAAGGCTACTTATGTTAGCCAAACCAATTGGATGTGCCCCAGTGTTCTCAATTATAGTGAAATATCAATCCTAAATTCTACCTTGACAATGATAGAATGTTGTAAAAACCAAAATTTTTCAACTAATGATTGTAAATAAGACGTTCCATCCCCAGGCTACACAACCTGGGTTACATCAGATGGGTATTGGACTACCCGACTACGACTTAGTACAATAACTAGACAAGCAACTTCAGGATTACTGACCTTATGTCTTATATGGAAAAAGAGTCCAATCAAAGCTCAATATTGGGGATGAATTAAAAGAGATACCGAGACAGAAAAGGACACCGATATTTGGACGGAGCCTTCCGCAGCAGTACAATTTGAGCGGGGATTCCAAAGTTTCCCATTACCAGGGCTGATGCCTTTAGAAAATCGAATGTTAATAGAAAATCTGACTTGGCGGGTGGAAGCCTTATCGAGAGCCACTCAGAAAGGATTCCAAATTATCAACAAACAAATCCGAGCTAACACTGAAATGATGTTACAAAATAGGCTGGCCTTAGACTTGCTATTAGTCAAAGACCAAGGAGTGTGTGGCTAACTTAAGTTAGACAAAGAGCACTGCTGTATCCACATCCCAAATATCACTGATCACCTGCAAGAACAATTAGACAAAATGAGAAAAGTAGCAAAAGACAACAGAGCGATAAAAGAGGCAGCGGAAAATAATCGGTTCAACAAAAGTCTCCAAGAATTAGGTGGGCGGTCTCTAAAAGGATGGTTAGCTACATTGTTGGAGGGAGTAATTTATGTGATCGTGATTGTGATTATTATAGGAATCTGCATAGGCTGTACTAAAAGAACCATTGAAAGAAACATATGGAAGTAATAAAAATCTAACTACTTCAAAAGGGAGGATTGATACCAAAGAATTAAGAAAAAAACCAAAGTGCCAAACCTAAACCGTGATCATATACGAGCAATTAATGACCCTAACTGCATCGCTGAACTCATATAATGATAATCCCAGAACTTCAGACTGAACTAATATCCAAACCACTGAGAAGACTTGGTATCGACTATGCATAAGATAACTGATTTTTCCACAGAATTGCTTCAATAAGGCTCTTAGAAATTATTATTAATAATATTGATACTATTATAGTATTAATAATATTAATGCGTGCATAATCAGGTTAGAATTGAAATATTTTATATTCTATTTCTTTTTCCAGGTTGTAAGAGGACAGGTAGATTTGAGAATGTGTGACAAGGTTAATCACCTTCTGTTTAGTTGGTGAAATCCAGGTAAGAAGGATTGAGACTTACGGAAATTCTAAAGTATATCCAGAAGTTTCAAAGGGGGGAAATGTTACAGAATATCTTGAAAAACAAGGTCAAAAACAAGTGTTAAAAACAAGCAAGAAGAATCAGAAGAATGTAAAGAAGATACTTCATAACAACTGCACCTGGCACTTAGACATATTACAGATAAAGACTGTCTTCACTAACTCTCTGCTAACTAGCAATAACGATTAGCACAAGGACGAATCGTAGAAAAATAGAATGGACTGCCAAAATAGTACCCTAGAGTTAACTTGTCTCATTATAATGTCATTAGAATGCTAAGGAACACACCTCCTAGCTAGAAAAGCCCCAACCCAATTAAGCCCCCTACTCTCTGAGCATGCGTGGTGAATTAAAAGAGAACTGTAACTTTAAGATGAAGTGAGAAAAGTATTAACCAAGAGTTAATTAAGGGGTAGAACCAGTAGGAATAACTAACATTGTTAACTGTTTTAAATACCTGTCATGATTTTAACCCGGTGTGCATGTCAGGAGGAGAAATCCCCTTGCACCCGGTGCCGCAATAAACATGCCTGCTTTATAACTCTGTGTGAGTTGTGAAGTTTGTTTCCGCGTGTCAATACCTCTTTCCCAGGCTCTCAATTTTATTATTTCCATTCTCAATCATTGTCAATACAAGCACAAGGGAGAGGAACATTTGAATATGCACAGGCATTCTACAATTCAAAAAATAACTTTATAAATAAGGGGAATGATATACTTGGCAATGAGGTATAAAGCATAGAGGAAACCCACAAGACCAAGGGCTGTTGCTTAGCACATACATCACACCTGGCAGAGCCCACAAATAAGGGGTCTTGCTGCATATACTGCAACGGCACCAAAAGATCCAGGACCAATATGTCACTTGCAGAAAAATCACTACCAACTTCAGCAGCGCTAAGGAGGTCTGCTACACACCTTGGGTTTCTCCTCCTCCACAGACATTTGCAGGGAATAATGTGCAGAGCATAGCCCACGCTGCTTGTAACTCACAAACTCACCATGTGGCTCCGTCTCTTTCCTCAAGGGTGGACCAAATTTTACTTGACCAACTAAAGAGGAGAAAAGGAAAACAAGAATCTAAGCTGGACTGCAATTAGTCCCAATTCAGCTCCAAAGGCTAACAAAAAAGACAAATCCCGTTTAATGAGTGCATCACAGCCCCACTGATGGAAACTTCTGACACAGGCACACCCCCAACTTGTGCCTGCTGGAAACTAAGGGGCACAGAAAGTACTCTTCCATCACAAAGGCAGCACGATCGCCACTTGCCCCACCTAGTCATTAGAAAGAGGAGGAAAACCATTCAGCAAACAGGGCCGTCAAGTGCCCTCTTTAGAGCAGCAATACAGATGTAATTTAGATAAAACACACAGCCATTGTGGGAATTCCCTCTGGGACCTGTTCTCTGGGGGGATTCACGAGCACTAAAGAGCCGTGAATGGAGTTTGGAGAGAGCTTATCGCATCTTCCAGGAAAGCTCTTTGGCAGACGCTCATTAACACTCCTCCCCTCAATTTTAGCTTCAGGAAAGACAACTAAAGCGCCAAGGATTGCTCTGATTTAATTCAAACAAAAGAATGACTACAGCTTGGGGGATGGAGTCTGCTTGTAATGGCCAGCGATCAACCACCTCCTCTCCTGATTTCTACAGGACTGTTTCAGTTCAAACTACAACAAGAGACTAAATTAAGGCAGAAAAATCTTCCTCTGCCATTCTGCTACCTAGCACAATCTGGCATCACTCTGAATATCTCTCCTGCAGTGGCATATGAAGCAATACCAGCCAGCTCTCAGAAGAGCTCAGGTTGCGTCCTGTTCAGTTAAGATGAAGCAATAGTGAGATTTGCTGAAGTGCTGACAAAAGGTGTATTCCAATGTTTTACACTAATGTTTCTTTGGCATAGTCATCTAGAACCTATATCCGTAAGTGAAACACCATAAGCTTTTCTTTTCCTCTGTATCGCTAAAAATGTTTCTATATACGCCAGCTATGCAGAATACTAGTTGAAATATGTGAATATCAATGATTATTTTAAGAATATTTAATGTTGTCATATTACACGTGCTTACAGTTTATTTCAGAGCGTGTCTTTTCTCTTCTCCCATTTCTACTTCTCGAGTGAATCCTATGAGGCACTGCCAGAAGCTAGAGGTGAACAATAAAAGACTTCAATACCAAAATATATTCACTTGAAACCCAGTATTGTGTACCTGGTTTTTAGCAGGTTTCTTTAGCATAATAGCAACAAAGAAAGACAGAAATCAAACAGAAGCTAAAAATAAAGATTGCATGTACGTTTTTGTACATGAAAGTTAGAATTATTTGGAGACATTTTATCTGTAGAGTGTCCTCACCTTCAACACAAGGGTTTTTAAAACACTGGATTTGAGCAAGTAAAGACAATGCTGGCCAGCATTTGTCTTTGCTCAGATAACATTTCCTTTTTGGCCTCTCAGTTTAACGGTATTGACAGTTGGAAAGTCTTCACTAACATACAGTTAAGTATGAAGACAGGATGCAGTAACAGAATATCTGTTTTCTCTTGTTTATGAAACACTTCAGTCCTGCACTGCTTATCATCTTACATAAGCGTGTTGGTTTTTCCCAGCTGTTAAAGCAGAAAATCAGAAATTTTGTCTTTGACAAAACCGTAGGTGAAATGGAGTTTCAGAGTATTCCAAGATAGAAAATAGAATCTGCAAGAAACACATACCAAACCCCTTGGCAAAAACAACTACAGGATCATTCTCTTCTTCTCATAGGAAAGTAAATTAGGAACAAAAGAACAAGTTCTACAGAGGTAGAAAATGATTTTTACGAATGCTTGCTTTGCAGATGAATGGAAACATAATTCCACATAGAAACAGAAAGCAGAATGCACGACAGAACTCGGGACTGCAGAAGCAGTCCACACATACTGCTGCAAAATTGTTGAAGGACAACCACAAACAAAATTTTAAAGTGTTTTCATCTCTTTCTCTTTGAGCGTCTCTCCCCCAAATATAATGAATTTTGCTAAGGGCCTGGACGTGTGACAGAGCAGCACAACCAAAAGTAAAAGCAACCCTTCAGCCTGTTCCCAGATCACAAAACATTCTGTGCCTCAATGAACCATAAGCATTTAGTTTTGTCGGCAAATGAAACCTTAATCTGATCCTGCGATTAAAACGTATTCCTACCTCAGGATCATCCTCATCAAAATCACGGTAAGTGGAATGATCAGGATTATTCATTTTATCCAAAAGTTCAATAGCAAGACTTGGATTTAAGGGCTGGGTAACAAAAAGGATGCTGAAAGACAGAAGGAAAAACACCGATTAAAATTCCAACCACTCATATTAAGCACATTTTAATGTTAGAACTTAAAAAAAATCCCACACATAAATTTATACCTGTAGTAACTTTTCAGCTGTCGGTCTTTTTTCAGGATTTTTTTCTAAGTACCGTTTTCACAGAATGATTCAAACTACTGGACCTGTAAAAGGAAGTGGTAAACATGAGAATCAATTCCCAGTGAAATACATGATCATTATCTACTGAAACAGAAAAGTACTTGCCATTTCATTTTGTCCTTTAACTCAGGAGGCTGGCAGTTGCTTTTCATCATTAGCAAAAGCGCTCTAAAAAAACCAACAGTATTTCTGTGGGTGACATGGCAGTACATTATCTGCCATGAATTTTGAATACATTGTTTAGTTGGCAGGAAGAAGTCCATCCGTTTAAGAGACGCTACCAGGACAGCATGACGCATTTATGCAGCAAAAGGAGTCATCACAATTTCTATCACGTACATCCAGAACACTTACAACCCAACACCCCTGCAGTACCCCCAAACACCACAAGCACCCATGCAGCCACTACTCCAAATGGATGATTTGGGAAGCTGTACTTACACACCGCGCTTTAACCCTTTGCTCACCTCACGGGATGTAGGTCAAACATTGGAGGCTGAAGCTCAGCAAGCTCTGTAGCAGTTATTCCAGCTGCCCACAGATCACAGAGGTGCTTATAGCCACCTTTTCTTCCTACTGCAGCAACTTCTGGCGCCATCCTAAAGGGTAAAAGACAGTTTTAGATAATCTTCTCGCCATAAATCAAACATTCTTCTGTATGCAGTGGTTTACTACTCTTTTTCCTAAAGCTCTCAATCTATAAGCTCACAGCATATACACTTCCACATGTGGATACATACACAGGCGTGCGTGTGTGCGCGCACATGTGTGTGCAAAAAGTTACGTAATGTATACATGAAGTTCTCCTCAATCACCTTCTCGTAACTAACAGGCAGTTTCCAAAACAGCTATTTCGCTGTTTTCAGTGGATGAAACCAATCTGCCTCAGGCTGTTCTGCAGGCACACAACAAACTGCCCCTCCACAGCCAAAGAGCCTAAGGGGTAATTACTCAGCTACAGTAAAACCGAATATACGTCTGGATCCGCGTCGCCTGAAAGGAAATGACTCCCCGCTAAAAGGCACAGAAGGGGTCCAGAATGGGACTCCTGTTTCAGGGCGGAATGGGGTTTTTTTTTGGGGGTGGTGGTGTTACACAAAGACGTACCTGTCCAGTGCCAGCAGAACACAAGCTGGCGAGATCTCCGTTTCAAACGTTTATAAAGCCGTTTTCAGCACTAAACAAGCATCGCAAACACACGTCGGTGAAGGATCCACAGCCGTCAGTAACTAAACGGAGTAAATCAGACACGAATTCCACACCTGGGACGTGAACTGGGGCTCCTCGCCCCGCGCACCCCCCCCGCGAGCCAACCCGAGGGGCGGCCCGAGGGAAGGAGGCAGGGCCCCCCTTCTCTCCAGCACCTCCAGCCGGGGCTTCTTCCGCAGCCGCCCCCCAGCCCCGCGTCTGCTCCGCCCGCCCGCCCCGCTCCGTGCCGGAGAAGACCTTTCCCGACGCCGTTCCCCCCCGGGAAGAAGCGGAGCCGAACCCCCGCGGGAAGGCGTTCCGGGCGAGCGCTGCCCGCAGCCCCGCAGCCCCTCAGGCCCGCTCGCCCCGGGCAGGGCGGAGGGCAGCGCAGCCCTCGGCTCAGCGCGGGGGGCGAGGGGACGCGGCCCGCCCGAGCGGCAGATGTCCCTGCCCGCGGCAGGGGCGGCCCGGACGGCCCTGAGGGGTCCCTTCCGACCCGGGACCGGGCCCGGAGCGAAGCGAACGAGGCCGCGTTCCCCGCCGCGCCGCTCTGCTCCGCTCCGGGCCGGTCCGGGCCGCCCCGCCCCGGCCGGGCGCCGCCCCCCCCTCACCTCCGCGGCGCCGAGCCGCGCCCGCCCCTCCCGCTCCAGGGAGGGCTCCGGCAGCGCCCCGCCGCCCTCAGCGCGGGCCGGGGGGCCCGGCGGGACCGGCCCTCCGCGGCGGGGCCCCTCCTCGGGGGCGGCTCTCCCCCCTCGTCGGGGCCGGCGGGAGGCGCTCGGCAGCGCCCGGCCTGCGGGAGGGCAGTCTGCGGACCCCCCCGCGAGGGGTTCCGCGGCCCGGGATGGCGCCAGAAGTTGCTGCAGTAGGAAGAAAAGGTGGCTATAAGCACCTCTGTGGTCTGTGGGCAGCTGGAATAACTGCTACAGAGCTCGCTGAGCTTCAGCCTCCAATGTTTGACCTACATCCCGTGAGGTTAGCAAAGGGTTAAAGCGCGGTGTGTAAGTACAGCTTCCCAAATCATCCATTTGGAGTACTGGCTACATGGGTGCTTGTGGTGTTTGGGGGTACTGCAAGGGTGTTGGGTTGTAAGTGTTCTGGATGTACGTGATAGAAATTGGGACAACTCCTTTTGCTGCATAAACGCGTCATGTTGTCCTGGTAGCGTCTCTTAAACGGATGGACTTCTTCCTGCCAACTAAACAATGTATTCAAAATTCATGGCAGATAATGTACTGCCATGTCACCCACAGAAATACTGTTGGTTTTTTTAGAGCACTTTTCCTAATGATGAAAAGCAACTGCCAGCCTCCTGAGTTAAAGGACAAAATGAAATGGCAAGTACTTTTCTGTTTCAGTAGATAATGATCATGTATTTCACTGGGCAATTGATTCTCATGTTTACCACTTCCTTTTACAGGTCCAATAGTTTCCATCATTCTGTGAAAACGGTACGTAGAAAAAAACCCTGAAAAAAGACCGACAGCTGAAAAGTTACTACAGGTATAAATTTATGTGTGGGATTTTTTTTAAGTTCTAACATTAAAATGTGCTTAATATGAGCGGGTGGAATTTTAATCGGTGTTTTTCCTTCTGTCTTTCAGCATCCTTTCTGTTACCCAGCCCTTAAATCCAAGTCTTGCTATTGAACTTTTGGATAAAATGAATAATCCTGATCATTCCACTTACCGTGATTTTGATGAGGATGATCCTGAGGTAGGAATACGTTTTAATCGCAGGATCAGATTAAGGTTTCATTTGCCGACAAAACTAAATGCTTATGGTTCATTGAGGCACAGAATGTTTTGTGATCTGGGAACAGGCTGAAGGGTTGCTTTTACTTTTGGTTGTGCTGCTCTGTCACACGTCCAGGCCCTTAGCAAAATTCATTATATTTGGGGGAGAGACGCTCAAAGAGAAAGAGATGAAAACACTTTAAAATTTTGTTTGTGGTTGTCCTTCAACAATTTTGCAGCAGTATGTGTGAAATGTGTTCATCTGATTCGTGTCGATATGGAACAATGCTAGGGCCGCATGATGAAATGTGACTTTCTGTCCTACATACCCTTGTTAACCATAAGCCTAAGAGACACAGAGTGGTTAATGTATATAGTTCCCATAAGCCTAAGAAACACAGAGTGGTTAATGTATATAGTTCTTGTATCTTGCAAGGGTTGCCTGTCAAATATTCCAAAACTGGTTTTGTTGCTAACCGCATAGTATTAAGCAAAAGAAGTCTAATGTGAGGGATACCCCCAAAAGCGATTTTATGCGAGTGTGATTTGGATTTCGATCCGAGTGACTATAGTCACGGGGTGGATAATGTGGAGTTTGGATAATGAGGTGGGATTCCTGTGCACAAAGAGCTGTTAAGACTGCCCTTGCTATCTCTTGTGCGACCTGGGGGAGTGGAGACTCACCCGGCTAACACAGGGTGCAGATAAGGAGGGGGCCCTGTGGAGGCAGGATAGCCCTGCTTATGGTCAGCAAAGACAGTAAAATAACAGGAATGTGAGAGGTCCTTTGTTCTTCGAAAAGGCTTCGTGTCCGATAACTGACCTTTGCTTCATTACCTGTGAAATGCATATTACAACTCACACCCCTGCATATGCTAATGAAGATTATAGAGGTCATGCTAAACATATATGACTATAGCACTCGTCTCTCCACCCAAATCATGCTACACGTCACATATGGGGGGGGATGACACCTAATTCATTTACAAAGACCAACCTTTCCTATGAATATGTAGCAGCAAGAGAAATATAAACCGAAAACAAGAACTGTACGGTGTGCGTCTTGGTGGAGCAGAGACTCCCGGCGCACCCAGCGCTGTTTGCTTGCCTTTATTCGTTTAATAAATTGTAAACTTTAATTGCAATCCTATTTGGGGTTGAGTCATTTATCACAGTATGTGTGGACTGCTTCTCCAGTCCCGAGTTCTGTCGTGCATTCTGCTTTCTGTTTCTCTGTGGAATTATGTTTCCATTCATCTCAAAGCAAGCATTCGTAAAAATAATTTTCTACTTCTGTAGAACTTGTTCTTTTGTTCCTAATTTACTTTCCTATGAGAAGAAGAGAATGATCCTGTAGTTGTTTTTGCCAAGGGGTTTGGTATGTGTTTCTTGCAGATTCTATTTTCTATCTTGGAATACTCTGAAACTCCATTTCACCTACGGTTTTGTCAAAGACAAAATTTCTGATTTTCTGCTTTAACAGCTGGGAAAAACCAACACGCTTATGTAAGATGATAAGCAGTGCAGGACTGAAGTGTTTCATAAACAAGAGAAAACAGATATTCTGTTACTGCATCCTGTCTTCATACTTAACTGTATGTTAGTGAAGACTTTCCAACTATCAATACCGTTAAACTGAGAGGCCAAAAAGGAAATGTTATCTGAGCAAAGACAAATGCTGGCCAGCATTGTCTTTACTTGCTCAAATCCAGTGTTTTAAAAACCCTTGTGTTGAAGGTGAGGACACTCTACAGATAAAATGTCTCCAAATAATTCTAACTTTCATGTACAAAAACGTACATGCAATCTTTATTTTTAGCTTCTGTTTGATTTCTGTCTTTCTTTGTTGCTATTATGCTAAAGAAACCTGCTAAAAACCAGGTACACAATACTGGGTTTCAAGTGAATATATTTTGGTATTGAAGTCTTTTATTGTTCACCTCTAGCTTCTGGCAGTGCCTCATAGGATTCACTCGAGAAGTAGAAATGGGAGAAGAGAAAAGACACGCTCTGAAATAAACTGTAAGCACGTGTAATATGACAACATTAAATATTCTTAAAATAATCATTGATATTCACATATTTCAACTAGTATTCTGCATAGCTGGCGTATATAGAAACATTTTTAGTGATACAGAGGAAAAGAAAAGCTTATGGTGTTTCACTTACGGATATAGGTTCTAGATGACTATGCCAAAGAAACATTAGTGTAAAACATTGGAATACACCTTTTGTCAGCACTTCAGCAAATCTCACTATTGCTTCATCTTAACTGAACAGGACGCAACCTGAGCTCTTCTGAGAGCTGGCTGGTATTGCTTCATATGCCACTGCAGGAGAGATATTCAGAGTGATGCCAGATTGTGCTAGGTAGCAGAATGGCAGAGGAAGATTTTTCTGCCTTAATTTAGTCTCTTGTTGTAGTTTGAACTGAAACAGTCCTGTAGAAATCAGGAGAGGAGGTGGTTGATCGCTGGCCATTACAAGCAGACTCCATCCCCCAAGCTGTAGTCATTCTTTTGTTTGAATTAAATCAGAGCAATCCTTGGCGCTTTAGTTGTCTTTCCTGAAGCTAAAATTGAGGGGAGGAGTGTTAATGAGCGTCTGCCAAAGAGCTTTCCTGGAAGATGCGATAAGCTCTCTCCAAACTCCATTCACGGCTCTTTAGTGCTCGTGAATCCCCCCAGAGAACAGGTCCCAGAGGGAATTCCCACAATGGCTGTGTGTTTTATCTAAATTACATCTGTATTGCTGCTCTAAAGAGGGCACTTGACGGCCCTGTTTGCTGAATGGTTTTCCTCCTCTTTCTAATGACTAGGTGGGGCAAGTGGCGATCGTGCTGCCTTTGTGATGGAAGAGTACTTTCTGTGCCCCTTAGCTTCCAGCAGGCACAAGTTGGGGGTGTGCCTGTGCCAGAAGTTTGCATCAGTGGGGCTGTGATGCACTCATTAAACGGGATTTGTCTTTTTTGTTAGCCTTTGGAGCTGAATTGGGACTAATTGCAGTCCAGCTTAGATTCTTGTTTTCCTTTTCTCCTCTTTAGTTGGTCAAGTAAAATTTGGTCCACCCTTGAGGAAAGAGACGGAGCCACATGGTGAGTTTGTGAGTTACAAGCAGCGTGGGCTATGCTCTGCACATTATTCCCTGCAAATGTCTGTGGAGGAGGAGAAACCCAAGGTGTGTAGCAGACCTCCTTAGCGCTGCTGAAGTTGGTAGTGATTTTTCTGCAAGTGACATATTGGTCCTGGATCTTTTGGTGCCGTTGCAGTATATGCAGCAAGACCCCTTATTTGTGGGCTCTGCCAGGTGTGATGTATGTGCTAAGCAACAGCCCTTGGTCTTGTGGGTTTCCTCTATGCTTTATACCTCATTGCCAAGTATATCATTCCCCTTATTTATAAAGTTATTTTTTGAATTGTAGAATGCCTGTGCATATTCAAATGTTCCTCTCCCTTGTGCTTGTATTGACAATGACTGAGAATGGAAATAATAAAATTGAGAGCCTGGGAAAGAGGTATTGACACGCGGAAACAAACTTCACAACTCACACAGAGTTATAAAGCAGGCATGTTTATTGCGGCGCCGGGTGCAAGGGGATTTCTCCTCCTAACATGCACACCGGGTTAAAATCATGACAGGTATTTAAAACAGTTAACAACGTTAGTTATTCCTACTGGTTCTACCCCTTAATTAACTCTTGGTTAATACTTTTCTCACTTCATCTTAAAGTTACAGTTCTCTTTTAATTCACCACGCATGCTCAGAGAGTAGGGGGCTTAACTGGGTTGGGGCTTTTCTAGCTAGGAGGTGTGTTCCTTAGTATTATAATGAGATTATAATGAGACAAGTTAACTCTAGGGTACTATTTTGGCAGTCCATTCTATTTTTCTACGATTCGTCCTTGTGCTAATCATTATTGCTAGTTAGCAGAGAGCTGGTGAAGACAGTCTTTATCTGTCATATGTCTAAGTGCCAGGTGCAGTTGTTATGAAGTATCTTCTTTACATTCTTCTGATTCTTCTTGCTTGTTTTTAACACTTGTTTTTGACCTTGTTTTTCAAGATATTCTGTAACATTTCCCCCCTTTGAAACTTCTGGATATACTTTAGAATTTCCGTAAGTCTCAATCCTTCTTACCTGGATTTCACCAACTAAACAGAAGGTGATTAACCTTGTCACACATTCTCAAATCTACCTGTCCTCTTACAACCTGGAAAAAGAAATAGAATATAAAATATTTCAATTCTAACCTGATTATGCACGCATTAATATTATTAATACTATAATAGTATCAATATTATTAATAATAATTTCTAAGAGCCTTATTGAAGCAATTCTGTGGAAAAATCAGTTATCTTATGCATAGTCGATACCAAGTCTTCTCAGTGGTTTGGATATTAGTTCAGTCTGAAGTTCTGGGATTATCATTATATGAGTTCAGCGATGCAGTTAGGGTCATTAATTGCTCGTATATGATCACGGTTTAGGTTTGGCACTTTGGTTTTTTTCTTAATTCTTTGGTATCAATCCTCCCTTTTGAAGTAGTTAGATTTTTATTACTTCCATATGTTTCTTTCAATGGTTCTTTTAGTACAGCCTATGCAGATTCCTATAATAATCACAATCACGATCACATAAATTACTCCCTCCAACAATGTAGCTAACCATCCTTTTAGAGACCGCCCACCTAATTCTTGGAGACTTTTGTTGAACCGATTATTTTCCGCTGCCTCTTTTATCGCTCTGTTGTCTTTTGCTACTTTTCTCATTTTGTCTAATTGTTCTTGCAGGTGATCAGTGATATTTGGGATGCGGATACAGCAGTGCTCTTTGTCTACCTTAAGATAGCCACTCACTCCTTGTTCTTTGACTAATAGCAAGTCTAAGGCCAGCCTATTTTGTAAAGTCATTTTAGTGTTAGCTTGGATTTGTTTGTTGATAATTTGGAATCCTTTCTGAGTGGCTCTCGATAAGGCTTCCACCTGCCAAGTCAGATTTTCTATTAACATTTGATTTTCTAAAGGCATCAGCCCTGGTAATGGGAAACTTTGGAATCCCCGCTCAAAATGTACTGCTGCGGAAGGCTCCGTCCAAATATCGGTGTCCTTTTCTGTCTCGGTATCTCTTTTAATTCATCCCCAATATTGAGCTTTGATTGGACTCTTTTTCCATATAGGACATAAGGTCAATAATCCTGAAGTTACTTGTCTAGTTATTGTACTAAGTCATAGTCGGGTAGTCCAATACCCATCTGATGTAACCCAGGTCGTGTAGCCTGGGGATGGAACGTCTTGTTTACAATCATTAGTTGAAAAATTTTGGTTCTTACAACATTCTATCATTGTCAAGGTAGAATTTAGGATTGATATTTCACTATAATTTAGAACATTGGGGCACATCCAATTGGTTTGGCTAACATAAGTAGCCTTCGTTCCCCAATTAAAGCCCCAGTCCACATTCCCTATATATTTCCAATGTCCTTCCAAAGGTCTGGTCCAAATTCTGAGTTTTGTTCTAAGGTTAGTACATTCTGGAGCGGTGGTTACGTTAGGTACTGTATTATTAGTGACACAGAGTTTCAGTAATCCTGCGGCCTGTCCGCCGGAGGCTGCCAATGCTATTTGCAGAAACTGGGCATGTAAGGGATGTGATCCCTTGGGGCATTGTTTTTCTGAGCCTCTCTCAAATACTGTTCTGTTGTCCCCTCATCTCCAAAAAGTAGCATCTTGTAAAACATCGCTTCCTCTCTGTCTACGTTTATTGTCTTTGTCTAAATAGTAAGAGACATTGGCCTGCTTAACGGCTCCTGTGATGTTGTCGTGTTCCTCTAGTAAAGATAAATTTACCTGTATGGTGCCCCATGGGATGGGCTGAGCAGCCGAGTGAGGGACTGGGATGCACGCTGTAACACTGGTAAGACTATGCATTTTGCCAAACCCTTGTATCAAAGTTAGAATTAGGTTTTCATCCAAATCTGTATTGACCTCTCCACCTGTATCAACTTCCGCACTTCCTGACATCGCTGCAAGAGATATAACCCAGAACTTCATGATTCCCACGTTAATTTTAAACGTAAAGGTCCCTCTTGTTTGACAGTCCATTGTGGTGACGCGGCTGGCTTGATGCTGCTGCGATGTATCCACGGAGCGACTCCCTCAAGCTTGAAAGCAGTATGGGTGGTGAGTAAAACTTGAAGAGGTCCTTTCCACTTCTCTTTCAACAGCTCGTCTGACCATGTCTTCAGATACACCCAGTCCCCTGGTTGGTAGTGATGCACAGGCACGTCCAAAGATAGTGGCGTGCTCACAGTGATGTACCTGTGGAGAGAGGACAAAACTTTCCCAGAGAGATAACATATTCTTTTAGGTAATGTCTTCCTGCAATTTCAGGATTAACTCCTGTTTCAGTCATCTGATAAGGTTTACCATATATGATCTCAAAAGGACTAACCTTTTCTTTGGTTCTAGGCTGGATGCGTATCCATAGCAAAGCTAAGGGTAAAGCATCCAGCCACTTTATCTGAGCCTCCTGGCAAATTTTACTTCTCTGTCTTTCTAGGCTTTGGTTCATTCTTTCTACTTTTCCACTTGATTGAGATCTCCGTGGGGTATGGAGATCCCATTTTATCCCTAATGCTTTAGTCAAACTTTGAACAGCTTCTGCTATGAAGTGTGGGCCCCTATCTGAAGATAGTCCTATGGGTACCCCAAATCTCGGTATTATTTCTTTAAGTACCACTTTTGCTACTTCTTTTGCCTTGTTGGTGCGACAAGGGAAAGCTTCTGGCCAACCTGAGGAAGTATCTAACGTTACTAAAAGATCTCGGTATCCATTTTGCCGTGGTAATTGGGAAAAGTCTATATGCTAATAGTCTCCTGTTTCGTCTCTTTGTCACCCCTGGTAAAGGTCTTCAGGGTAGGCGAGGATTATTCTTCAGGCATAGCTCACATTTCTTCGCTATGCCCTTAATTATTCCAGTCATTCGTACACTTAGCACTTGTGTTTTTAATGCTTCAACCATTGTTTGAATTCCCCAGTGAGTTTCTTGGTGTTGCCTATTGGCTATTTCACGCATGATTTCTTGTGTAACTATTACTTGGTGTGAAGGAGTTACCCACCATCCTTCTTAATTTTTGTTTGCTTTCAGTAGGTTAGCCAATGGATTGTCTTCTGGTGTATACTGCGGATTCTCAGGTCCCAAGCTCTGAACCCTTTCTGGCAAAACTAGCAATATTTGACCTTCAGCTGCTTCTCTCGCAGCTTTATCTGCCATGCGGTTCCCTATATGCATTGGGCTATTTCCAGTTTGATGTGCCTTGCAATGCATAATTGCCACTAATCGGGGTAGATTAATTGCCGGTAGTAATTGTTGGATCATTGGCCCGTATTTGATTGGGGATCCCTGAGATGTGAGGAGTCCCCTTTCTTTCCAAATGGCTCCATGAGCATGCACCACTCCAAAGGCAAATTTTGAATCTGTCCATATATTAACAATTTCACCTTTTGACAGTTCTAATGCTCTCAGTAAGGCTATGAGTTCTGCTTTCTGGGCCGAAGTGTTGGATGGCAGAGCTTTGGCCTCAGTCACTTCCTTACCAGTTACTACTGCATAACCTGATTTTCGTGTTCCATTCCGCATAAAGCTGCTACCGTCTATGAACAGGTCCCAGTCTGCATTTTCTATCGGTAGGTCTTTCAGGTCTGGTCTGCTGGAGCGCATCTGTTCTACAGTTTGCAAACAGTCGTGTGCTAATTCTTCTCCAGCAGGATCAGTAGTTAGGAAGGTCGCTGGATTCAGGATCGTGGTTACCTTCAGCTCCACGTTGTCTTGTTCCAGAAGAACGGCTTGATATTTCAGCATCCAGCTTGGTGACAACCAGTGTCCTCCTTTTTGTTCCAGCACTGCTGTAACTGCATGGGGTACAAATACAGTTAATTTTTGCCCAAGCGTCAGTTCTCAGGCCTCTTGGATCAGTAATACTGTAGCCGCCACTGCTTGGAGACATGCTGGCCATCCTTTGCTAACATTGTCTAGTTGTTTTGAAGAATACCCCAGGGGTCTTTTCCAGGCTCCCAGCTTCTGGGCCAGTATCCCTGAGACAATATGCAGTCTTTCATGCACAAATAATTCAAATGGTTTTTCCAAATGCGGAAGGCCTAGAGCTGGAGCATTCATTAAAGCTTGTTTCAATTTCATAAATGCATCTCTGCACTCCTGAGTCCAGAAAAGGAGATTTCCTTCCCCTTGTACAGCTTCATATAGGGGTTTGGGAGCGAGTCCAAAATTTATTATCCACAGGCGACACCATCCAGCCATTCCGGGAAATGCTCTGAGCTCTTGTTTCGATTTAGGTTTGGGGATCTGGCCAATGGCCTCTTTTCTTTCAGTTCCAAGACTACACTGGCCCTGGGAAATTGTGTACCCCAACTATATTACCTCCTGCTGAGCGATCTGTGCCTTTTTCGGGGATACTTTGTACCCTGCCGTCCCCAAAAAGTTTAGGAGTTCTATTGTCATTTGTATGGAATCCTTCTTGTCATTTGTTGCTAGCAGTGTGTCATCTACATATTGCAGTAAGGTGGTATTTTTATGCCTCTTTTGCCAGTCTTCTAATTCTCTGGCTAATTGATGTCCAAAGATGGTAAGACTATTTTTAAATCCTTGTGGTAATACTGTCCAACACAATTGAGTTTTTCTTCTGGTCTTAGGGCTTTCCCACTCAAAAGCAAACAGTTCTTGACTTTCGGCTGCTAGCGGAAGGCAAAAGAAAGCATCTTTCAAGTCCAGTACAGTAAACCATTGGTCTGTTTCCTTCAGGATGGTCAAGAGAGTATACGGGTTTGCCACTACTGGGTGAACATCCTGTACAATTTCATTTCTAGCCCTTAAGTCCTGGACCAAGCCATACTCTTCTGAATGCGATTTTTTAATTGGCAAGATCAGGGTGTTGTATTCTGGTTGACATTCCTTTAGTAATCCAAAATTTATGAATCGTTCTATTAATGGTTCTAATCCTTTTCTTGCCTCTAATTTAATTGGATACTCTTTTTGTCTTACCTGTCTGGTGTCTGGTTTCAACTGAATGATTACCGGTTCTGCCGCTCGGGATCGTCCTGGTGCTCCTGAAGCCCATACTAGAGGTGTTACAGCATTTTCAGCTTCTTCTGGTATTTCCTGTAACTCGGCTTCCTTCTGTAACATAAAAACTTGAGCATCCAAAGCTTTATTGTCAGGAATATGGATTTGGATTTTTCCTTTTTCAAAAGTAATTTGTGCATTCAATTGACTTCATATGTCTCGTCCTAATTAGCGGCACAGGGCAATCAGAGAAATCGATGGGTTAACACCCTTTTCCCAATTGTAAACTTCAAAGGCTGGAAAAATGGCCGATTTTCTTTCTGCCCCGTGGCACCAATAACTGATGTACTCTGATTACTCAAATTAGCCTTGCATGTATTCAATACCAAATAAGTGGCCCCCGTATCTACTAAAAATTGTACTTTTTCATTCCCCAACTTTACTCTAAGGAGGGGTTCTGTTGGGGAGGGTTCCGATTCTTCCCCCGGTCTCCCTCAGTCTGAATCTATTGTCATCATGTTAGCAGCCTGATTTGGCATCTCCTCACGACCTTGTCTTCTTAACTGCAGGCACTCCCTTTTCCAGCGTCCTTTCTGTTTGCAGTAAGCACACGGATTTATCTCCAGCAGCTTTCCGACCCTCCGTACTCCACCAGGAAATCTTTTTCGCTTTATGGGAACTCTGAACTTGCTAGTTTCTTGGGCTATGGCTACTGCCAGCATCTTACTATCTTTAAGCCTCTCCTTTCTCTGCTTTACTTCCTCCACCTTTTCCCTGTTGTTGTACACTTTGCAGGCACGCTCTAACACTTTGTGCAATGAGCGGGCATCTGCCCCCTCTAGTTTCTGTAATTTCCGTTTTATGTAGACTGTCCCATAAAGATGTGGCCCAACGAGACAGCGTCTGCTTCATTGTCTGGATTCAAATCAGTGTATTGTCTTGCAGCCTCCATTAGTCTTTCAAAGAAAGAAGAGGGCTCATCATTGTTTCCCTGAATGACCTGATACAATTTAGACCAATTCTTTGATTTTGGAATAGCATTCCAGACACCATACAGAATCACTCGTTGGTACTTGGATAATAATAACCTTTGAGCCTGGATGTTAGGATCCCAATTGGGATTATTGGAAGGGGAATGATCCTATATCCATCCTGCTATTGCAGCTTGAACATGCACGCACTCTGCCTCCTCCTTAGCCAAAAATCAATCTTTTCTCATCATAAGACACTAAATTATTCAAGACAACTTGCAGATCTTTCCAGTCCGGATCCTGATTTTTGATTATAGTCTCCATAACCTTTGCCACCCGCTCGGGGTCCTCCCTATATACACCTGCCATCTCCTTCCATGCCTTTAAATCCGATACCGAAAACGGCACTTTTACCCAAACTGGTGCTCCATCTGGTCCTACGGCTTGTCTGAGGGGGGCTTGTACATTGGCCTGTACATTCCGAGCATTTCCCCTCCTAGTTCTCCCCGCCACCAGACTAAAATCCTCTTGGCTGGAACTGTCAGAATCATTGTCTCACTCTTCTCTCCTTCTGTTCCTACCCCTCCTTGGTACAACCAACACCTCTACCTCTTCCTGTTGCTCTTCTTCACAACTCTCTTTATATTTATTGCATCGCTTGCTGATGCCGCACGCTGAACAACACCACTTAGGCGCTTTCTTTTTCTCTGCCTCTAGGGCTAATACACCACTTTCACTTGCAATCAAGCCACACTCCTTACGTATGTTATAATGATCCCGCAAAGCAAAGAACAAATTCACGTATGGTACCTCATCCCATTTTCCTTCACGCCTACAGAACAGCACTAACTGTAACACAATGTTGTAATTTATACTTCGTTCTTAGGCCATTTCTCCTGATCATCCAGAGTGTACAGAGGCCACCAATGATTGCAATATTCTATCCGTTTTTTCCGAGTAAGGGGATCACCCCCAAACTTGCTCCAGTGGTTTAGTATACACCCCAAAGGGGAACACTTAAGAATCCCCCCTTCAGTAGATTGTCCAGCACCCATGATGTAAAATAACCACGTAGATGTGTCCAAATCAAAATCCAGATTCCGGGCATCCCCATAGTAGCATACGGATTACGCAAAATTATGCAGTAGTGTACTCCCGATATCAATACCAGCAACTTAACAACACGTACTGAATTCAGATACGACTTATTTGCAAGCAACCAATACCAATATCAATATTAATATCAAATACCAATGTTGTTAGTCTCCCAGAGAGCTGTCACAGAAACTCACCCGACCAGGGAATCGGAGGACCTCCCCGAAAATGCTCCAGTGCGCTCAGGAGTCCTCACAATTCGTCTGATCCATCAAGATTCTGGAGAGCAGGTCCCATCTGGGTCGCCAAATTCTGTTACCGAAAATAGTAACGAAGAAAACTCTCCAAACCAAATGATAGTTTAGAAAGCCGACATTGGTTTATTGCAGCGGCGGGTGCATGGGGGATTTCTCCTCCTAACATGCATACCAGGTTAAAATCATGACAGGTATTTAAAACAATTACCAAAGTTAGTTAGGCCTACTGGTTCTACCCCTTAATTAACTCTTGGTTAATACTTTTCTTACTTCATCTTAAATTTGCAGTTCTCTTTTAATTCACCACACCTGCTGAGAGAGTAGGGGGCTTAATTGGGTTGGGGTCTTTTCTAGCTAGGAGGTGTGTTCTTTAGCATTAGAATGAGATTATAGTGAGACAGGTTAACTCTAGGGCACTATTTTGACAGTCCATTCTATTTTTCTAAGATTCGTCCTTGTGCTAATCGTTATTGCTAGTTAGTAGAGAGTTGGTGAAGACAGTCTTTATCTTCAGTATGTCTAAGTGCCAGGTGCAGTTGTTATGAAGTATCTTCTTTACATTCTTCTGATTCTTCTTGTTTGTTTTTAACACTTGTTTTTGACCTTGTTTTTCAAGATGTTCTGTAACATCAAGACCTGATCCAGACTGCCCAATTCTGATTGAAATTGTGTCAGTTGCTCCTGCTTGTGTCTGAAGTAAATAGGAGTTAGGTCAGATTTGCAACTAATACAGATGTGTGCTCAAAACCTCCCCTGAGATCCTAAATTGGTGACTGCTGCTTTCAGGGCCATTAGTTAATGAAAATGCCCTGAAGGCTGCCCAAGTGCAGCAGCCCTCCTGCCTCTGTGTGTGCGTGTGTCTGTGTGTGCGTGTGTGCGTGTGCGTGTGTGCGTGTGTGTGTGTGTGTGTGTTCAGAAGTGCCTTTCTCCACCTTGCTGCTTCTCGGTCTGTTAGTAATTGAGCTGCAAGTCATCTGTGAATGAATGGGTGCTATTTCATTCTAGCCCATGTTGCCACGTGGCTGAACGGGGCTTCATCTTCTGTCTCTGAGCACGGTAAAGCTAGGTAAGCATTAAAAAAGAGAGACATGGAAGTACCATCTTTTGGCGGCGGTCCTCCACTTTTCACAAACTGGAGAGTTCGTGAAACTCTCCAGGCAGGCGGCTGTACCTGACTGCAGATATGCTGGACATCTAACCCCACAGCAAATGTGGAGTATGAGACCTTTTGTCTGCTATGGGACAAGACCCTGCTTGTAGGCAGTTGCTGGAGAACAGCTGATTCGTGTTAAACTTATACCTTAATTTTCCTGTGCAGTATCGTCTGCATTGCAGTTCTATCCACAAAGCCGAAATGCTTTTTCCCCTGCCTTTCAGGATTGCTGCAGGCACGTGTTTTAAAGATATGTTGATCTAGCCAGCATGCTGTAAGGGTATGGATAAGATCAGGTTTCTCAGTGATACTTTTTCTTCCCACCAATTTAGACTGGTAAAAGAGATCATTTTCTACTAAGAAAGCTCATTCTATATGTTGCTAAAAACACTGGGCTGCTCAGACATTAGAGAAGGGGGCTAATTACAGAGAGAGAGGCTAGATAAGTCTCTCCATAGTAGTAACAGCACTGTGTTGAATGTGAGTTGTTTGCTAGCTCTTGTGACTGTCCTTTTCCCAAATAAGTATTGCTGGACTTGCCTCGCAGGTAGGAAAGCTGAGTCCCTGCGAGATCAAACAGCTTGCCTGGTCCCTGGCAGAGCTGTCATTAGATGAGTGCGAATCTGCGACCGTCAATGTCATCCTTGGTGCATCTTCTGTGCTGCCTGTGGCACGGGAGGGATTTTTTCTATCTGTAGGAAAGAGGAAAAGGTTTTGGGTTGGTTAAGAAAATGGGGAAGGTTTCTTCTCTGTGGCCCGGTTGTCCTGGGAGTCCCCGTGCTGCTTTGTAAGGGAAAGTTGCAAGGCTGTCTCTGTGGTGGAGCCCAAGGGGGATGCTCTGGGGACAGCAATGGAGCAGACCCCTCCATTGCAAGTTGAGCCTCAAGGAGGAGAAGGTTTCAGCCCAGGTCACGTTGCCAGCTTTTGGCGGCAGTCCTCCACATTTCACAAACTGGAGAGTTCATGAAACTCTGAGAGGCGTCCCACTGCGAGGAGGATGCTGGTGGCAGCCCACTGCGGTCCAGGAGAGCTCACTTGGGATGGCTGTTTGTAGGTTTGTAAGATGATTGGCTTTAGTCATCAGGAAGTTACTGGAAAGTTACTGGAATTCCAGCAACACTGGTACTGTTTCACTCGGGCTACAGCCCAGGTAAGGGATGTTCCAAGGCTGTCAGGGGATGGCTGGTTATTCCCGCTCTCGTTACCGCCTTGAGTTGGGTAACAGGAGTGCTTGGTACAGTCAGTGCTGCTCCCCACCTCAGCCATGCAAGAGTTCCTGGTACAGTCAAGGGACGCTTAACCGCCCAACTCGTTGCGCAAAGGCCGAGGCCCAGCTGGAATTCCTGAGATCATAGAGCAGCCCAGGAAAAAAGTGGGGGGGGAAGGAATGCACCACCAGAGCCCGGTACTCCCCAGCCTGTGGTGCCCGGTGGCACTGGGTGGGATGGAGAATGCCCTGGCGGGACCCTGCCAGCTGAGGAGAAGGGCTGGGTGTGCGGGAGGGGAGACTGACCCCTGCTCTGCCTCTGTGACCGTGAAGGACCACTGAGCCCTGGTCCTACAGTGTGGTGGTACCGCAGCATGTTTCTGTCCTCAATATCACGGGGACTTAGATGGCTTTTAGCTTCCAGAGGAAACATGAGGCCAAGACTAAGGATTAAGGTAGTGTCAGTCCCAGGAACAGCTATCGAACCGTCCTGTAACTGCGTAAGTGATCAGTGCCCTTGACATCTTTGCGTTTCCTTGTTCAGGCTGAGATGCTGTGGCAGTACCTTGCTGAGTCAGGCCTGAACTTCCATCCAGAGCCTACCCATCTTCTTGTGCATTGTCTCTGGGCAATCACAGCCCCAGTTATTGCCTTGCTAACCTCTATGTCAGACATTCCCCTTGAAATGGGATTAACTTCTTGAGGCTTATAAATGTTCTTCTGCATTTGCGCAAAGACAGCTGGCTGGATTAAATGGTTTCATAGTATTAAGGAAAAAGAAAACCTAGGAGGCATGACACTTGTTGGGGCCAAGGACTTTGTTGTAAAAAGCAGTGGGGAAAAAACAATTTATTTTTGGGGGGGGTTTCATGGCTGTACGGCAAATGGCAGGGTCTCCAAAATGTAGGCGTTTGAAATCTTGTTTTGATTCAGAACAGGAGTAGAGAAGCAGTTCAGGGTTTGGAAGTGAGATGTAAACTAAGTAAAAAGTGAGGAAACAAAATGGATTCCCAGCATGGGAATAAAAAGGGAGAAAGCAAATCCAGGGCTGTGCCTTGAGGTCTGTGCTACCAAAAAACCCGATGTTCTCCCCTGCAATGTGGGATTGCATTGCTCAGAGGAAGGCAGGGGGGAAAATGGCTGAAAGGGGCCAACTCTATTGTCCTTCTTTTTTCAGAAGAAGACAAGTATGAACGCTGCCTGGACAAAGAGGGCTATGGGCTGCCTGTTTGGGACTTCATGATTGGCACTTCACGAGGTTGCAGTTAGGTAAGTGATGTCACTGCAGTTATTCGGGAGGAAGAGTTTTGATAGCATCTAAAATGACTGAGTGTTGCAGTCGTATTCCTTTCTTTAACCAAGTGCTGGAGTTTTACCTTTATGGGTTGAAGTGGAGGTAGTGGATGCTCCCATCTGCATCCCTGTGACGGTGTAAGCTGTCTGCGCCAGCACTTCCCTGCTCTCCCTGGATCCTCATTGCAGCTCTGGTCTTTGCCTTTGCTGTGGCTCTGTCCTCTGCAAGACACCAGATGTGCCCAATTATTCTGTGGGTTTGATCTGGTGAGTGCAGCACTGGTGACAGGACAGCTATGTTTCTGATGTGCCTGTTTCAACCCCCGCCAGGGGCTCTGGTGTTGGTGTTCGGAAGCTAGACAGTGCCTGTGCTGTCAGGTCTCATCTCAGAGCCTGCAGCAGGGCTTTTGGGGATGCCGGCTGATAGTGCTCTGTGTCCCTCTAGCACTGCAGCAAAGGAGAGGTTACTAATGCAACATGGCTGCCTGTTGCCCTTGGCTGTATGCTCTTTTGTTTCTGCAGGAGGGTAAGAGCTATGTAAACAAGGCTTCTCAGGGGATGGGGGGCAGGATTTGGAGCCCTGTAGAGCAGCTCCCTGCATGGACTGTTACCTGTGCCTCTAAGGAGACCAGGGCCAAGAGCCTGGTTTGGTCAGACCCTGCTAGGGTGGAGAAGGGTGGCTTGTCTGAAGTGCTGAGGTGGGTGGCTAGCTTCTGCGCTGGGCTGTGTGCAGGTGTGATCCCCCCCTCTCTGCTTGCTTGGGACTAGCTGCAGTCTGTGCTGCTTGAAATGTGTCCTTTGAGCCAGAAACGCAGGCAGCCGACTGAGAGCCAAGTGTGAATTGGGAATGGTGGCTCCAAGGTGAACCTAATGGTGAGAGTTGGATATTGTGAAGGAAAACAGAGGTGAGCTCATGGGGCAGAGAGGGTGTTGGCAAGGGAAGAGGGGCTTGTTGGTCCCTGTGGGGTTGTATGTACAGCCCCAGGAATGGAGAAGGAGCAGTGATGTAAACCCTGTACCTCCTCTGAGCTGGTGGTCCTGAGCATCCGTGGTGGTGTGAATTTCAGCTTCTGGGCTCTCCTTTTGAAAGCGTGGGTCTCCCCTGGGGAAGATGGCTGATGCTTCACTTTGTGGCTAGTTTGCAAGTGTTCTTGGAACTGATAAGCCCTGTCCTGAGGAAGAAGCCTGGAAGGGACTTGGTCTTCCCTGTCTCAGCTACAGCTGTGTCTCTGGCAGCAAGCTCTGTGAGAGGGATGATCTTTCTACCTCCAAGCATGGTGAAGCCCAAGACTGGGTCAGAAAGCGGTGGCTGCAGTCTTCTACATCGTGCAGGACGTCCTGAACCGTGTGTGTAGGCTTGCAAAGTATGTACACCCATGTTGATTTTAATTTCGGGTCCGTTGCTGTACAAAAATGGCAGCTTGGCAGGGCTGCCTGGTGTCTGTATCCATCAAGAGCCATGGTTATGGTGAAGAAGCTACTGGACAAGCTGGCTGTGGCCTCCCCCTGCTCAGCTGCCAGCACTCTGGCCAGTAGCGTACAGCTGCAGCGACACCTCCCCGCTGTGCTCTCTGGGAATGCAGTGTATTCCTACCCCTCAAAGTCCCCGTTAGCTCGAAAAAGTAATAATCTGTAGTGTTCACCTTCTCTGCCATTGGAAATTAAGCAGCTTTGGCAGAACGTGTGTGTTTTGGGAAACGCTGGAGCCCCCCGAGGGCTTTGTGTGCAAAAGCCAGGAGAATCCAAGAAAGCTGCTTTTTGCAGAGAGCACCGGTCCCCTTCTGCTTGCTCACCAGAGCCTTAAGTTTGGGTGTTAATAAGTGAAAATGAGGGCCCTCGTTCTCCACGGAGAAACGTTCTTGGGCACTGTGGTAATTTCATGCCTGGAAGGAGTCATATTTGCTGGATAATTTTTGTAACTTCAACCAACCAAATTAGCCTTGAGAAACTATAGTTCTTAATCAGAGTATTGAACTCTACGCTCCATTAGTTGGAAGCATCACCAGGCTCCTTGCACAAAGGGTGGACATCGGGTTTGCAAAGTCAGCAAGTAGTCTGATTTTATTAACGCTGGGGGCAGCAGCGATCCCTGGGTTTAAGGGTGTTCATAGTACTCTGAGCACTTAGTAGGGTCAGGCACACAGTCACATCAGGTCAGCTGCCCTGGCAAAATGAAGCAGCTAAGTGACATTTACCTTCCTTCTGTTCCCACCGGAAAACTTGTAAAAAGGAATAAAGGACAGTTTGGCTGCTAATAGAGATTGGGTTAATAATTCCAGTAAATGGGATTCCAAAAGTAATGGGAGCCGGGGAAGGTGAGAAATGCCAGCAGGCCCTGGTGTGTGTTTGTGGCTCGTGGGACAGCACCCACAGCAAGAGGCTGTTTTGGCTCAGGGAATGTTTGTTCTGGGGTTTTACTGCTATGAATGTTGACTGTGCCACTTAAATATGGTCTAATCACGGAACAGGGTGGGGAGGAGGCCTTAAGTTCTCTACTTCGGAAGGATGCTGCAGCCTGGAGACGTGGGTGTGTCCTCTGGCTCTGCCGTGAATGGGATTCTAGAGTTTCAAAGTTCCGTTGTTGCTCCTTCCAGGTGAGCTGAGAGATGGCCACTGGCAAGATGCATCTGTCCATGGGGTCTTCCAAAATGGCTGATGGATTCCAGAGCAAAGTGGTAGCACCTCGTTTTCCGAAGCTAGTCAGAGAGACAGAGGAGTCTGTAACTGTAAGTACCTGCTGTGGCTGGGCAGGCCCTGTGTTAAGGCTGGAAACTCCCCCTGTGTCCCTCCTTCGCCTTCCCCTCCTGTTGTCTAGCAGCACTGTGAAGGATGGAGTTTAGGGATTTCTGATAACTCCTTGCCACTCTCTTCAAAGGCTCAATCTGGCTCAATCCAGCAAAACTAAAGAGAAAACAAATGTCCGAAGAGCAGAAATCCCCAAACATGTCACATCAAATCACGAAGGAGAAGCTAACGGCAGGGTAGAGCCACTTGGTTAGAGCGTGTGTGTTCAGCTCTATATCATTAATTTACTGATGTTAAATATTTCAGCAGGTAACTTAGGGGACTTCCAGGACTATCCTAGTGGCTGTGATCACAAATTATTCATCAGTGGCAGTTGAAGAAGAAAAGTCTTTCTGACCAAAGGCATCTGTGTAACTCTTGCTGGTGTTTTGCATTTCAGCTGACTCCCTCGGCCTTCCTGAAGGAGATGTCTCTCACCACGGAGCAGAGGCTGGCCAGCACTCGGGAGATGAGGCGGCCCCGGATTATCCAGCTTCTAGACATGAGTGAAACCTCCCATCAAAAGGTAGCCTTTTCCTGCCCTTTTCCTTGCTGTTGGTGACATTTGAAGAGGGTGCGTGCTTGTGACAGGCCTGACTCCAGCTTCTCTGAATACCTCGGTGACTAGGTCCTGTTGTCCTTCCCAACTCCCGAGTGACTAGCGATAGGACAAGAAGAAATGACCTCAAGTTGCGCCAGGGGAGGTTTAGACTGGATGTTAGGAAAAATGTCTTTCCAGAGAGAGCAGTGAAGCATTGGAACAGGCTGCCCAGGGAGGTGGTGGAGTCACCATCCCTGGAGGTGTTCAAGGAATGTGTGGACGTGGCACTGCGGGACATGGTTTAGTGGGCATGGTGGGGTTGGGTTGGTGGTTAGACTTGATGATCTTAGAGGTCTTTTCCAACCTTAGTGATTCTGTGAACTGCTGGTGGTGGTGGAGTTCCTTCTGCTGGGGGAAAAGTAAAACATTTTTCCCCCATGAGGCATTGAAGTCCTGATATGCTTAGTAGCCAATACGAATAACCTCTGCTGAACTTGGTGGGTTTTGCTGGAATTTAGCTACCAGTGCTAAAGCACGATACTGGGGGAAGGCTGGGGCAGGACACCAGGGTGCGAGCTTGCCATTTTCCATCCTCCTGCTGAAATAGTCACATCTCGCTTCGGTACAGTTGCTGGCAAATGCTTGGGGCCATAGGACTCCCTCAACGGTGGCAGCATTGGCCTTTGAAAGCTGAGGGCCTACGGTAATTACTCAAGATTTAACAAAACCAACTGCATTAATGCTTTGGGTTGGAACAATGTGTGGGACCCTTGCAGGGTGTTAGAAATTGCAGGCTGCCAGATATACAGGGGAATCACGCCGGGCAGAGGCGATGTGGAGGTGCTTTATCTGGATCAACGTTTACTTTAAAGCTGCTTTTCTTACAGGACTGCTCAGTACAACACGCAGTCCAAATGGGTAGATTGCTGAGGTAGACTGTTGAGTGGAAAATTGCCAGCCAGAGACCTGTAACGAATTGGTTAAGGATTGCCCTAGACAGCACGGGAGGTTGGGAATGCGTCAGACGAGTGCACAACTAACTGGCAGTGTGCCGCCGCCACACATGGAGACCTGCCCATGTTTTTCGAGGGGGAGCAGTGCAGCTGGAAGAGGGGAGACAAAGCAGGGAGGAATTTCCTCAAAGTAATGCCTGTGCTCTGTAAGCATTTGTTGTTTGTGTATGTTTTCAGCCATGCTTCTGCAGTGGTGTTAATTAAGAGCAATAATAGAATACAGTAAAGAATCCCTTTTAAAGCTCATGGCAAAAGGAGATCTCAAGTCCAGTCTTACTCAAGTTGCCCAGTAATGCTGAGAAAAGAGCTGAACCTTATCACCATCCAATGTTCCCCTCACATGTCTTTTTCCTAACTACTGTTACTTTCTTGTTGGCCTTACCTCCTCTGGTACTGTTCTCTTCTTACTGATTTCTAGGCTCTATATCAAAAAATGATATCTGGGGATGTGTGGGACTTGGTCTCTCTGTCTCAGAATAAAGATCATCCTGAAATGGTTTCCCACGGAGTCTCACGTAAATTCTTGGGTTTCGCTTTCTCCGTGAGCGCTCATGGCTCTTTCAGTAAGTGCTCCGGAGCTGTGTGACCCCGTTAGCACAGGGCTCTGCTGGAGGTAAGCGCTGCCTTGTATTTTGGAGAAGGAAACCTGGAGAAACACCTACCAAAGGAGCTTCTTAGCTTGAGCGCGCTCAGCGTGGCCCAGAAACTTTTGCTGAGCTCAGAACACAGGTGGGTGAGCTCCTGTTTCCCTAGTGTGAGCTGGGCAGACGTACTCACCAAGAGACTGTACTTCCCAGGAGATCAATGTAGGAATCTCATTCATGAATCTTTTTGCCAGCAGCTGAACCTCTCACTGCTCTCTCTTGCATCTCCAGTTCTCCTCAGTTGACCTGGACCAGAGCTTGTTTCAGCCTTTTCCATCAGAGGTGGTGTTTCAGAGCTACGTCCCCTGCGAGGTCTATGAAGCGCCGCTGATTCTGAGGAACACCGACAAGGTAAGTGCTGGGACGTGGAGGTTTAATGCCGTGCTGGAAGAGGAGAGCAGTGTAATTCACGTGGTATACAGCATAGCAAGTTATCTGCTGCAGCGCAGCACATCAGAATAAAATGTCTCACCACCTTTATTTTGCAAGCTGGTGGAAATCTTCCCATGCTGGAGATTCTCCCCCTGATTTTGGCCATGCGTTGGTGGTATCTAGCCCAAAGGAGCTTTTCTAGTGAGCATCCTTCCTCTCGAAATCCCCGGACTGAGGGGAATGTCGAGGGCTGTACAGTCCGTATCTGCCCTCATGCTTTACCTCGAGTGTGTATCGTGTCCTGGTGGCTCCTTGGTTAACCTTGGTTTCTGGCAGGGCATCTCTGCCTCTCACAACCTGTTTAGCTGCCTCTGCAGCTCACTGTCAGAGCACAGGGGTTGAGTCTTCTCCGCTTTATGCTGGAATAAGTTACAATTAGTGGTGTTAGCACTCCAGAAAGGGTGTTTTGAAACAGCAGTGGAAGCGGACTGATTTAGCAGGAGCAGTGGGAGGCCTTTAGGGGCCACTTTAGGCTCCTGGTAAGTTTAATTCAGTTCTGCCCAGGTTCTTCTAAGGCAACGTGGCTCTCTGCTTTCCCTTTGGAGAACCACAGCCCATCCACAGTAACATGCTCTTGAAGGTCTCCACCTTTCCTTGAAAAAATTGTGATCATTTTGAGATTTCCCAAGGAAGTTGAGAAGGGAAAAGTTGAAAAACGTCAGCAATTTTGTTCCACTGTAAAGAGGAGAATTGAGACCTTCTGAATTTCATCAGGGGAAACATTTGCTGGAGTGAGGCATGTGCCAAGAGCAAGGTGGTGGGAAAAGAGAGGAGCGAGGAAAGGAGCTGAGTTAGAAGGTGCTCTGGGAGAGAACATTGTACAGGCAAGGGTTTCTCTTGACACTTAGCAGTAAGTGTGCTGGAAGCAGAGAAGGGTCAGAAAAAGAAAGGTGTAATTAAAGACAGTCTTGTGTACTGAAGAGTAAGACGTATCCATGAGAGGAGGGCGGCAGGATGGGAAGGTGGAAGTGTGCACGAGAGCAGGTGAATTAACCCCCTCTCCAAATCTCCCTGTTGGGGGAAACAGGTGGACAAAAAAGCGCTGTTGGGGCATATGGCAGGTGGAGGAACAGCAAGAGAAGTCAAAGTATATTGTGAGATGACAGGTTTTGACAGGGACCCGGTTGAAAAGAAGCCCCTTTGGCAAGGGAGGATGCAGGCATGGCCCCTCAGTTATTCCTGGAGAGTGCTGCGCCATTCCTGGTCTGGCGTTCAGCTCAGGGATATTGGAAAGATGCAGCGTGGATGCCCATGCCCCAGGGATACCATTTATGTGGTCCACAGTGATTCTGGGCACTCTTTGCTGTAGGTATCCTTTCCTGATTAAAGTGTGCCTCAGTTTCTCTTTCCCTATGGCTCTGCTTCATTCCCACTAAGTGTTTTGGCTTCAGTTGCTCCGTTATCCATGTGGCACTTCAAAATGTTTGTCTTTGCCAAGTACCAGCCAACAGGCAAACAGTTAATTTGCTCTATTCCTGCTTCCTCAAGTGGAAAAGAAGATCTGCATCAACATTTCTGCCTTTCCCGGTAAAAAATCCTAAACTTGTACAGCTGCACCTTGGGATTTGTATGCCCTGTAAAGAGGAGGCAATGTGTGAACTGTTGATTTTTTTTTCCAAAACGAATTCGTTTTGAAGCTAGTAAGACCTCAACCATGGGATAGTGCTGGTGTGAAAGTAAGATCGGCTCTAAGGAAAATCCTTGGCATATTTAAGTACACAAAGTTAGAGATGATAGTCCTAAGAGAGGTTATTATATTTTACTTTCGTTGGCTTTTGATAATGTCCTAGAGAAAAGCAACATGTGCTCTGTCTCAGTTTTCTCACCAGTTTCCCAGATTCTTCTGGATCATACTGACTTATACTGCATGGTAGCCTGGTGCTGTCTGCTCCATCAAAATCCAGCTGACAGCAAAGTGTATTCCAAAGAGAGGCTCTGTAATCATTCAAATACAGAAGCGCTTTGCTACATACTTCCTGTTTGTACCTGTGTTTTGTACAAGTGCTTTTCTGTCTTCAGGCTGCTCCTCACGTCTTCTGGGTGGCTTTTGCTGAAGGTCTTAACTCATCTCCCAAGGGACTTGGTGACCAAAATGTTTGTCTGCAGTGTGAAATTGGCTCTGGGAACTCACTGCCCCAGGGCATTGCTGGGAGCAAAGAGTGTTTGGAGAGTTCAGGACTGCCTCAGCCGTGGGTTATCAGGCTCGGGTGGGTGGTGCAGAATGAATCTCCACTTTTGCCAAGCCTCATGTGGGTTCGTTGTTTCTCAGTGAAGCTGCCTGTCAGTCAAAATCACCTGTTTTAGACTTTCTGAGATGAGGTTTGGTGCTCAGGGGTTGATATCCGTGTGCTAGAAAATGCCTGTGTGCAGTCTCTGTGTTTGTGGCATCCCAGAGGGCAGAAACTTGCAGCAGGGTGCCTGCAGGGACTCCCGGGTGTGGGGAGGAATGCCCAGAGATCTGCCTTGCCTGCACTGGCAGCTGCCTGGCTACAATCAGCAGGCAGCAAGAGGCTCCGGAGAGCTGAGATTGGCTTTTAGTAATGAAACCACACTGTGAGTCAGTGCTGGTCATGCATCTCAAGGCAGAAAATGCCTTTGAAGCCCATAATTGATAGGCACAGCCTGGGGGGGTCGTCTGGCTTGCCATTGTTGTGGTAAGTTGACTGCTCTGATCTTCTGCATCAGCCTTTCCTTGTAGAGTATCATGCTTCTTCCTTGCTTCTCTACAGCCCCCTTTAAATTCTCTTAGCCATCTCCTTGTTTCTGGGGTTGTCCCTTTGTTTTCCTATGTTCCTCCTTTTGCTCCTCAGCTTGCTTTTATTCCCAGTAAGGCCACAATGTCTGTGGTCTCCTTCTCTTGTTGGTCTGCCTGCATGACTCTGTAGCATTGCAGCTTGACTGCCCTGCTCAAACCCGGTATGTTAGAGGTGAATTTCTTCCTTGCCCCAGTATAACACGTCCTGTTTTGCCTTCAGATGATACATTCCCCCTTTAGAGGTGTGATGGCATGGATGTGCGCAGGCAGAAGCAAGCAGGTTCTCTGGGTTTGTTGACTATGCAGATGACTTGATTATGGTATCGTATCGCCATGCTGCTGGTGTCTTATCTGCTTGGCACTTCCTTCACAGCAGGGCATTGCCCTACTGCCTCTGGCCTGGAGCTATTTTCCCCTGGCAGAAGGGATTCAGGTCCACCCTTGTGTATTATGTGTATGTACCTTGAGAGGTAAAAGTGCTTTGGAAAGGTGGTTGAGGAAGGATGTCACCAGGGCATGGCTAGGTCTCTTCTCCTCGTGTTTCCACAACTGGCAAAGTCATAGTTTCATGTCTTTCCTGCAGGTTCCTCGGCTGGTGAAGGTCGTCCTGGAGAGCTCACCTTATTTCAAGTTGATCAGCCCCAGGGATGTGTACCGTAAGGTAGCACCTGGCATGCGTTCCACTTTCCGCATTCTTTTCACCCCTGAGGAGAACAAGGTGAGACTGGAGGTGCCAAGAGGTCGGTGCCTTCAGGGGAAGGTGCACCTGCAGGGCCTGATTCAGACCAGGGCATCTGGTGTGGGGTTTGTGGAACTGTCCTGGTTTTGGTGGGGTTGCACTGGATCTAGAACTGGGGGAAACTCTTTCCCCATGGTGAAGATTATGCTCTCACAGGCTGGAGGCTCTTCCGTGTTCCAGACTGTTTTTATCCTTCAGCGCTGGCACATTTAACGTAATGTCTATTGGCTTCAGGGATAAGAGAGTCTACTGTCTGTGGTGGGGCAGCCTCTCAAGGTGTCGGTTTGTAGTATCTGTGCGTTGCTGCATAATTATGGGTTTGCTCCACTAATTATAAATACAAGGCTCTGTTTAAAAGTGACCTGTTATTTGGAGGACCTGAAGTGAGCCTGATCAGAGTGAGGACCACCACCTTTGAAAACTGCCGTCACCTTAACTTATATCACGTTGGACACAGTAGTGACACAGCTGAACGTTGTGTCTAAAGTAATCGCTTTTTTTGCATGCCGGTTCTAGTCCACACCCTGCTGTGAGGTCTGCTCCAGGCTGCAGCTGGTCACATCTTGGCATTGCAGGGTGCTGCTAGGCGCTGCAGCAGGGACTCGCAGGCTGTGCTTTCCCTCCCTGTGCTTTCTTGAGCGTTTGTGAGGGAAGGTGCACGTGGAACAGTAGGAAAGTGGCAGGGAGGGGTGTTGATAAGATGTTTAGCCATCTCAATGGCAGGGGTGTAATTATTATGGAAAATCCTAGAGGCATGAGTAGATCCAGAGAGGTTTTCTCTTTCCCACTTGGCAGCCACTTCCCTGCCTGGCTCTGGACTGGAGCAAAGATGATGCTTTTTCATCCCCTGTGTTTCCAAACCTTGCAGCCGTGCTGTCCCTGAGGATACTTGCCTGTCTGCGATCCAGCTGCGAGTGTAGGGGAGAGGGAGTGCTGTGCCCGTGGCAGGGAGCCAGGCTGGTGCAGAGCCACTGAGCTCTAGATGTCCTTAACTCAGCGGGAGGTTGATGTGCTGCAGATGACAGTGAGACATCAGCCTGGCAGAGCACGTATAGGAATAAAGGGGCAGGTACAGTCTGCAGGCAGACCCCTTACCCCAGAGCCTGTGGGCAGAAATACCAGTGTGGCTGTGTCTTCATGCGTGTTATTGTGGTTGCTCTGTCACCTGGCGCCTATTCCGTGCCACACATACTTTTGCTTGGAGGTTTGAACACCAGTGCCGTGGCCCTGGAAAGTCTGATTCTCAGTGCTGTGATGCGAAGGGTCGGTGCTGTTACCTGGAGGCTTGTTAATACAGAGGATTTAGTCCATGGCAGGGAAGGGAGGAAGCATTGCGGGCAGACAAAGACAGGCAGGCTGACTCCTTCCACCAGCACCCTCCCACCCCTTAGCACTGTTTTTCGCATGACTTTGTTGGAGAGGCAAGGTTAGGGGATAGCTCTGAGCCAGCTGGTGTTTCTGCAGCAGGCCAGAGGTGCAAGATCTCTTTGGGCATAGCTGTTTTCTCATCTTCCATTTGCAGCTGAGATTCAGTTTAACACTTTGTCCTGTCCTCAAACAGTATGGATATAGAAAACTGAAGAGGAAATGCCCTGTGGTGCCTGGCTCCCCATGCTTGTGAAATAATCTGTTCCTTTGGAGGGACTGAGAAATTATTTAACATCATTAATATTTAGGGTAAAAATTATGTTGGCCTCGGGCAGTTCTCCATGCTACCCAAGTGACACGAGAGCTTAATGTCACTGAGGTAGGCTTTGCAAAGTACACTGGTGCCTTTAAAATGTGATTTGTTAGTATAAATTAGTGTTCATCTTTGGGGTGGAAGAGGTAAATGGGTGCCCATGAAGGGTGGCAAAGTGCTGCTCTTCAAGTTTCGAGAGGCAGCAGAGCAACACGTGAACATCACCACAAGTAGAAGTAGGGTGAGATAACTGCCAAGAGCACTAATGTCCAATACTTTGTCCCTTGTCTTGCCCTTGAACAGATGAGCATCTGGAGTAGGGAGCTCTGCCAGCGAGAGGTCCTCCGCACAGCTTCGGCGACAGCCCGGCGGGTTTCTGCTGAACTGGGTTTTGTGCCCCGTGCAGGGGTTGTGCAGGGCATTGGTAGAGGGGTGCGTGCTGCTCGGTGAGGAGCACGTGGGGGTTTATACAGCAGAATCATTTTGTACAAATCGAACATTTTGTCTCGTCCTTGGTGGAGCGTGAGTCAACGAAGTACCCAAGTGCTTTAGCTCAGCTAGAAATGCATCAGTAGCACGGTCAGGAGGTGCACAGCACCTTGAAAACCCCTTAGCGAAGAGGCAGGCTCTGGGAAATGGTTCTGTAAAGCCACCTGCGTTGGGCTTGCAGTTGCTTGCATGCAGAATATCTGTGGTTTAGCTGTGGAAGGCTTATGAGTGCTCCCTTGGCACAACCTCTGCCTCTCTGCTGCTCCATGATCCACTGGGATTGTGGACAACCCAGTGAATCGGGATGCAGGTACAAACCCCTCTGTCAAGGTTGGCGAGTCTTCCTGGTGTGGAGCTGGTTTCTGTAATTCTCTTGATTTGAATCTGTTCTTCCCCAGGGTACGTCTGACTTCAGTGAAGTCGCTCACGATTCAGGGGAGTAAAATTGCAGCTAAGCCCTAACTAAAAGGACCATGGGAGTTGTTAGTGGCTGAAATGCCATGTGCCATGCAGACCTTTCTTGAAAAATGAGCCGTTTCCTATTGTCTCGCAGTCATTTGGGAATGTGCCACGTGATTGGACTGTCAGTGAATAAATAGCTGACATGTCTCTTTGTTTATTGGCACTTGTGTTACAAATATGAAATGCTAACTCTTCTGTTGGGCAACATATGCAATTAGTTGTTCTTGCTGCTTCTGATTGACGCATTTCTGTTTTATGGCTCCGGTTGTACAGCGGGGGTGTTCTCGTGCCACCTGTGTTCCCGGGTGTCCTTGCGCGATGGTCTGACAGTCTCTGCCTAACTGGAAACCATCGTGGAACTGACTGGCAAATAAACAACAGCCAGAAATACTGACGTTTGTGTGTCCTTTAGGCTTATCAATAGATTATCTTAAAGGAAGAAGGAAGGAAGACGACTACAGAACCACAGCACAGCCTATTCTGTTTTGTCCTCTTGCTCTTTTCACTGTAGCAATACAATATTTTCGGGCAATCCAAGTTCAGTCTGTAAGGTTTGCAAAACTCATTGCCGATGCTCAGTGGAGGCTGAATTAATGCTCATTGATTAATATGAAATATGACAGGACGATGAGTTATTGCATTACTGAAATGAACTCCTTTAAAATTCAGTCCAGCCGTGTTAGATGTTTTGTAGCACACGGAAGCTATTCCAAGTATACTTTTAAGAAGACTCCGGGGAGGAGGAAAGGGGCAGAAGATCAAGGCAAATGGCCCTGCGCAAAATGAACCTGGAGCGAAGGGGCTGATTTCAAAGCATCCTGTGACTTGGTAGCTGAGGGAGGCAGGAGGAGGGGTACCCCTTCTCGTCTGAAGCCATCTTCATCCTCCAGCCTCCCTCCTCTCTTTTAACAGCCCTTATTTTCCAGCCTTGATGGTATCATGGTTTCAGCAGGGAGCTTGCCCTGTTTGACTTACTATGCTACCTCCTGCTACAAGGATCTCTTCTTTGCAGTTGCCTGCTGCAAGGAACCCAGTGAGGTGTTTCGGATCGGTTCTACAGTAAAACTGACATCCGAGTTTGCTGGCGTACTGGGCAGTTAAGGCTGCTATCCCTGTGACAGTAATGAATGTTAGCCTGAGTTTGCAAAGAGCTTGAAGTGACACCTTTGATACAAGCAGTTGCTTTAATTTCAGCGGGTGCTAGTTCAAATGCCATCGGTGATGCTTTGCAGGCCAGACCTTGTAACTTACTGCTTATCAAAGGGGAGTAAGAGAAGAGGAACTATCGTACAATGAACTGTATTTTCCCTGAAACTGAGAGCGGAGCTGTATGAAGCATGAAGTTGTATTTTCATGAAAATCTATAGCCTGAAGCTGCATCTAAACACAACGGTCTTTAAAGCATGGAAGTGATGCGACCCCTCCCTCACCCAGGCACGTTTACTTAGAGACCTGGTTTTAAACAGCCTGCTAAGGGTTTGCAGTTGCAAAGTCAAACAAGATTTTAAACTGGCTTGGACTGTACCCCTAGACTGTGAGTAAGTGCATAGCAGAGTTGGTAAGACAGGGCAGTGCTGCAGTGGAGAATTGCAGCCTTGATTTTCCAGGGGAGGGCGATTCAGCTTTCAAAAGCTTACAGGACCATGGATTCACAGCAGCGTGAGCAGCCAGCTTCTGCCTAGCAGCCCTCTTTCCTTGGTTTTTTCCCCCCCCGTTTGGCCTGACGCTGCATTCAGCTTTGCTGCGAGGTCCCACTTTGGGGTCCTAGAGCGCGGTTGAAGGGGCAGCACGTGCTGAAGTGCTTTGAGTCAGGCTTTGTAGAGGATGCAGCGTCCCAGGGTGTCCCTGGAGAAGGGGCTCAGCACACAACATGTGTGTATGTGAATGGCAAGAGGCAGCTTTCTCTCTCAAAGGTCGTGGTTGTCTCTGCGAGGCCAAATCCTTGTTGCTTTAGCCTTGTCTTCGCACACCTGGAGAAGTCCCTTCCCCATGCATTGCTGTGCAGGCAGTCCCAGTGCCCCTCACTGGCAATGGAGCTGGGAAGGCTGCCTGTGCTTGCTTTTGGGGAGGATTGATTCCTTGGGCTCTTATTTACATTGCCGTTGATCCATTCCTTAGCAATGACAACGGCTTGAAAATTGTTTCCTTTTACTTCCCTCAAATGGCTCCAGTTGTTGAAGTTTTCTTTTTTCTTTATCCCCTTGCTGATCTGAACTCCTTGCGTCCTCCTCTGTCTACCTGGCATCTGGAAGGGAGAGATAAGTAAATATGGCATGCCAAGACTTAATAAGGCACGCAGATTTCAATTGGATTTACAATGCCTTTGTTACAGTAGTGTGGCCAAAATAACAAAAAAAAAAGTAAATAGGATTCTTTATTTGCTAATGCAGTTTCTGAGGATCTAAACAGTCCAGGATGTGAAGTACCCAGCTAATAGGTGCTTTAAATTCACATGGACTGCCCATAGCTTTTATTTTAGAGGGCTTAGGCTGCAAGGTTGAGTACAAAATTGCTAATTCAGAAGGCCTTGCTGAAGATGAAATGCATTCCTGAAATGTGATCTTCCAGTCTGTAGGTCGTTTGCTGCAGTTCCTTTCCTGGTATTGTACCTTCCAAATATGAGAAGCAAAAGCCCTTCTGCAATATCCAGTGTGAATATTTGAGATACCCAGAATAAAAGATCCTTCTTTATTCTTTTTCCACCTTGGATGTGACAGCGTCTGTTACTGCAACCTTAAACCCCAGCCGAGCAGGCGGTTGGTAGGCGCTGGGTGTTAGCTGTTGTGCTGAAGCTGTAGGTATGTGTCTGTGCCTCGTCTGGCTGCTGTAGGTCCCTTGCAGGCTTGGAGAGGATGGGTATGGGAGCAGGAAATCCCAAGGGCAGAGGAATCCGAATCTTGTCTGGTTGAGGGGGTTTGCTGCTGCGTGCAAATCCTAAATTGTTTGCTTGCTGCTTCAACAATTATAAAAATACCAAACGAGATAAAAGCACTGAGTGGAAAAAAGATCAGGAGAGGAAGTGAGTGATAAGAGGCAGAGCTTTTATCAACTGGTCAATAAGAGCTGCTGGAGGTAATGGCTCCTGGCCCTACTAAACAGTTTTACCACTGCTTTCAGCGGGGGGCAAGGTGATACTTCCAGCCCAGCTATGCCACACTGTAGATCTGGAGATCGATCTGCTCAACCCTACAGCAGAATGATTTTGGTGATTGGATTCACCTCCCTACTGCTAAATGCCAGACAGCTTGAGGGGGGGGGGGTGTGTCTGTCTGTCTCTTTTCTGAGCAAGCCAATGACTGGGAATAGCAGAGCTGAGTTTGCTCTGGTCGGGATGTCTGACCTGCCTCAGGGAGGCGTGCTAGCAAGGCAGCAAGTCGCTTATTCTGGAGACTGTACAAAAGAGAGGTGATGAAGACATCAGCCATGCAGCGGAGAGGAAGCAAAGCTGTTTGCTGCCTCCCCTGAGGCTAGCAGGAGATGTAAAGGGAAATTGAGATTAGACAGAGGAAGAGCTCTCTTTAAGCCTAGGCCAGAGCTGGAACAGGCTGCTGAGGGCAGGGGTGGAGTTGTTAGTGCTTTCAAGTACTTGTCAAACATCTCTTGAGTGGTTTGGGTACAGAGCTGAGCCAGTTCTGGGGTGGGGAGGTGGATCAGATAGCCTTTTAAGAGTGTGTGTCCCCAGCTTTGTCTCCATAATGCTATGGGAAGGGGTGGGAAATACACCTGTACCCTACACTCAGCTGATATAAACCAATTATCGTGTCCAGCTTGTTAAGTATTTCACCAGACTGACTCTTGATCATGCATGTGGCAAAGTCCTTCTGAAAATGTACCTGAGCATCCCCTGCCAAGCTTCAAGGAGGTCACTGCATTGCTGGGATTGGAGTTGGCCCTGTGGCACAACTGGGTTCTTAGTGGTGCCTTTAATAGTCTGCAGTGGCGATCAAGGCAGGTTCTTGTTACTGCTGTAATCCCGTACATGAAATGACTCTATTTTGGTGCCTCAGAATCCAAGTGTCAGATGATTTTTGTCTGGATCTGCCAGCTTGCTGGGAAAGCAGGTGACTCAAGGGGGTTGTTCCTTCTTTGCGAGTTAGCAGCCCTGTTCAAGTCGTGCTACTGGACTGAAAGGTCATTAAGGCAAAAAGGACTATTATATTATTGGATGCTCCTGTTAGAGTCCTAGAAAACAGCAGCTTTCCTTCTGCCGTGGGGATGGTACTAAACGGACTGTGCTGAGATTGCTTCTTTCCCTGCAGGATTACTTCCACCAGGTCACCTGCATCACGGAAAGGGAAAAGTTCGTTGTGCCGATCCGAGCTATAGGTGCCCGAGCCATCCTGGACTTCCCTGACCAGCTGAACTTCGGTGTCTGTCCCGTCAAGTACAGCACCCAGAAAACACTGCTGGTTCGCAACATCGGGAACCGGGAGGCCCGCTACCGCATGAGCACTCAGAGGTAAAGGAACTCAACATCTTGCTTGTGCAAAACACTGTTGCGTGATTATAGATTTGGTAAGCAGTAACAAAAAAGAACCAGAGCATCTGAGCTGCTGTATTGCAGGCATAGCTGGAACTGGGCAGGACATGTGGGTCTGGCAGTTGCTTACAGTGTTTTAAGCATGATACAACCTTCGATAAAACTCGGCAAGCTGCAGGGAAGTTTCATACTGCAGTGGTGTCTCCAGCACAGCATCTCACAAGACCAATTGTGTTAGTTTGAAAGAACAAGTAAAGGAAGGCAACCTGACCGCCCTTGGGCTGTATGGGATAGTGCGTGGCAGATGACAGCTCTAGGAGCTCAGTTCATGTAGACCAAATGCAGTGTTAGGAAATGACCAGCTATGAGCTGGTGGAAGAGACATTTAAGAGTTTATCAGCAGCTGTGTCTCTATTGGCAAGTAATTCTGAGCAATTGGAGATCAGTCGATCAGAGCTGAGGGTACTGAGGTCCTGACAGTAACACTGTGTGGTCCAGGAACTTTGTTTTCCGGTAGGTTTGGTCTGGTCCCTGGGAGCAAATATTCTTAGGTAGAATGAGCTCTTAAGTGGAGACGAGCAGACACGGGCTTCAAGACTGCACTACAGCCCCCAAGCAGAATGCTACTGAGGGCCCAGGCAAAAGATGCAGCAACTCTGTGGTGCAGGGGTTGGGGGCATTTTCTCCTAGAGCTTTATCTCTCCTAGGCTTCCTGGAGAGTGCTAGAATGTTAGTAGCTAGCTTGCAACCTGCTGATGGTAAGTACCTTCTGAAACGGTTGCATACCACTCTCAGCCAATACACCCGTGCTCTGGGAGGCCACAGCACAGGGTATTCCGGTGGTCCCCTATCAAATGCCTGATGTGAGTGGTGTTGCAGTCAGCCTGTGCTGTTCCTTTTGGTCTCAGAAGGCAGTCACCCATTTTGGGGTTTGCTGAATTGGAGAGGGTAATGCGTTTTTGACACCGCATCTGCAAGGAAACCAGTTCAGTTGGTTGATAATGAGCTGAGAGTTGTTTGGTCCCAGAGGTCTTGGTGTAGGAGCCGAGGTCAAGAATGCAGCAAAGACCCGCTGTCTGACTTGGTGCACCTGAGTAGCCTCAATTTCTTCCCCACGAAAGCAGGGCTTGAAAGAAGACTTCTTACTTTGGTCCTGTGAAACGTGAGGGTCCAAGAGGAGCTTCCACCAAAGCCTGGCAAAGCTATTTAAGCAGGCTTCCAGGATGCTATTTCAGCAGGCTGCTGCTTATCGCTGTGGAGAATACATAGGCAGGAACTTGCAAATCGGTGTACAGTTTTCCTCGGGGCTGTCCAGATCTAGTTGTCACCACCAAACTAAATACCCAGTAAAGTCAGGCATGTTTTTGCAGTGTCCTTGCCAACTGCTCTATTGAGTGCAATGTCATCAGCTGTCACTACTTAGGTGAGCAAAGTTCAGCTGGCGCATGGCTCCAGTTGTTCTCATTATTTTGGTGTGCGCATTGCGTCCTCTAATCATGGTAAAACTCTCCAGAACGTGGTTTTAAGGTGACAAATTGACCACCAGCAAAGCACTAAACCCAGTAACTTTTGTTTTCTAAGTGTGGCTGTACAAGAGCCATGAAGCGCAGCTGCCGTTGTGCAGAAGCATGTTTTATCTGACTTAGCCCTAAGCATTGAAGCATCGAGTTTTGTTTCTATCAGCCAAGAGCTGTTTACCTGGTGACAAATCATAACTGCTCATATTAAATCCACAGTATGCCAACACATTTTCATAATTATTTCCAAGACATTGCACAGACTTTGTCTGGTGGGCCAGGCAAACAGTTACCGAGCTTGGAGTACAACCCGGAGTCCCAGATTGCGTTGCTTGTGAACAGAGAGAAGACCTCCTGTTAAACTCGCCTTGCTATGCTCCTGTTAATGGTGCTTCATTTCGCTAGGGATTTAATTGTTCAGGCTGTAAATGGGATACTCCTTTTGTGTTTTGTTTCCATGCTGTGGTATCACTCCAGTCTGCATTTGCATTCAGATTTTTCCTGTTGTTCTTTTCTTCTTAGAGCAGCTTTCATTGAAATGCCGATAAAACTCGCCCTTTCTTAGGCTAAACCAGGATGCTTTCAAGGTAAAAAAAAAAAAGGATTCTGCAAATTGAACCATAACTAGTCCCGGGTCTTCAAAAAGACTTTTATTCTCTGTCTGATTTCTAGGCTGTGATCTCATTGAAACAGGTATTGCCTTGACATTTGCATCTCTTGAGGTGAGGTTTCTGGGTGGCAGGAAAAGACAGATTCCTGAGGAAATCAGCATCAGGTTGTGCATGCGAATAGCTGTTACCATTTCTGTGCTCTTCACAAGCCGTTCTCTGATGGTATTGCTAGCAGTTGGACTCCTGAGGCTGCAGAGAATCGGACGCAGAGCATGGGGGAGATGAGGTCATTTTATGCCATGGGATCTTCTGAGGGCTGGATCTCTGCAGAAGCGGGAGTCAGTCGCTCTGTTTCTGATCCTGTATGTTGTGTTTGTCTTCTGCTGGCTGTGGTTTGTTTGCTCCTTGCTTGTGCAAGTGAGCTGAAGGGAACTAGACTGCCAAAGGAACACAGTCCCCAAATCTCCCGCAATAGTCCTGATAGCTCTCTTTGCCTTGCAGCCCTTTCTCTGTTGATCCCTCCGTCGGGACTCTTGGGATTGGTGACGCCATGCAAGTGACAGTGGAGTTTCACCCACTGAAGACGGGGCACCATTCTAGGTCCTTGGTAGTTCACTACGACACAGGTAAGTGCTGGGCGCTGCGTGGTGCACGCTCTCTGCGTCCTTCAAAGCAGAGCCCTTTCTAAGCAGAATAATGTTAAGTTTGCTTTGTGGGCAACTTCTAAAACATTTTCTTCCAAAAGCTCTGCATGTTTCAGTGCTTAGAAGTGAACAGATAAGGGGCAGAGGCTGAGCCTGTCCTTGTTCTGTATGTCCTGTGCACTGGTCCCTCGCTGGGGGAGCCTGGTGTCAGCATGGTGTTCTGCACCCAGCACCTTCTCGTGACAGTCTTCTGCCATCCTTCCCCGTTGTCCCAGCCACCTCAATTCCCTGTCCAGGTGTACCTGCCCTGCCCCAGCTTTACCTTGGATAAAAGTGAAGAGTAGTTGGTGTTGAGGGGGTTGTTAAAGTAGATCCCCTTGAATGGGAATGAGATTTTGGAATGCTGTTTTTCTGGGAGTTGCTGAGTGGAGGAGAGAGAAACCTCGACTCTCCATTGCAGCATGCGTATGCACGCATGAAGTTTTAGTCCATGACAACGCTATGTTTGAAGCGTAATGTGGGGAACACATGTCTCTGTCAGACTCTCTCCAGTGCCTGCTGTCTCTTACACACCTCTGTCCCATGTACTGCTTCTCCATCGTCTTGCCACAGACCTTTTTTTCCATGTTGCCCTCTACCCATCTACAGCCCATGCTTCCCAACATCAGGACTAAAGTAGCCAGGAGTTGAGGGCTCTTGGGATTTGGCAGGAAGTGCTCAGTGCCTCCCGAGATAGGTGTGAAATGTATGCTAGGGTACGAGAAGCCAAGATCAGGCCACAGAAATACCGTCAGCTTTGTAAGTCACTTTAAGAGTAAGTGGGGAAAACTCAAGAAAAAGGTGCGACATGTTAAAATGCTTCTGTCGGCCTTGGTTCAGCAGAGGTATCTCGTGATGCTGAACGAGACGCTTTCTCGGTTGCATGTATGCATTTGGTGTGCGTTTTCTCTTGCTTGAAAGAGAGGTTTGTTTTGTCCCTATTCCTGACTGTTGGTCCTGGGGAGCATGATGTCCTAATCCAGGTGATAGTGTGATGCTTTAGCCCAGCAGTGAACATTTTAGTTGTCTCGAGTTTGTAGGAGTTACAAAAATGCTCCTTTATCTTCCAAATGCTCTTTGTGGCTTTATGAGTTGTCACAGCTTTGTTCAATATTTGTCAGTTAATGACATATTCCCAGAGAATGGTTTATGCTCACTCCGAGAAGCTCATGGGATGGGTAGCGCTTTCTTGAAAGAACTACTGAAATTTCAGGTAGAGAAGCACAAAAAAGTGCCTCATTTGTATGCATCTAGAGAATCTATAGGGTAAAATTCCGAGGGCTAGATCTTTCTTTGACTCTTGTTCTTAGTGAAAAAGAGTACTGGAAAAGTACTACTTTTTCCCTGGAAAAGTACTAGTACTTTTGTGTAATTTCTGACTAATAAGATTATTTCAGGCCCTCAGGTTCCTGTTTTGTGACAAATCATGACAAGTCTTTCCTTATTCACATTTCCTGGGCCATTCGTGCTTTTACAAACCTCTCCCATCTATCTCCCATACGGATTCCTCAACCGAGAAATCTGTTCAGTCTTCATGTAGAAGCTGCTCCATACTTTTAATTGTAGTTTCTGCCCTTCTCTATTAATTTCAAATGCTTCAGCTAGTTTTTTTGAGATCAGAACTATACCCAATACTTCAAGACCCATGTGGCCATGGGTTTAGACAGTGAGGTGACAGTTTTCATGGTGTTTATTTTGTAGTAGTTTGTCTTGATCGTTGTGGAGGATTAGCTTGTGTTTCCATAAACCTGAGTTGTGCATGCTCGAAGCACTGTGCCTGTCTCCCATTTCTTGGGTCCTGGCTCATCTGCTTGCCAATGTATGCCAAGGATTCAGCGCAGGGGAAAGGTAATGCTTATAAAGCATGGCCGTCTCTGTAACTCTTCTGAAGTTCAGTTATTTTTATATGCTAAATTGTCCATTCTAGGAGGCAGATTGTCCAGTCCTTGGAAACATTGCTGGTGTTCTCCCAGCGTAACTCAGCTCTGGCCACAAATCCCTGCCACTCCAGACTCCCTTAAGAGCCAAGAAATTGAGGATTGTACAGGCATGAAGGCTGAATTCTCCATGTGCAGACATGAATGACTGACTGTAGAGATCTACTGTTTTAAGGGCGAGTCTTGCCTCATTCCCCAACCCGGCTCCCAGAATGAATGTGATTCTGCTGCATTGCCTGGCTTAGGATTGAAGGAGTCAGTCCAGCTCTCCCCTTGTGGTGTTGCACGGTAGCCTTTTAAAGGCAGGTCCATCCACTGGCTGCCTTGCTGTAAGCCCTGCAGTGAGGAGAAGGCTCTGCCTTTGCAGACGGATGCCCTCCAGGCCATGGCCGGGCTGCTGCACTTGTCAGTTGGGGCTGGCTCGGAGGCTTTAAGCACCACTCCCTAGAAATGCCATTTCTGGAGAGCATGTCTGATGTTTGCTGTTTGCATCTCACCTGGGAAACACTCACCCACAACAGGAAGAGTGGGCTTGGTAGTGATGTTTGAGCTCGGTTGACTCCCAGGAGTTTGTTGGTTGGGAAGAATGAAGGTTTGAAAGCTCTGGGAATGAGGGAGCCTTTGGTGGGAGTCTGTTCTGGAGGGTGCGATGCTGGCAGGTACCCCAGCAAGACTCCAGCCATTAATCAGTTGATGTGCACAGGCAAGGCTCTCTCCTCTTCAGCTTGTTCTGAGGTGGAAAGCAAAGATGTCCTCGCTCTGGTCGTTGAATAGCTTGGGAATATTCAGCGTAGACTTGCACCCTCAGGCATAAGCAACAGGATCCAGGCTGAAGAAATGGGCTTGCAGGACTGTAATGGGCGGGCTGGTGTGGACCGTGCCCTACCAGTCTCATTTTGACATATCTTCACAAACAGCAAGTGATGGCACTGCTTCTACAACACAGTGAAGTTCTCTTCTGCGTGCCATCCTGCGGTGGGCTGTCCCTTCACTTGTTCCTCTGAACCTCCCTTTTCTGCCCACATGCCCCCAGGCATCTTTGCTTGCCAGCAACAAGGGATCCTCAGGAGAGACCCACCACTGGTGGTGTGCCTGCAGGAGACCCTGGTCAAGCTATGACTGTGGTGGGACTCCTCAGAGTCACCTGAATGACTTTGATGCAGAATTCCCCATGACCTGGGTGGGATGGCAACCCAAAGGCCACCTGGGCACGTCTGAAAAATCTCACTGTAAATGCTGTCACCTTGGGGATAAACCTCTACAAACACACCCAGAAATAAGGTGGTTTAGATGGTGTCCAGGACATCCTTGTGCTGTACACAGGCAGCTCTCAGGATGAGATAAATGTGCTGATCCGTGGAACTGCTAATACAGCTAAAAGCTGTAACGCTTTCTTCTGTTACGTGTGGTTTGCTCTCTTCCTGGTACTTCCATCAGCAAGTGAGGTGAGCAAAGACTGCCCTTTGCTTTGTTGCAGGTGAAGATATTCACACGAGCCTTTATGGAGCAGCTGGAGATGTCAACATCAGGCTAGACAGGAACTCCTTGGCAGTTGAGAAGACTTACCTCTCGCTGTCAAACCACGGATCCGTGGTCATCCACAATCGGAGTGAAATCATAGCCCACTTCCAGTGGAAGGCTTTTGCTACACAGGAAGAGGAGGATCAGCGGAAGCTGAGGTTCGTTTGAAAGATTCGCTTCCATAAGATACGCTGCCCAAGGGTAAAACTGACGTGTGGGCTCAGGGGTGTTGGTGCTTTTGAATGGTTTAGGACAAGTAAACCATCCCCAGCATCAGGGTGCGTGTCACTGAGTTTCAGGGTACTGGAGCTCAGCACTTCCCATTCCAGTTCCACCCGTACTCCAGCTGAGGAAGATGTTTTGAAGAGGAAAGGTTGGTTGCAATGACTGGATAGCAAATTGGTGGTTTGTGGGAGCACAAACCACTGAGGTCCAGACATCCCTGGGCTACAGAGGGTCCATGAGGCTGAGGAAAGTGTCAGCACTCGTTACCTGGGACATAATGTAGCTGCAGATAACATAACTATTACGATAGTCACTGCAGTTTATTCCACTCCAGCTTTGATAAGGTGGCAGGCTCCTTTTCCAGCAACGTGCAGGGTAGGGTGAAAGTTGAGGCCACCCTGCTGTAGGGTGTTAATTGCCTCGCGCTGCCCTGGTTTCCAGCACAAGGAGGTATTTGTGCCCTTCCTTCGAGGCTGGGGAGAGTTTGGAGGTGGAGGGTTCTGCAGGGAAGGTAGGGCACCACAGGACCTGGAAGTGCATTTGGGCTTCAGCCACCCATGTCTTCATGGTGGTGAGAGATGGGGCAGGTTCTTGAAAGGGTGTCTTTGCTCAAGCTTTGAAATTCCCATTTCAGGCAGCAGAGAAACACTTGCAGCCCGGGGGGGTGAATTGGAAATGACACTTCAAAGCTTGGGTGATTTAGGGAATCCTTGTGTGACTTTTCAGACTTGGATGGATGTAGGTATATAGGAGTTAGTCTGAACCCATAGCTGGTCAGGAAACTGCCTTAAAGTGGAGCACTTTCTGAGGGCCTCTGAGCAAATAAAGTGCAACGTAATTAGGTCAGAAATGCCTTGAAGGCCAAAACTCATTTTCCACTGTTCTCTCTTTTTAATGACACAGTGTGTGACTTCTGTGCAAGCTCAGTGTGTTGAAAGGAAACCTCCTGACCTTCTCTTGGTACTTCCCTGGCCCATTCCTTGACCATCTCTTCCCAGCTGCCTGTCTCAGCCTGGACCCTGAGTGATCCTCTTTCCCCTCAGAAGCAACCAGGTTTCCCCACAGTAGACTTCAACCGGATTTTTTTTTCTTTTTTTCCAATTACATTTGATCTCGTGCCAGTTTGTGTCTTAGAGTCTGAGCAGGAGGTTTTGTTCTTCCTTACTTGGAAGTCTTAGGGATGGTCATAGCTCTAAGGCCACTGTCCTGCTGTCAGAGAAGCAGGGATCCCCTGGTGGAAGGCAGTCTAGGGAACTGGGAGCAGGCATTGTTTGCTTATCCCCGCTGGTCCAAAAAGGAAGGAAAAAGAGTGATGCTCGTAACCTGCAGCTGAACCCCAGGTGCTTCTCCCCTTGCCAGTGAAGCCCTGCAGTGGGTGCTCCTTGATCTTTATCTGCCTCCCCCGAGCAGCTCTATGGTGGGAAAAGGCAGTTGAGGTTGGTGGATTCTCCATCAGTTGTGGCAGTGGCTTTGAGCCAGGAGGCTCTCTTGAGGGCTGCTAGCTTTCCAAAACCTCTTCTTAACTTGTGAGTGTGGAGTAAAACTACCTGCCACGCCAGGGAGCAACAAGTGATCATCTGATCCATTTGGGACCCCATGGCTCGGGGTCAGCCCCTTGCTGAGCTGCTGCTGGTGCTGCTGTTCCTCCCCGAGTGCGTTGCTGCCCCTGCACTTACCTGGCAGTCTCTGCAAATATGTTGCTTATTGAATTATCTGTTTGGTTTGTCTCTCCCCGTGGCCGCAGGCTGTGTCGCAGGCTGCAGAGGCAGGAAGAGGACAGGACGGATTGCTTCCTCAAGGAGTGCACGGTGGACCCCACTCTCCGAGAACGCCTTTCCCTTCTCTCCCGCACCTTCCGGAACCAGAGGGCAAAGGTGCAAGGAGACTCCATGCTTTTCTCCGATGATGTCTTCACCATTGAGCCGATGGTAAGCTGTAGCTGAGAACCTCCCCTCCTCCTCCTCCTGCTCCTCCCTGAATGAGGTCACTTGGCAGATCCCTGCATCAGCTGCCTTGACGTGCCGAGAGAAAAGGTCAGGTTTCTGGTGAGGCTGGGAGAGCTTGTTACAAAAACCACTTCTGAACTGCGGGCTCCTGACAGGCAGTGAGAGCCTGCCTAAAGCTGAGCTACTGCAAGGGCTATAAATAAGTGTTCTTAGAGTGCTCAGAGGTATTGATTATTATATGTAAGGGCACACCTGAGGCATACTGTATGGGCAGTAACAAAGGGTATTAGAGCATTGTCAGTTCACATATTGACCTGAAGAATGAAATGGTCCTGTGTGGAAAGGAGGCCAAATTCAGCCCAAGTTTAGTCATGGAAACACCAATCCCTTTGTATAAGCTGGACTTACACCATGTCTGAATCTCCCTTCCAATGGCATCTGTGAGCCTGGACACAAGACTGGCAGGTTTTTTTTGAGTTGTATGGCACATAGGTACAGAAAAACCTTTGCTTTTCTGTTTCTGCAAGCAAAACCCCATGCCCTTCAATCAACCAGAGCTCTGATTCTGAGTATTTGCATGGTCTGAGACGAAGAATGCCTGCTGTCTGAGCAGTGCAAAATCCCTTCTCATCTTGGAGTGAACCCTAGAATAAGCCCAACCTCTTCTTTTTTTAAAATAGGTGAAACTAATTTTTTTTTTTTAACCAAGGAAGGGGATCGTGTTCTCTTCTTGGTTACTCCTTTAGCCCATCGAAGGCTGAGAGCCAGCAATGTCAGCACAACTGCAGTTTCACACCACTGTAGCTGACAGCAGCATGGTGTGACCAAGAGACTGTGTCAGAGCAGTAGGAGTATTGTAGAGTGGGAGCTGATGAGCTGAGCCTGAAGGGCATCGTGCGATGCATTAGAGTTGATTTTGGAGTGTGTCCCAGGGCTCCTGCTTCGTTACAGTTGGAGTATGACTCCAGAACTAGCTCAACCCCGCCTTGAGCTCCTGAAGTGCATTAAGGTGAGGTGCAGAAGTCTGGCTGCCCACAGTACTGCGTGCTGGTACTCCATGTAATGATGTACAGACATGAAGTGTAGCCAGGTCCCTTTTCCTTAGACTGGCTGGTACCTCTGAAGAAATCCTGCTTGATTCGCTGGAATTTGTTTGCCAGTTGGGTTGCTTCGTTGTAGCCCTAATTTAACAAAATGCCTCTCCCGGGTGCCAGTAAAGGTAAGGGACTTGGGACAGTTTTTTGCAACTGCTTCCAGACTCTTTTATAAATGTTGTTGGCAAGTGTTGCTTGCTCCTTGCTCTTCACTGATGCTCTAAATATAGGCTACAGGGCTGTGGTTGAAAACAAGACATGTAACGTTTAAAGATAAATGGTTTTCTGTCTGCTTCTCTTTTAGGAGGGAGATGTCTGGCCAAATTCTTCGGCTGAAATCAAGGTGATCTTTAAACCCCGAGAAGCCAGAGTGTATCAACAAGCGGTCTACTGTGAAATCTCAGGTACAGCTCCTTTCTCCTGCTTCTGTTACCCATGGTGAAGGCGAGGCACAAATAGTCTTCCAGCCCCCTCGGTTCTCGTGTAGTTGCTGGGAAGGGTGGGTGGTCAGCAGGTCAGGGCTGGCACATGCCCGCTGTCCCTGCGGTTTCCAGGTGATCTCCTGTCCAAGGCCAGCCCTCGCGATGCCTGGCTACAAGCTTGGATCACTGATCCCAGAACAACCAAGGCAGTGAAGGGATAAGCTTTCATGCCATGGGTTTGCCAGCATTTGCTCTGCTGCAAGGTGCCTGGAAAGGCCAAAGAATGACACAGCAGAACAGCTTTCGTGGACGAGCACTAAGCCCCTATAGACTATATACTTCCAAGATGAATCTTTATTACACGGATGCATCATCAGACGCCTGAGGCAGCAGGAGCTGAGTTACAAATGTGCTCCCAGATCCTGGCTCACCTCCCGCTCCCCAGATGCTGTCAGACCTCAGGTGACTGAGTCCCGCTGAGTGCGGGGTGTCTGTGAAAAGACCACTTCTGGCCAGCCTGTGCTTCTCTCCCTGTGTGGGAATTGTCACCTCGTGGCTCGGCGTCTATGGTGCATACGGGTAGCGTTGCACAGGCCTTGCTGTACTGAGCAGGGTGAACGTCCTCCCTGGGAATCGGAATCCGAGCAGGCCACTAGACAAGCTTTATGCCCATCCTGTCTTACAGAAGTGCTGTCAAGCCTTCTTCTGGGAGCGGTTACTGTTGATGTGCGTATGGCCGTTAGCAGGGAGCTTCGCCTTGCTTGGGCTCGTACTTCTCGGCTCCTGTGCTGTTGTCTCTGATTGCATCAGTATAGATGGCAGATTTTTATCTTCAGTTCTGTTTTGTGAGCTTTGTGCCTTCACTGCATGGATTTCAAAGCTCATCTAAGTGTGTGGGAAGAAATTCAGAGATCGTGTTTTAAACTCAGCATCCCGTTTTCAGGGTGCAAACTGATCACTAAATTAGAAACCAGCCCAAGGGCATATGTCCTGAGGGAGGAGAAGGGTCCCGTATCTTCTCCCTGGAGCATCTAGAGCTGGTCCCATCCATCGTGGAGTCAGGGACTAGCATTGAGGCAGGCTGGAAAATCCAGGGCAACAGAGGGAATTACTGTACTGAAACGGCAATCTCTCCCCAGGCCGAGAGGCCAGGCTGCCCCTGCGCATCAAAGGTGAAGGCATAGGGCCCCGGCTCCGCTTCAACTTTGACCAGCTGGACATCGGGAAGGTTTTCATTGGATCAGCCCACAGCTATGAGGTGAGCAGGAGGGGTTTGCAGGGGTTGGGCTGGATCCTCACGGCTCCCGGGGCAACGCTGAGCCTCATGGACCTGGGGGATTCCTGGCAACTGAGGCAGTTGTGAGCAGGGAATATTTGACATACTAGTCAAGTTTGGGGGGTTTCACAGAATCTGGATACTTTTGGTGGGGTCTGAAAGGTGTATATTTTCGTGAAGCCCTAGTCCCCGCTTTTTGGCAACATCCATTTGAGATCAGCTGGGAGGCTTCATGCAAAAAAACCCCCCTTGACACATGAAAGCAGCACTGGGTCAAAAAGATAAGTATTCAGAGGCTTTTGTTTCAGCCCTAGATGCAAAGCACCTTTGTACTCTGGCTCTTAAAAAGCAGCTGGAACAAATTTACTGTGTTTGAACTCAAGTCCCTTGCAAAGAGTTTTCAGTTAAGTGCATCCTACCGATTCCTGGGAGTCAGAGGAAAGCCGTCCAGCCTCCTGGCTCCGAGCTGTCCCTAGGAAAGAAATTGGGAGTGCTTCCCCTCGCTGACGAGCCCCTCACCACGCTTCGGGCTTGGTGCACCTCTGGCTCTATGAAGAGCAAAGCATTTCTGGAAATGAAGCAAAGGCACTTTCTATATATTTGCCTCCCCCTAATGGTGTCAAGTCTTCTGCAAAAAAAAAAAGATAGAGCAAGTGAAAGAGGTAGAAGATGAGGCAATACATCATGCCAGACACTTTCAAAACCTTGACTGTGGCAGGGAAGGACACATTAAGGTGTTTTCTTACGGAAATACTGTGTGCTCTGTGCATTTTTAATGCTGATACTTAATTGATTCTCTCTCTATCAATTTATGATTTTCATTACTTGAGAAAATGTGATGAAGTAGATGAAGCTGTTAGTGCTTTCCTAAGCAGCTAGACTGGAGGTAAACCTCAGCTCAGCGTAGGATCCCTAAGTGCAATTTGTAACGAAGGTGTAAAACACACAAGAGGCGAGAGTAGTGTTCAAGTTACCATTGTGGAGTTTGAATACATGCATATTTTCAGCAGCAGCTGCAAAGTTGAAAAACAAAGGATGTTTCTATGCTTCTGTCTCAGTTTTTCTGACAGGTTTTGCAAGGACAAAAAATAGGGAAAAGAAATTGAAAGCAGATAGCTAAGTCCACGGAAATGGCAGGATTTCACCCTGCAGCAATCAGAAACTACAGCTTTGCTTTGGGTAGGTTTGTTGGTGATGGACAGCGTGCTGGTACTCACAGGCAGATGTGGGCATTTCTCGCCCAACATGAAAAGAGCTGAATTTCAACAAACGCTGCGGGATTGTGTTACTTGTTCGAGGCAGTAGATCTCTCGAGCGTTCAACAAAATATGGCTTGGTTCTAAATTTGCAGTTTATTCCAATAATGGTAAAATCTTAGATGATGGCTGTGTATATTTAGGAAAGAGAACTTCTTTGGAATAGATGGAGCTGCTATGCACCTCACGCTCATTCTTTCCTGACATGTCTGTTGGAGCAAAGACTAAGAAAGTATCACCTTAAAGAAGAAAGAAGAGAAACCTAACTTCTATACTGTAGCAGAGTTGGGGAGTGCTTCTGAAGTTGGTTATAGTGCTAGCCTGAGGGGTCTTCTACATGCAGTGAACTTGTTGGCTGCAATGGAAGCTGCCCATGTTCTGCCCTTGGCAGGACCAGGCTCATCAGGAGCAGAAGCAGTTGTGTGATGACCCACTAGTAACTGCCCTTCGTTGCTCTTAGGGACAGGTCTGAATCAACTCGCTGATGCTGAGCAGGTCCTCTGCACTGCAAGTCAGAGTGGACTGCTCTGTATCAGTGGAATAAACCCAGCGTGACTCTGTTTAGATGAAGTTATCACTGCTTTGCATGTAAAAACCCAAAGGCAGAACTTGTCCTGTTGCATATTCTTTGGCTTCTGCCAAGCAGCAGCACACGGCATCTTCTGTCTTTTTACAGATGTTACTTGTTTAATGGGAAAGCAAGTCAGCCTTGTGTAAGAAAGGAAGATTCCTTATGTATTTCCATTTTGCTTTCTTGCTGCTGCAGGCGGTCCTGTTTAACAAAGGAGCCATCGATGCTTTCTTCCGGTTGGTCCCTCCAGCTACAGCTCTGGGCTCCTGCTTCACCTTTCTGCCCCGGGAGGGCACCATTTTGCCGGACGGGCTCCAGGTGATCCGGATCTCCTTCAGTTCCACCATCCTGGGGCAGTTCACAGAAGAATTCAAGTTCAGTGTGAATGGATCCCCTGAGCCTGTGACCTTGACTATCAGGTGAGGAGGGTTATAGGAGCTTGGTGGGCACATCTGTAGCTCTCTCTGGGTAATCAGCTCCCCCCTACCTCATTTGATGATGGAGCAGAGAAAAAAGGGGTTGTCTAAGGTCTTTGTCTTGGCTCAGATCCTAGCACCCCCCACTAAGAGCCAAGGCTTTTTAACCTTGACTCCAGTTTGAACCTTGCAATTGCAGCAGCCAAGAAAGTGTAATTGTCTACGAGAGGAAATCATAGAATGGTTTGTGTTGGAAGGGACCTTTAAAGGTCATCTAGTCCAACCCCCCTGCAGTGAGCAGGGACATCTTCAAGTAGACCAGGTTGTTCAGAGCCCCGTCCAGCCTGACCTTGAATGTTTCCATCTACCACCTCTCTGGGCAACCTGTGCCAGTGCCTCACCACCCTCATTGTAAAATATTTCTTCCTTCTATCTAGTCTAAATCTACCCTCTTTCGGTTTAAAGCCATTACCCCTTGTCCTATTGCTACAGGCCCTGCTAAAAAGTCTGTTCCTGTCTTTCTTATAAGCCCCCTTTAAGTATTGAAAGGCCGCAAGAAGGTCTCCCTGGAGCCTTCTCTTCTCCAGGCTGACCAACCCCAACTCTCTCAGCCTTTCTTCATAGGAGAGGTGTTGCATCACTCTGATAGTTTTCGTGTCCCTCCTCTGGACCTGCCTCAACAGGTCCGTGTCTTTCCTGTGCTGAGGACTCCAGAGCTGGACCCAGTCCTGCAGGTGGGGTCTCACCAGAGCGGAGTAGAGGGGCAGGATCACCTCCCTTGAGCTGCTGGCCACCTATGACCATGCCTCCTCTGCTCTCAATACGCAGTTTAACTTTCAAAGTCTTGGGTTCCTCTGGGAAGCAGCTTTACCTTCATGGTTGAGCCAGGGTGGCTCTGTGACTTTCTAGGACACTGTTTGCCCAGAATTTGGCAGCAGCAGATTCCTTTTGTGACCCTTTGACATCTCTGTGTGAGGACCGTGGGGCTTTAAGTGACTGCCCGTGCTGGAAAAAAGTTTGACTGGAGGCCGTACGGGAAAGGTGTGGAGATGCCTGCTGCCCTGTCCCGGTACCCAGGAGCTGAAGTGACTCCTTGCTACAGGTAGCTCATTCCCCCTTGGGCCATGGCAGACAGTGTGATGATGGTATCAGCTTTGGGCAGTAGATGGTCTGGGATGTCCCCCTGAACACCCAGCAGGGCCAAGAGGGCTTTGGAGAGGGGCCAGCCTGGGTGATTCTGCAGCCAGAAGCAGTGTTTTTAAAATCCTCTGTTAACATTCCATACAAAATGGGTAGCAGCAGCATCAACATCATCTCTCATGCTAATGCGTTGGGACAAGCTGTCCTCCCGGCTCTTGTGCAGCGAGTGCTACGGTACCTCCTTTCTGCAGCCAGAAACGTGCTGATGCAGGAGACAGGAAGCTCTGCAGCAAGGACTGTCACAAGGACTCGGGCATCATCCCCTGGGCTAGTGCCATTGCAAAAGAGAATCCTCACCGAGCAAGAAGGGAGAAGGGAAAAAACAAAAAAGCTGATGAAAGGAGAGGCAAAGCTCATTTCTCAGGACCACAGCAGCATGCGAACTTGTCCCAGCAAGTCTTAACCACGAGCTGGTGGGATCATGTGGTGTAGGCAGGGAAGCTGATGCTGGGTGCTCTGGAGCTTTGGGGCTGGTTGAAGTGGTCCTTTTTTCCCCACTGGTGCCCTGGCTGCCAGTGCCCAGCATGTCCTCCCCTTCTCTGTGGCTGCTCTGCCCTGTTCTGCCAGCACGGCCCTGAGCTCGGTGCAGACCTTATGTCTCAGTGAAAGAGGATTGCTGGTCCTTTTTTATTTATTTCTTCCCCATCCTTGTATTCCTCCTTTCTAGGTGGTGGCTCCTATGCAGCCCATCTGAGGGTACCCCAGCATGCCCACCTGCTCCGGTACAGCTGTCCCTCAGCAGTAATTCCCATTGCAGTCCACTCTGCTCTGAGATGTCATCTGCGTCCTTGACTTCTGCCTTGCCTTAGTTTCAGGGATCCCTATCCAGTCCTTATCTCTCATTCTCCAGACCCGTAGCTCAAGCTGTTTGTTTTCAAAGGCCTTTGAGATGTCCACCCACCAGGTCAAGCTGAGCCTCCCTCGTCGGGAAGTTTTAAGCACTGGATTTAGTCCTCCATGGAGAAAAACTCCCAGCTCTTTTGAATGGAGGCAAGCTGGCTGGTGGGAGACTGGGCTGCAAAGGAAGGAAGGAATGGGGATGAGTGTTGAAGCGGTTCCTCTCCCACCTTGTGTTATCCTTCGTGCTCTGCAAGGACCCTGATCTCCCTTCACAAGTGCATTATCTAATGCTACTGTAAAACGCGGTAGTTGCCAAAACCACTGCCTTTTCCCCCATTTTTTTGCAAGCTGTACTGTTATCAGCTGTGGTGCACAGGGTTCTGGGTTGGCTCCTTGCTCGAGCCTTCTGGGCAGTCATTCAGGTTTAACTTCCCTGAGCACAGATACGGTGCACTCAGCAGAAATGGCAGTCATTTCTCCGCTTGCCTGGCAAGGCTCATCCTTGGCAGTTTCCCAGTGTGATCCCCAGTCATGGTTGGTTTGGAGGTAGTTTTCCATCGTCTCGTGGCAAGTGCTGTGGCGGAAAGCACGCCTGCTCCCTTTGCTGTGTCCAAAGCAAGGTGTTAGGGCTTGGGCGGTTAGGTCTGGTTATGTGAGGTCCTTGGAGAGGGAACTTCATCATCATCATCATCAGGGATTTGCTCCCTGACTTAGTCTCAGGAGCTGCTTCAGCTCCAAGAATCGAGAATTAGTATTGGATTGAAACTCCTGAAAGTCAGTTTTTGAGTGCTTTTTAACTATGCAATCAGAAGATGCCCAAACCATAGGTGATTCTTCTTGGGAAGGAACCCAACCTTACAAGGTCCTGAATGCTTGTTTCTTTGGTGTTTAGACAGGGATGCTGGAAATGGGACACCACAGATGAACGCAGGTCCCTCCTGCGGGATGCTGGGGTCTGTTCATGTGCCAAACAGAGTCAGTGGCAGTCCTGTGACTAAAACTAGAAGGCAGCGTTCACTGTGGTCCTTGATTTTTAACTAAGAGGCAGAGCTGGCATTGATTGGCATCAACCATGAAATAAATTAATAGCTGTTGTGCAGCTCCAAGTGCTGATTTCAGGGGATTTTGGTGAGTTTTGGAGTTTGGAGCCTGGCTGCTGAATTTAAGGACAGGTGAGGAGGTGTGGTGGGTTCAGGACACCCGTGTTCGGTGGTTGGAGACGTGTGTTGCTCTTGGATGTGTCAGCTGGTGCACTGGTGACAAGCTGATCCTTTTCCCCAAGATTCAGCTGTCCACTGTGTAGAACTGTTGCTGCTGTTGTTGTGGCCAGTGGGTGTCTGGGAGCTCCCCTGGCATCATGCCTCCAAATCCTGCATGCCTCATGATTGCATGGGTCAAGATGATCTGAGGACAAGATGTTCATATACTCCATGGGAATACCAGTTCCAGCAAAGAAATACCAAAGCAGAGAACCTGCAGCTGGCAAAGCTAGTACAATGGGTCCACTTTTGTGTGGAGACCTCTGTGTCATCATGTTACAGATGGGGAAACTGAGGCACGGAGCCATCACTTGTTCAGGGTCCTTCATCAGGCCAGCAGCAACTTGGGGGCATACCCTGCCTGACATGGTGCCCTAAGGCACATCAGCAGCTATCAGCTGCTGACCACTTTGCTTTGGCTGTCTCCTGTCCACATGGATGCTGTGCTGAGCAGAAAGGCGACGGGTTGATTTGAAACCCGCTGTGGTTCTGAGACCAGCTTTTATCCCTCCGAGCAGTAACGAAAGCCGAACACTTTGCATTTCTCTTTAACTAAACCAATGCCTCCTCTGCCTGTCTTTGTCCTCACAGGGGCTGTGTCATCGGACCGACTTTTCATTTCAACGTACCTTCCCTCCGCTTTGGTGACGTCTCCTTCGGTGAGTGTTCCCTGGGCTTGGAGCATAGGTTGAGAGGTCTGTGCATCACCAAACAGAGCACCTGAACAGAAGAGCACCTGTCACTTGTGTTCCTCCGTAGCAGCCTTCGAGGTGTTAAAACCAGGGCTGCTGGTGGCTTAGGCAGTGTTGTGCCATCATGAGGTCAGGTAGGACCAAAGGAACAGAAAGTCAGTGTTTTCTGGTGTCCCTCATAGTCTGTTCAGCCCCAACCTCCCAATGCTTGGCAGCAGAATGGCTGTGAAAGTCCTTGTGCCAGAAGGGCCCAGGGGATGGGACTGCAGGAGAAGGGAGTTGAAGCCCCATGCTAGCCTGTAGCTGCTCTGGGTCAATGTGCGTGTTGCAAGGGGAGGACACCATTTCCCCCACCTGACCTTCAGTGTGAGCTGTTGATTAGTGCTGTGAGGGCACCTCATTCTCACCTCCCAGGTAATATGCCCAAGCAATAGCTCAGCATCGGGCACTCGTTCTCCACCTCTGTCTCACAAAAGGCTTTGTACTGAGATGTTCTAAAGTTGAATTGTGAAATCAATTGTGATTGAAGGGCCATTATCATTCTGCACCCAGGATGCCTCTGTGTTTTCATGCTGTTCATGGACTTTCTAAGAAAACTCATTACCTTTCCTGAGCTGCTTCCTCCCCTCCCTACATCACCACTCTGCTATTTCTTTATTTCCTTTTGAATAAATAAAACCAGAAACGCAGCAGGCAGAAATATGGTTATGTAATAGGAGCTTCATCCTACTTAATCTGATTTCGTTAATAAGGCCTTTTGAGCTGAAGGCAGCTACTGTATTTTTGCTTCTTTTAGCTCTGCTGCTGACTGTTGTCTGCATCTGGAGACTTCGGTCTCCTTTGGGACTGTGAAGTCTGTGTTTGTCCTTTCTGTGCGCCTCCTGTCTCCCTGCTGGAGTAGTTGCTGGAGGTGGGCAGTGGTCACTGTCGATGGGCATGGATGAACTACCTGCTGTGTCTGCAGTTGGTTTTCCTCCCCACCTGTGTTCAAGTAACGCTTGGTAAGCAGGCCATGGGAGATGTCTCCTTCTCACAGAGCTGGCCATCCAAGGCAGATGTCCACTCCAGAGCAGGCTGTGGGCTGATGTCCTGTCTCTGCAGCACATCCCCACCAGGTGTGGTTGTATCACTGCTTTTCCATTATGGAAAGCAAGTATCAAAGGTAAAGTGACGTAAACCCTTGCGGCAGTAACCAAAGCCAGTGTGCAACATGCATGCGATGTCCCTGTTTGTTAGGTAAGGTGAGACATGGTTCCTGCTAATTTCTAAGCAAGCATCAGGCTTGCCTCCTGTGAAGTGGGCTGCAGGTTGTCACGAGCTGAGTCTGATTGCCCCCAAACAGGAGATGCCTTGAGGATGCTGCCTAGAGAAACTGCATTAGAGTGCTTTGCATCGTGCTGTAGTAGCCAATTGCATCCATCCTTTCTTTTACTGGAGCTTCTCCTCGATGTCAATACACTGCTTTTATATATTGAAAACTGTGGGGGTGTTCGTGGAGTTAACAGGGAATGTTACGGACTGAATTTTCAGAAAAAACGGTCTGTCTGGATGTACGCTCATAAGTGAGAAATAACTGATGCTGGTTTTGGGGCATGTGAGAGCGCTCCTCAGGTAAAGAGAGACAAAATTCTGGTGTTCGGCATCGCTAAGAGTGGGCATTGCCAAGGAAACAATCTCTGTGATCAGCATAAAAGAGAGCTTAAGTGACGATGAATTCCTTGCTTAGCTTCTCAACTAGCTGTGGTTCAGATTGAGAAGAGCTAAACTCCAGGCACAGTTTTATCATAACAGGATATTCACACCAGGACTCAGGGGGATAACTGGGGTGTAAATTCATATTTGTGTCATTTCCTAGGCTTTCCTCGCACCTTGTCGTGTCGCCTCACTAACACCTCCTTGGTGCCCATGACCTTCAACCTTCGCATTCCTGGGGACAGCTCGGGAGAGCCCAGTGTTACCAGTTTTGTTCCTTTGTTGGACAACACTCACTCATACTGGAGAAGGGGAGCCCAAGGTCTTGTGAAGCCAACCGAATTTACCATCACGCCGTGCAGAGGGACCATCCGCTCCCAGGGGGTCGTGGATATTCAGGTATGGAAAGAGTCCGGCCATACGTGCTTCAGCAGGTGGAGCTGAAGCTTCACTGATGCATGAGAGGGCTTTAGTGCTGCCAGCATAACGCGAGTAAGATATATGCATTAGTGTTAGGCTTTTGTTGGCTGGGTTACTCTGGGACGTTTCAGAAGGAGCACCGTTTTGTTTCCAAAATCCTGAGCGGAAGGTCTTGTACCGTATAGTCAGGTACAGAAGCCACTCCTGTGTTTTTGAGAGCTGCTTAGAGCGATCTCTTGGATTTACAGTGGGCAGAGGAAGGATGAGGACAGAAGGTGGCTGTTAAAAAGAGAGATGTCATTGGATAAAGCAGTTTGCCTTTCTTCCCAGTCTAATTTCTCCTGTCCTGTTGAGCAGGAGGAGCTGTATTCACTGCAGCGATCCCCAAGGGGGACTGCAAAAGCTCTGGCAGCCGTGAACTGCACAGCATCTGCTGGGCCACGTTTTGCTCTTTGCTCTCAGCTTCCCCCTGTAAAGCTGAACTCATTCTGTTCAAGTCAGCAGATTTCCTCTGGATTTATGCTATTCTAGTCGAGATTACAAACTGGTCCCTTAATTTTAATACAGTGGTGAGTAGAGCATTAGTCTAATTGTGCTTTAATTTAGCTTGCATATACCCTGATAACTGCACGGTGTATTTAACAGAGCAGATCTTGTCAGAAGACTTTTATTACTCGCAGAGCCTGTGCTCTGTACATGGACCAGCAGAAGAATTAGGGCAAAATCCTCCCTTTCCTTACTGTGGAAGGAGAACCGGAGGACACCACACATGGACGATGGCTTTTGGGAGCGATGAAGTATTTGATGGTCTTCTCTTCCGCCAGGTCACCCTGTGTTCCAACACCGTGAAGAGATACGAGCTGGCACTGGTGGTGGACGTGGACGGTGTTGGCAAGGAGGTGTTGGCATTGCCTCTCACAGCCAGGTATCACCGCTTCCCTTGCAGCTCATCGTCTCTCCTCGTGCACCCCCCACCAGCACACTGCCTTGCACGCGGTTTTCTGGCTCCATCTCCAAATGAGAAGCGTTGCTTAATGAGCTAGTTCTACCCAGCTAGCTAGGAGAACAGCAGTGCTTTGAAAGCAGCCCACGTTGAGAAGCACCTGTGCTCAACGGACAGGCATGGGGCTGAGCCTTTTTCTAAAGGGAACAGTAATTATATTCATGTTTGGCCTGGCTTTTGGTGCTTGAGGTGTAAGAAATTTCCAAAGGGCTGCCTCTCCTTCTTCCTGCAAGTGGTGGACTTGTGCTGGGTTGCAACCAAAATGCAACATTCATTTGGGACACAGTGATCAGCCGGCTGAAAGCTGGTGTCTGGTTCAGTTAACGAAGGCATGTGCAAATGGGGAAGGGGCTTGTGTCAGGACTGGTGAGGGGAAGTAGAGGCAAGATCTTAGGACGGGGAAAATAGTCCTTGATGTGGAAGGTGAGCTCAGGTTTCTCTGCTTTCCTCTGGTCCTTCTGAGACGTACTGTTCTCAGATTTAAGCCAAAAGCTGTTCTTGCTGCAGCCAGATTCGATGCTGTTGTGCTGCAGTGGGTGTCAGTTGAATTGCAAGAGGCAGAGTCTTCCAGTCAGTGCCTGGGCTGCAATTCCGTAAAAGAAGTGCAAATGGGAGCAGACAGTGTATGGACCCGTGAGGGTCAAGGAGCGAGGTGGCTACAGAAGTGGGGAAGGGGTGACCAGCCACTGCGTGAGGCAGGTGGTGGCTTGTGCCCTCTGCTGCTGGGGTAAATGGCTGAGTTTTCAGACAGGGCAAGAGAGGTATGGGAGAGGAGGGAGTAATTTTTACTGAGATTGTGGGGTCTTGTGTTCCCTGAGGCTTGGTGAGCCCTGGTCATGGGTGGGAAGGCTCCCCTGGAGCTCATGCCTTGCTGGGAGCGTCAGGAGGGTGCAAGGTGTCTTTGCAAGCCTCCTGGGGCAAAGGTGCCCATCAGACAGCTCTGGGACAGGGCACAGTGCTCTGCCTGGGCACTTGGCAGCCCCTACAATGCTGAGACTCAGGGTTTGCTCCTCCTTTACAAGAGGTTGTTGTATAAAAAGAAATTAAAGGCAATTTATTGCTGTAGGGGTCTTAAACGTCCATTTGACAGTGACACGTGTTATGCTCCATTTCATGCTATTTGGGGAGTAAACAAATTCTACGTTCTCTCAGTACCTCCAATTCCCTTTTGGTCATCTCTTTGCCTAGATGCATCGTTCCTCAGCTGCGAGTGCTCAACCCGGTCATGACATTTGGACGGTGCTTTCTAAAGTACCCGTATCGGCAGATGCTGACCCTTGAGAACGACAGCAATCTCCCAGGCTGCTACGCAGTTCTTCCTCAGGTTTGGCATCGCATCCACCTCCTTTCCTCAAATGTTGTCAAGGGGTATATTAGGAAACAAGGAGTTTTGGAGAAGACCTTGCTGGTTTATAGTCAAACCTAAAGGTTTGCTGAGAATAGGAACCTACCTGAATAGAAACTTTAGAAAGCAGTTAAATAGGAACCTGCGTGAATATAAACTTTAGGAAGCAGTTCATAGTCTAGTCTTTGGGGTGCTTTCCTGTAGGAGAACTTAAAAGGTCATGAAAGGCTGCTGCAAGGAGGCTGCCAGCACAGGAGCGGGTGTTTGTGCATGCAGCAGCTCTCGGACCCCCTCAGGATGCTAAGCCCATACTAGTCTTGCATCTGTTTTTGTGCCTCTCTGCTTTCTCCTAGGGATTTTTAAAAATGTGCGTGAATTGTCATTGTGGTAGATGTCAAGGAGTTTAGAGTGACCTTTGAGGAAGCTTTAAAGTTGGTTTTGATTCTGTGCCTTATAGGAACACAAGAAGGATGCTCCTGTGTGGTACTCCAGCCCCACGCCATGCGGGATTATCCAGCCTCGCAGCTTGGTGGAGGTCCCGGTTACACTGGAAGCCCAGGTGACGGGAGAGCAGGACACAGTGGCTCGTGTCGCGGTGTTTGGGAGCGAAGGATCCCCGCTGGTGAGTGCTAGGGGAGATGTGTGCCTTTGCGCGACTCATCTTGGTGGGGCATAAAGTGTACAGGGATTCTTCCTGGGAAAACAAGAACTTGTAATATATGGCTGGCGTGGACAAGGAAAGAAGGGATCTGTGGCATGAGCAATGGCTCATGCCCAGAGAAGAGGAGGGATGGTATTCTCTTAGGTGGTAATCTAAGTGTCTGACACAGCATTTCATTATGGATATGTGAGATGGGATAACAAGCCCAGTCTAAAATGCAGCACGATCCCTGCCTCTCCTACTCTGCTGTATTATTAGATGAGCAGCAACCGCTGCTTCATTAGGACTTTTGCTCAGGAGCTCACAGGGACCTCCCTGAATCCTGCTAAAGCAAGCACGTAAGAAAACATGCTGAAGTGATGTTTTGTGCAAAGCTGGATTTAAGCTTTTCTGAAGTCAGGCCCATCATGTTTGAGAAATATCCATCAAATCTCTTTGCCAAAACTCCCAGCCAAAGACATGTGAGTCTCCACATCATCTGCATACACAACAGCAGCAGCGACAACAAAATGTAGTCAAGAGACCGTTGTATGTAGTGTCCTGGCTTCATCTAGCTGAAATCTAGATGAAATTTAGTTACACTTTAAATTAAAAGGATACTAACTTTTGAAGCAGCTGTTTTAAAATGTCTTGTCATCTGTCTGAGCATGAAGGAGGATGTCAGAGGATTGCTGGGAACCTTAAGCTTTCTGTAACAGAAAGGAAGGCTGACATGTTGAAAGTAGTTGCGGGATTTAAACTTCCATGAAAAGGAATGGAAATGATGCTGCTAAATCCCCTGGATGCCACTGAACCTCTCAACCCAGGCCCTTGTGGGTGTGCAATGTAAAGCAGTCAACGGGAAGGCCAGGCAACGCAGGCTTTGCAGGGAAATGTGAAGTTTGACAAAAGAGTTGCTCGTAAATATAAGGCATGCTTCCCTTCAAAAGAAGGGTTTCCCCCCACTAGAATTTATGTCTGTTATTCATATAATACCAGGAATACACACAAGCACAAATCAGAGGCAAGTAACTTGCATGATCTGTACTCTGAAGAGCCTGCTTTGCTTCTGACTTGTGCTGGTTGTCACAGGTGTTGCTTTGGGAGTGTTAACGAAGTTAGTCTCCAAGTGGGGCTGTGCAGCAGCAGAAGTCAGGGAGGGTGGTTTGGGGCAAGGCTGAGCAGGAAAAGGGGTGGGAGCAGGCACAGGGTACAGGGAAGAGAGCTAACAGTGTGGAGGAGGTGTGAAAAAGCAAGCATGGGAAACTGGGTTTCTTTACCCCCTGATACCGGGAGCTTGTGGCTTTCAGATGGGATGGCTCCAGATCCCACACGTGCTCCAGGCCTTCTGTTTCAGTCTTACCACACTGAAAACTTCAAACCACCCTAATTATCCCTCAGTCTAGGAGTACCCTTAGAGCGGTCTAATCTTTTTCAACTTTCCCTGTTCTTTTTGATCTTTCCTACCTGCTTCCTGGAGCAGAAGATCCATTTAGTGAGCGTTGGAGAAGGACCAGTTGTCTCCGTGCACCCGAGTAAAATAAATTTTGGCTGTATCCAAGTTTTACAAGATGCTTCCCAAACTCTCCGCCTCTGCAATCAGACTGTCATCCCTGCATCCTTCTGGGCAGAGATGGTAAGTATCTGTGGGGCTCTTTTCCAGCAAAAATGGTCCATAGCAGCCTGTGACTTGACCTTTCTATGCAACATTTCCATATTGCTCCCCGAGGGAGAAAGGGAGATATTCCATCACAACGCGGGAAGAGGAGCCTGGCTCTGGGGGCAGTTTTCTCTGGGGAACCCCTCAGTAAAATAGAAAGTTTGCGTAGATGTTTGAGCAGAAATGAGTCTGGATCACTTTTACAAGTTGTCCCTTTGTTTTGTGGAAGGTATTTAGCTCTGAGAGTCATGCTTTTGGAGCTCTAGGCGATGAAGGGAACCCTGTGGCCCTTTGCTCCTGAAAGGGCATGGGTTTCCCTGTGGTTTCCCTGTTCCCTCTGCATCTGCTTTGCCTCAACCTCCAGCTGACGACAGAGACTAGGGTGTGAGGTCTGTCCTCCAACTGCTGGTGGTGAGGTGAGTTTCACCCCTACTGGGGGTCACCCCAGCTGGGTTGTTGCCCAAAGATATGCTTGTAAGGGTGGTGTAGTGACGGAGTCTGTGGACTGTGTAGCATTGCAGAGCATCTCTGGAGAGTAGCTGCAGAAGAAGGTTATTTAATTCATGGAGGCTGCCTAGTGTGACAAGCTGCCTAGCAGGAGGAGAGCTTGGCTGCTTCCCTGGCAGGGGGAGCGGGGCTGATGCAGGCGGGAAGGGCTCGGGTGCTGAGGCTGGGTGGGATGTGCTCCCCACTGGAGGGGGGATGGAGGCAGGACAACAGGGTTTGGAGGGGGTTTGTGCTTCTCTGTGCTAGGTGGGTTGAAGTTCTGGGGCTGGTTAACCCAGGCTGAATTTCCCTCTTGCTGCTTTTGCAGCTTGTTCGCTCCAGTTTCTGTGCCCCGGAGCATAAACATAACCTCAAAGTGGGGGATTCCCAGGGCAGCTTTCTTTGGCTCCACAAAGAAAATCTGCTTTCCATCTCTGCAGAGAGCAAGCCACCTCAGATGGGTGGTACTGGTGTATAAATGATGGGGTTTGCATGCTTGTACCCAAGACTGACCTGCAGAGCTCCGTTTAGGTCCTGCCATCGGGGTGTGATGCCTTCCCTCCCTCCCCTGGGCAGCTTGCAGTGCACCCAGGGAGCTTGCAGGGGTGTATGTGCCTCTCCATTGCCTCAGTGCCCTAACTTATGGGACTGGGCAATAAATCCCATCCTGCTTCCCTGCGATCTCTGCAAATATTGTGCTAATCAATAACTCGAACAGTAATATGAGGTGGTTCAGGGATGGCTTCTTTCCCTGCAGCAAAGATGGCCTCTGCTGTTCCATAGCCCCTCTGCTGACTCCCCAGCATGGAGTTACCCCATGGTGAGCATCTCAGCTTCTCAGGATAGCTGCTGCTATCCTGGAGATGTTCAAGGAGGCAGGTGCTGGGAACCTGCTGGATCAGCTGTTTCAGCAAGGGCTCTTCAGACCCTTCAGGACGGTGATGCTGAGCCTGCCTGATGGGAGCAGCATCGTGGCAGGCGAGATGTGCTCCAGCTCCTCCCTTGCCCTCAGCAGCTGCCTACTTTGGTGCTGTTTTGTTGCCTCAGTTGAAGTTTTGCCCTTTGCTGCTGCCTTAGGCTGCCTGGCAGTTTATTGATGGGAAGAAGAGGGGACTGAATAATTTTGGAGATAAAATTTGAGATGCAGTCGGGTGTCAGGGTGGCCTGCACATGTAGCTCTGAGAGCAGAACTGGCTCCGGCTGTCCCTTAGCCTAGCTGGTGGGTGACCTGGGCATCCTTCATTCATTTGTGCCCCTGAACCCAAGTCTTGTGTTCTCGAAGATGCCAAAGCTGCTGCTTTGATTTCCTGCTTGGAGATTGCCGCAGGACAGTGAGCTGGGATTTCCCTGTTTCCCGTTTGATGGCTAATCTCAAAACCCTGGCTCTTTGCAGTTAGGCTTCTAGATCACGGTCCCCACTCGAAAGAAAGAGCTCTTGATTGAAATTTTCAGAGCAGTGTTGGATCAGCAACATTACAGCACGCTGACTGGCAGCTCAACAACCTGAATGAGATTAGATTAAGGGGCAGCAACAGGGCAAATAAAAGGCTGGTGTCTTGTTCAAAACAGAAAAGGAAGATGCTGTAATGCAGATGGCCATGGTGGTATCCTTAACCACCACATGCAAATTGCTGTTCCTGTCAAGTCGAGCTTTCTTCTTGCTTTATGGGAGAAAAGAGCATTATCTGAGCAAGCAGAGATGTTTTTTGTGGATAACTTCACTTTGGGATAGAGACTTCAAGACTTACCTGGAGTACTCCTCATCGTGCACAGGCTTCCCCGTGCCCCTCTTGTGTCTGTCGGATGAGTTGCGGGGAGCAGCACTGAGCATCTCTGCCACCAGAAGGAAGGAAATAAAAAAACCCTCCAAACCCTCCACTGAGATGGGGCTTTTTGGGTTTGTAGTGGAGTGTAGGGACTTCATACCCTAGTCCTCTGTTGGCTTATCCCTGCTTGCCAGGGTAGCTGCAGGGCTGTGACCCTTGGGGCCAGCGTGTCATCCCATGCTCACGCACTGAATCCTGTGTCTGTCTGACGTACCTTTCTTTGTCAGATTGCTTTCCCAGCTGCAGGCAGCCCTGTTAGAGCATCCTGTGGATCCCGCAAGGGGAGGGTTTGCCTTTTTCGTGGTAAAAAAGACTGGAGGAATAGGTCAACATGAAGGAGCTGCTGCAGCTTAGCTGGGGGCTGATGCGACCTGCTGAAAAAAAGTGGCCGTTTCTCCTCCTTGCTGTCGCTGTCATCTTCTTTTCCTGTTTCCCTAAGTGTCTGATTTTTGCTGTATTGACAAGTGCAAAAGAGTTGTATTGATTAATGGAAGCGTTTGCTTTCCCTGCAGAAAGGCAGAGAGAAAAAAGCATCTTTCTTTGATCATTTCCTACTTGTTTGTTGTCACTCTGTCTCCTCAGGCATCTTTTATTTGGCTACCAAGAATGACATGTCTCAGCATCACAGAAGGCAGCTGCGTATCACACCTGTGTGATCAGGAAGGAAAAGACAAGGCCTAGGGTGCAATTTTTGTTAATTAGCAGCAGCTTTCTTCTGCCTGCATAACCACCGCGCTGGGTGTGTTATGTGCTACCGCAGGGAGGCAAACGGTGTTTTCCTGGTGCCTTGTAATGAGGGAGGAGAGAGGAAAGCTTTCTTGGGACTTCCCCTTGTAGTGACGGTGCTCTGTTTCCTAATTTTGGGCTCCTGTCTCCTTTGATGGGATCCTTGACCTCCCTAATCCAGAGCCCTGTGCTCCTGATGGAGCTCACTGCCGCCTGGTTTCCAGCAGCGGTCATCCAGCCAGATGTGTTGTCGTCTTCAGGAGAGTGCCTGGGGAGCAGATCCCCTTCCACCTTCCCAGGGATGAGCTGCCCTCAGATTCAACTGGAGCTGATGTTGCAGAAGAGACCAAGTTTTGTTTATTTAAAAAAAAAAAAAAGCTGCACCTGTTTATCTTCTCACTGGGATTCCCTGGAGAGAATTAAGTGATTTTCAGGCAGCATATAAAGAGTTTTGGTCAAACTCGGTGTAAGCAAGGAGAGAACATGCAGTTCCCATTCCCATATTTGCTTCTCTCCTCATTTAGTGCAGGTTTTGTTTCATTTCCTGATTTCATTGCATATTATCTCAAGCTTTTGATGACATTCCCTTTATTAAAGAAATGGTCATATGGAGAGACAGCAAAACAGGGAGATAAACTTCAAAACAGTGCCGATAAAGAGATGCTGCTTTAGTGATTCTGTTTTTTGTTCTTGCTGATGTGCAATTTTGTTGTTATCTGAGCAATTTGTGCGGGCTGCGGGGAGGGAAGGCTTTGAAGAGCCTGGAACTGAGTTTATTAGTTTTGCCAGTGCCTGGAATAATTTTGATGCCTTTGGCATGGTCCATCCTGGGATGCAGGCATGCAGACCTGACCTGCAGTCAGCCTAAGGAGTTTTCATAGCTGGGGCACCTCCCCACGCTGCCGGGACCCTGAATGCTCAGCAAGTTACTGCTTCCCTGTCCTCCCGCTAGTCTTACCCTCGTTAGCAGAGGTCGTTTTGGGGGGGTTATTTAAAATGCTTTCCATGACTTTGAAGTGCTGCTTGGTTTTCTGGTGTTCTTCTCCCTTGGGCTGGCTGGTGTCTTGTTAGAGCTCAGTGCCACCAGGCTGACAGATGGAAACTCAAGCTGACTTCACCTGGATCAGGCACTTGGATCATGTCAGGCCTGCAAGCTCATCCTTGCTTTTCATTAAAAAAAGAAGAAAAAAGCCTTTTCTCTTAGAATACTGCGGTGTTTTGGGTGAGTAGTGCCTGTCGTCCCAAACAGAGCACTGAACTGTGGGGTGCATGTGCCACTAACACTGTGATGGACGCTTTGAAGCCGTACATCTACATCCCAGTGCATTTCATGCTGGCCAGGGGATGTTGCATGCGTTTCTCTTTGTCTGCTGCAAGCTTGCTCCCTGCGACTGTGCTTTTAAATGGACCGGGGGTCCAGCCCCCTTATTGCCCCATCTGTAGCGCAAGGTGCATGAGAAACCAGAGGAAGAGAATGCTTGGGAAGCCCGGGCCATGCCCACAGGGCATGTCTTGCCCTTTCTTTCTGCTTAGTTCTTTACTGCCCTGCTGTAAACACTTACAGCTGAATGTTTCAAAGCCAAGGACAGTGGGACACCTCGCTGCAGCTGGTGATCAGTGGGGACCGAGTGCTTCAGTCCTTCAGGGGCTGTTGAGAAGCACTGCCTAACTCTTGGGAGAGACGACCGGTTTTGCAGAGTTATTCTTCAGGCTCTCAGCAGTATCCCCCAGGCACGTGGCTGCCACGGTGGGATTTGAGCAGTCCTGGCTTCCTCTGGCCTTGAGCCTTCATGCAAACCCGGCCACCGTTGTTGGGAAGCCAGGAGAGAGAAAGTAGCTTCCCTTGGTGTGCACTCCGAACGAGAGACCAAAAGAGGAGCGGGAATAACATTCTCCTGAGGATGAGCATCTCTTGGGTCGGGCAAAACGGGGTTAATGAAGTGAGTCTGTTAAAGGAGGGTAAACTACAGGTTGTAAAAGCTCCTGCATAGTTGCTGTTTGCAGACACCGTAGCTTAGATTTAGGGAAATGAAGCCTTTCTGGTTTTTACTCTCATATCTTTAGTCCTTCCTTTTCCTGCACCCCACAAGAGACCAGGGTCCATGGCTTCCATGCTAAGTTAGTGTTTGGCTTGTCTTGCAGGCTGGCAAACGCTCGCGCTGGAGGATTGAACCCAGTAAAGGAGTGATCCCCCCCGAGACCGAGGTGTCTGTGACCATCATCGCAAACTTGGACGACATGGAGAAATTCAGGGACGAGGTGAACCTGTTCATAGAGAACAGCCGTTCCTATGTCATCCCCGTCCGGGCTGTCGGCATTGGCACCACCATTGTCACCGACAAACCCTTTGGTCCGGAGCTCAACTTGGGACGCCACTTCAGGTAGGATACCTCTCAGCTCCCGCTTCTGCCGTGGGCTCAGCAAGGAGGAGTTTTGCTGTAGTCCTTCAGGCTAGTTCTCCTTCCGTGCTCAAGGTCCTGGCTCCATTTCACTGAAGCCACAGGAATTCCTTTAGAAGCATTTTGTGGTCATTTGAAAGATGTTAGATGCCCTCAAAAGCCACCAAAATGGACACCGGTTGCTAAATTGTCACTGAATTGCCCTTACTTCTAATACCTTTATTTCCTCACTTCATCAGATAAAAATAGAGGAAAACCAGCAGGTCCCATAAGCCTCCTGCTGGAAAACACTACATCACGAGTATAAACATATTTCCCTTTGCAGTAACATGGCTTGCTTTTTCACTCACTATGGAGTATCGTCTTGCAACAGTGGAAAACCGTGGAGGTAACTTGTTAGCAACTCCTCGAGTAAAGTAATGGTGCTGCTTTATTTCCCCTCTGCCGGGAGTCCTGGAGGAGCAGCAGAATTTGTCTTTGCCCTGTATCATCCCTCAGTTCACTCGTCTTCCCTGGCTCCCCTGCCAGGCTGCTCTTTATTAGACATAGTTGCTCTTTCCTGGTTTCTCCTGCCTGCTTTCCTCCCTGTCTCCTCCGTCAATGCCGCAGCAGCAGCCCGGGGCACGGGCAAGCGAGGGTGGCTGCAGGCCCAGCTCTGAAAGGGAGAGGAGGAGAGGTCTGCTGAGGTTGGGTGGGGTAAATTGAGAGTATTCATTGAAAGAGCTTGGCTCGGAGGAGGGGATTTGTTGATGCTTCCGTGTGTGTCTGAAACCAGGCACGTCCTTCTAAACAGGGGAGGGAAATAAGCCTTTGCAAAGTGCTGCTTGCCTTGCGTTGGAGACCTTTTGGTGCGAGAGGCATCATCTTCTCGAGGTGCCTGTTCCTTTCCCTGGCTGCAAAGAGGGTCCACAGTGCTCCGATACCTACATTTTTGGTTAGAAAGAGCAGGTTAATCCTACCTTAAGCATTTAGGATAGATTTTCAGCAACTTAAATATGCATCCACAAGCCATCCACATCAGCAGGGATGTTGCAGGGAGGTTGGTGCTTGCCCAGCGTGTCCTGTGCTCTGTGCAGCCACAGATTGGCTACACAACACAGGGGACAATGTTGGGGTGGCTCACGTCATTGTGCTCTGCCCCCCTTCACCCGCAGGCTCTGGTTGGAGTTGTTGCCGTTGGTGTCGGCTGCAGAACTGCCACCGAGTGAGCTGTGGTGGGACCCCGGTAACATCTCCGATGAGTTGGGCTTTCCCAGTGTTGTGGTTTAAGCCCAGCCGGACTAATCACCACACAGCTGCTCACTCACTCCCCTTCCTCAGCTGGACAGGAGAGAGAAAATATGAGGAAAAGGCTCGTAGGTTGAGATAAGGACATAGGGAGATCACTCACCAATTACCATCATGGGCAAAACAGACTCAACTTGGGGAAATTAGTTTAATTTATTACCAATCAAAACCAGAGTAGGATAATGAGAAGTAAAACCAAATCTTAAAAAAAACCCAACACCTTCCCCCCACCCCTCCCTTCTTCCTGGGCTCAACTTCACTCCCGATTTTTCTACCTCTTCCCCCCGAGCAGCGCAGGGGGACGGGGAATGGGGGTTGCGGTCAGTTCATCACACGTTGTTTCTGCCGCTCCTTCCTCCTCACACTCTTCCCCTGCTCCAGCGTGGGGTCCCTCCCACAGGAGACAGTTCTCCACGAACTTCTCCAACGTGGGTTCTTCCCACGGGCTGTAGTTGTTTACGAACTGCTCCAGCATGGGTCCTTTCCACGGGGTGCAGTCCTTCAGGAACAGACTGCTCCAGCGTGGGTCCCCCGCGGGATCGCAAGTCCTGCCAGCAAACCTGCTCCAGCGTGGGCTCCTCTCTCCACGGCTCCACAGGTCCTGCCAGGAGCCTGCTCCAGCATGGGTTTCCCACAGGATCACAGCCTCCTTCGGGCATCCACCTGCTCCAGCGTGGGGTCCTCCACGGGCTGCAGGTGGATATCTGCTCCACCGTGGATCTCCATGGGCTGCAGGGGGACAACCTGCTTCACCATGGTCTTCACCACGGGCTGCCGGGGAATCTCTGCTCTGGCACCTGGAGCACCTCCTCCCCCTCCTTCTTCACTGACCTTGGGGTCTGCAGAGTTGTTTCTCTCACATATTCTCACTCCTCTCTTCTCCGGCTGCCTCTTCCCAGTTTTTTCCCCCTTCTTAAATATGTTATCACAGAGGCGCTACCACTGTTGCTGATTAGCTCAGCCTTAGCCAGTGGCAGATCCGTCTTGAAGCCAGCTGGCATTGGCTCTGTCAGACATAGGAGAAGCTTCTAGCAGCTTCTCACAGAAGCCACCCCTGTAGCCCCCCCTGCTACCAAAGCGCTGCCACGCAAACCCAATACACCCAGAGCCACAAATTCTGCATCTCCCCAGAGCTGCTCCGAGCTTTCATCCGTTGGTCTCCACAACACACACCATTTCATATTAAACTTGTAAACCTCGTTATTTTTTTTTTAACAGTCTGTTTCACAGACTTGTTTGTTCTATAGTACATGCTTGTGTGTTTGTATTTAGCTGCTTATGGCAGACATGCATTTTGTAAGCCACATGTTCTGTACCTTTCAAAAAGACAATAACTGTTCCAGGAACTCTTCATTTCCTGGTCATGCTCAGCTTTATAGAGGGTAAAAGAATTACTGCAGACTAGCCTGCGGTTAGTGTTTCTTTACCTGAAGGAATCAATTTCCATTGAATATTCATTTGGCTTTATATCTAGCTCTAGTTCTTCATCTCTGGTTGTCGCTCCGTTCCCTCAGCAGCTAGAGCTGGTCTTGCTGCCGTGTTCGTATTGGGAAAACTTCTGTTGATCCTGTGTTCTCAGAGTGCATTTATCTCCCTAAAACACAAAACTGCACTGTTGAGGCAAAGGGCGATATGTTGGGGGCGATGAGGGTTGGCTGCTCTCTAAGGGATGGGGGGATGAGGGGGGATCCCACCAGTGAGGCAGGTGGTGCCCGGATCACCAGATGAGTCTGTATACCCTGCAGCCTCCCCAATAGCATCTTTGGAGGAAGCCACCTGAGGCAGCAGTTCCCAAGAGGAGGTTAAATGGCAGCGAAGCTGTTCCTCCCTCCACTTGCAGCCAGGCCAGGCCAGCTCAGTGTCTGATGCAGCGAGACCTGCAGGAAGCCCCTTGGAAAAATACTCTGATTATTAAGCCCCAAAGGCTGTTGATGCTCTGTCTGCAGCAACTGAGATGATGTTTGTGTTGGGTCTGGCTGAGATGGAGTTCATTTTCCCCGCAGCAGCCCTCATAGTGCTGTGCTTTGTATTGGTAGCTGGAAGGTGTCGATAAGGCACCGGTGTTTTGGGTACTGCTGAGCAGTGCTCGCACAGCATCTGGGCTGTCTCTCCGACACTCCCCCCTCACTGCTAGGCTGGGGGTGGGCAAGATCTTGGGAGGGGTCATAGCCAGGACAGCTGACCCAAACTGCCCAAAGGGGTATTCCATAGCATATGACGTCTGCTCAGCAATAAAAGCTAAGAGAAGAAGGAGGAAGGGGGGGCATTCGTTATTACGACGTGCGTCTTCTGGAGCAACCGCTAAGCGTACTGAAGCCCTGCTTCCCGGGAAGTGGCTGGACATCGCCTGCTGATGGAAAGCAGAGAATAAATCTTTTCTTTTCCTTTGCTTCTGTGCGCGGCCTTTGCTTTTGCCGTATTAAACTGCCTTTCTCGTGACCCAGGAGTTTTTTTCCATCTTATTTTCTCCCTGCCTTGTCCTGCTGAGGAGGGGAGTGATTGAGCGGCTTGGTGGGCACCTGGCGTCCAGCCGAGGTCAACCCACCACAATGTTCTTCAAGAAGCTTTTCCCTGCTGTGCACAACCAGAGCAGCTGCTGGATGGTGATAAACTTCGGGGCAGCCAAGGTCTGGCTCTTGCTGTAGCTTTGAGCTAGGTCAGCCTTTTTGGAGGTGCCTTTATTGCTGAGTGTGCAGTTGGATAATGCCTTCAGGGTGCTGAAGCTGGGTGATCGCTGGGAAATGGCAGCTCCCATGACATTTTCCATCTCTGCTTCTCTTCTAGCCTGGATCCCTGCTGCTTCCACTTCAAGATGACAAATAAAGGGCGACGCACCCAATACCTGTATTGGACAACAGAAGGTTTCAGCCCGTTTCACCAGCATCATCGTCTCCCTGCCATTGGTACCACCAAGGGCAAAGATTCCGCCCAGAACCCCAAACCTGCCTGCCCTGTGTTTAAGCTTCGGCCTCTGAGGATGGAGCTGATGCCGGGCAAGACTGTGGAGATGATGCTGGAAGGCTTCTCCAGCACTCCGCAGGTGAGGTCCCCCATGAGGGCTGAGCCTTTCCCATCAGATCACGTCCACTGGGACTTCTTTGGCAGCCCCTTGACATTTTCCTGCGAAAATGAGCAAGAGCTTTCCAGAAACTGTTTTAATGCCACAAGTTACCACGGCAGCACCAGTTGCTTTTCTTGCTGGCCACCATCAGTTGCTAAGGCTTTTTTGTGTTTCTAGAGCTACCATAAACCCAACTTGCTGACACCAAAATGGGGGCTGAAGGAAGTATTGCTACTTCAGGGGCCAAGGGCAGGTTATAAGGTGTCGTGTGCTGAGGCAGAAAGGAAGGGCAGGGGAAATAAGTTACACTTGGACTAGGGGGACAGGCAGAAAGTAGATTAAAAAATGCAAGGTCATCTATCTGGGGGAAGCAGCGAGCAAAACAAACCACCTGTGAAGGGGGGGAGTGTCTGGGAGCAGCATCATTTTTCCTCTGTAGACAAACGTAAGCAGAGGGCTTGTCTAGCACTGAGTCCTGGAGGAAAAAAAAACGAACAGGGTGTGTCAGCTCTAATGATCATTCCCCATGTGGGAGCCTGTTCCCAGGGACCTTTATAATTGGCAGCTTGACTTTTGTCAATATTTCCATACCAGCTCGCCCCAGTCTCTCAGCCAGCCCCGGTGTCCCAAGGGCAGCCAGGTCTTGCAGCACCTTGGATGGCAGCTGAGAGGGGGGATTTCAGCAGGGTCACTGGGCGTTCTCCCTGGACCCTTCTTTCCAGGGGGAATCCAACTCTGCAGAGAAACTGCCAGCTACCCCTGGTGTGCATTCCCTGGCTCCAGGACCACTGGGCACAGATGTTTAAGCAACTATGGACTAAATCTGCATTAAGCTCCTGCTGACAGCAGTGCTTTGAAAGGTTTTTTAAAGGGTTGCCTCAGTGGCAGCTTGAGGAAGACTTGATTACTCACTCAATTGACTGTGATGGGATTGTCCCTGGGCAGTTCTGAGCCCAAAGGTTTTGCTGAAGAGGGAAAAAGGTACTGGAAAGGAAACAAAGTGATCAGGGCACTGGTGAGGGTGTCTTGCCTGGAAAGGCCAAAGGGGATCTGTGAGCTCAGCTGTGGCTGCCTGGCTCATGCAGTCAAAGCCCAGACCCTGGGAGTGGGCTTTCCACCTTACTTGGGTCTTGGGAACTTAATTTTCTTCAGGTTGGTCAGAAGCCCAACTGCCTGCACTGCCTGTGCAGCACAGATGATTTTGGAGGCTGTAGACTCCGAGGAGTTGTTGGGTTGTGGTGTTGTACCAGAGGGAAGAATGAGAAATGACAGGAGGAATTTGGGAAAGTGAAACCACGAGAAATCAGGAAAAAGTCTTGAACATAAGAGCATCCAGCTTCAGCAGAGGGTTTTTGTGTGGAGTGCAAGACATCTCTTTCCTAGGGAGATTTCTTTTCAAAGCAGCTCTAGAAGGGCACAGTACATCCTAGGAATGAGTGATCCCCTCTTTACCTGAAGGCAGGCTGGCTGTTTGGGTTTTTCCCATGCATCCTTTCCACTAAGCTTCCAAGGGAGGGTTTGCTGGCATTGGCCCTTCTACCACTTGTTTCCCTTAATATAGTTATATATTTTTTTAATCAGTTCCTACAGCTTTTTGTAAGGATTATGCTTAGCGATGGGGCACATCAAAACAAGCATCATTTGGGGCAGGGATTATTACGATTGTAGACAGCACGTGACTCAAGTGCCTTTTGTGGATGTTGGGGTGTAGTGGTATGGATGTTTGAGTGCAGCATAAATAGGGTGTAGCATAGAAAGAGAGAGGGCTGTTGAGGAGACGAGTGACTGTCACTTTAGGGCAGTAATACCTGTTGATGGTTGATGGCCAAGATCCCATGGCACAGTTTTTATCCAGGCTATCAAAATCCTTTATGTCCACGGTCGGGTGGCTAGCAAATGTGGGGTGTTTTCTGGACGCCCTGCTAGCACCCGCTGGGTGACGTGTGACTCTTGCATGCAGGTAGTGAAGGAGCGGCTGCTGTGTCACGCCATGGTGGGGAGCAAGGCAGGGAAGGCACAGATTATGCAAGTGGACGTCACCTGTGAGTTCGTTGCTCCCATTCTGCAAATATCCTGCAGAGAAATCACTTTCCGGGTGGAGAAGGTAAGTCTTTGGATTGCATGCTGGCATTGAATAGCTTGGCTGATGACTGAGAGCCCGTGGGGTGTGTGTGCTTGTGTTCAAAGGGGGAAGTTAAATATCTTGTCCGAGTCCTCAGGGCTTTGACTATTGATTTGAGCAGGACCAAGTTTTTGCCATTAACACCGAGATCATTATTTCGCTCCTCTGGGCTTGGGGACAGTCTCACCAGCCGTATTCGGCCTTTCTTGAGGTGGATACAGAATTGAGCTGCTGAGCCAAGGGCACAGGGTGAGACGTGTGGGACCCACGAGAACAGCGTGGGCTTTGCGCAGCCCCCTCGTGTGCTGGGGCTGCAGGTGGGAGAGCAGAGAGCTGCAGCTGAGTGATGCTAAACCTGCTCCTCACCCCTCCTGAGGTGCTTTGTAAAGTAAGTGAGGACGTTTTCAGGGATGGGACTGGTTTTTAACTTCACCGAAGTAAAACTGACATTACAGCTGCTCTGCTGAGGGGGATCGTGGCCACTTCTAGAGAGACACCAGTTTCTGTACTCAGGATAAAGGGAGGTTTTTGAGGATCCTCCTTCAAGGCACGGTGAAGTCTGAACACTGATCCTGTAGGGGAGCTGAGAAAAACTGAGAGAGCTGTCAGCTCCTCAGGCTGATGAGGGAAAACTGTCATCTCTTGTCTCTCTTTGCCTTCTCTGCTCTTGGTGTGCTCTTTGCATTTCCCCAAGCCTCACTTTCTTCAAAGGACCCGCAGATGTCCTTCCGCTGCAGTGATGGTAATATCAACACAAAGCAGGAGCCCTCTAGTCTCTGGATCCTGACTCCTGCATCATCTTTCTCTCTCCCGTGAGGTGTCTGAAAAAGAGAAGATACTTCATAATTATTTAGTTTCTGTGTTTTCAGGTCTCTCCTCTGGTTCCCAGGCTTCCAGAGAAGCACAAAATCCTGTGAGCAGGGAGTTCAGATTTAATTAGAAGCTTTTCAGCTCTGCCTGATGTCTGCCTGTGGTCTGCTTGATGCCCCACGCTCTGATTTATCGAGTACTACGAAGCTGCAGCTGATTGATGTCAATACACCCCAAAGTAGTTTCCCAAAGCCTGTCTAGTTTATATAAACCATGCAGAGACAAAAGCTCTGGGTTCACTTTCTCTTTTGATCTTGTTCAAGCAGCTGCCTCCTCTCGGGGTCCTATCCCCCCATCTGTACGTGAGACTGTTTCCCTGTCCCCCGGGGGATGCTGTAGTTTCTAAAGATGAAAAGCATCTGATCTACTTCAAGGAAACCTTTCTAGAAGGGTAGAAGTGAATAAAAATAGTAAATAGAGATGTATGCTCTTTTGGGGTTGAAAACCTTGAAATGCATCAGAAAAGGGAAGGAGGTCCGTGGCCGCTTCAGGTTGCTTTTTTTCCTTGTCTCCTGTTTCTGTAGCAACCCAGTGATGTCCTAACTCTTCAGTACCAGCCTCTTTCATTAAAAAACATGTCCTCCCTGCCACTCAGCGTTGTCCTGGCCTTGGAGCAACCCTTCATGATCTGCGATGCGGACCGGCAGCCCCTCCCCGCAGATGTTCAGGTGAGCAGCCGTGGACCTTGGTGCTGGTGGGGTTTGAAGAGGGAGGAGTGTGGTGGTGCGCTTCTGTTGGGAGGTCCTCTGGTAGAGAGGTTTATTCTTTAGAATCAGCAGTAGACTGGCCTGAACTAAATCAGATTTGAAACGAGTTGCTGAAGGAAACGAAATATCATCTGAATTGGGGAAATATGTCCTGGCTCTAAGCCATGAGGAGAGGGGAGCGTGCAACTAGGTCTGGGCACGCCATGTAGTAAAGGTGTCTCCTGGAAACCATCCTAGCTCTCCAGCAGCCATCCTTGGATAACCTCAAGAGCAGCTTGCTCCCTTCAAGGGCAGCCCTGCTTTCAGGAAGGCTGAGGATGCTCCTCCAGCTGCTCCCTGGCACCTGCCCCGTTGTTGGTGGAAGGTGTTGGGTATGGACTCTGCTAAACGTGTTGTGGTAGGCACGGCCACCATTTCTGTGCCGTGCCAGTGACTAGCACCTGCAAGGGTGAGGCTGCAATGCCGTTGCGCTTGTGCTGTGAGGAAAAAGATGTTCCTCTGGAGTCAGGGCAAAAGGCCCGGGCTTGCCAGAGTGCTGGTTTAGTTATGTATTTAGCATATAGCTTCTGTGGGTCCAGAATTCAGGAGGACAGTCTTTCTTTCCCTCTTGTACTGATGCAGAGCCCAGAGGCATGAGCGTGAGATAGTCTCAGACCAGAGTGTTGTGGTGCTTGCGGGCAGGCGCACACTGTGAAGAAAAGGAAGGATGAACTGAGAAGGCCACGTTGGGGTCACACGTTGAATATTTACATTTTCATGCCGTCAGACCTTGGGACTTCATCACACTGGTGGTTAATACTCTTCATCTCCTTGCAGCCCATGAAGCTGGAGATAGGAGAGGAACTTCATCTCTCCATCAGCTTTAACCCTGCTTATGAAGAGGGTTTGAATACCTGGGTAGCAGAGAAGGCTCTGAAGATACGCTTTCTCGAGCACCCTCAGGAGGAGCAGGTCACCGTTCGGGGAGAAGTCTACTTCCCCAATCTCCATTTCCCGACCATGGCCGTGGACTTTGGGTGCCTCTTGAATGACACCGAAGCTGTGCGTTACGTCAGGATGACAAACTGCAGCCCACTTCCTGTCCGGTACCACTGGTCCTTCCTGATGGACAGCCACGTGAACCAGATGAGGTATGTGCACCTCCACCCTCTCCTTGAAGCTCTTCTTCCCGGTGTCCTGTTTGTACTTTGCAAAGACCAAGCTGTTTGCCTGGCATCCGACGAATTGCTTTCAACTTTCCCTTGCGGAAAGAACACCTACCAGCTGTGGTCAGGCTAGATGCGCAGGGAATAGGTGATCTCCACCAGTTTGATGCTGGGAAAGAGGCAGCATTCTCCAGGAAAGCTGGTGTGGAAAGCTGCTTTCTCAGACCTTCATGGCCTGAGGCAATTACCACCTTGCTGAAGTGAGTTTTCATCTGCTCAACTGCACGTTACATTCGCCAAACAGCTCTTTAGTGTTTTACAGTGAAATGGCAGGTTCTGCTGCAGCTTTGGGTACAGCTGTAGGTGTTGGTGGGAGGACTTGTCTGAACATCCCCTGGGAGCAGGGCCACCCAGCGCTGGTCTGTGGTTTCCAAGCCAATCATGCAGTCCTGCTGGAGCAGATCTATAAACACATTTCTAGCAGTTCCTCCTGCTGTGGCCTCTCTGCATAGTACAAAAGTCTAGTCTGGGCAGTTTTGATTACAGTAGCAAATGGGTTTTCCATAATGCCTTAGGAAACCGAGCAAAGTTAGCCATTGTGCATTGAAGTGCTGCTATTACAAATAGTAGAGATCCTCAATAAACAGTTTTGTTTAGGGCATTGGGATCTGTCTCAGAGGAGACAACCTACTGGGAAGTGGAAATTAGCTATGGTTATGAGGAGGGCTTGGGGGAGAAGACCTGGGCATTGGGGTAGCCCATTCACAGCTGGCTCTTGGCAAGTAACAAGAAGTCTTTAGTGTGGCCCTTCTTGATGCACGGCACCTTCAAGAACAGACCCTAAAATGCAGAGGAAAGTCTGCAAAAGCAGGTGGAGAGAGGTGGGCAGGGGAAGAGGAGCAGGGCTGTAAGCTCTGCTTGGAGGCCCCTGTCATCTCCTGGTAAATGAGATTAGGGTTTAAATACTAGCTAAAGGGAAAATCTAATTTTGATGATAGAACAATGCATGTATTTTATAGTAAGAGAAACAAACGTATTACAGCAAAGCCTGTGTGGAATTAATTTCCTCTGGAGCCACTTGTTGGCCGATTGCCTGTTTATCTTGACTCTTCTTTTTTTAGAATCAGTTTAGGTTTTTGGAAATGTAAATGCTGAATCAGTTTTCAGCTTTTAATTACCCCGGTCTCCACCTAAAAAGGCTTTGCTGGACCTGAGCCTGCAGGTGCTCATTCTTCCAGTGGACGCAGAGTCACCCAACTCTGCTGAGTTGGTAGCAGCTGAGGGTCCGGAGCATCTGGCAGGATAGCAGCCTCGGCTCCAAAGGGTTTGGCATAGCCCCTTTGCTGGCTCGTTAGCACTGTGGATGTTACAACAGCTCCCTTTTCTGCTCTGCATTTTAATTAAGCAGTAATGTACTCTCTCTGGGTCCCTCAGCAGACACCATGTGATCCTCTGTGGCAGAGCTGGAAATGAAGACTGTCTCCAAGCTATTCACACCTCAAATGGCTCGTGAAGAGCCCTGCAGAAGGGCAACATGTCAGATGTTATTTCTGGTCCACATTAAGCACTGTTGGTATTCTAAATTGTCCGATCAAGGTCACTCAGTCTGACACTGAGGGAATCAAACACGAGGTCCCATGAAGGTGAGATCAATAGAATTTAACCATCCATACATCTAACCTTGCTGGAGCCAATCATCAGAGGCTCCCAGCGTCAATCAGACACACACACACATTTATTTTGGCCAGAAGAGAAAAGTGTTGTTTCTCTGCCTGGAGAAGATGCTGTGTGCTTGGATCTCTTTTCTTTTTTCCTCTAATTGTTCAACCCATTTTTTCCTCCTTACTCTTCAGTCACTGCTGCTACTTTGAGCAGAGCAATCATAGAAGCAGCAGAGTCCAACCGTTGCTGTGTGGCTGGACATGCCCAACTCACACCAACCCATGCCCCTTCTCTGACACTGCTGAGCCATAAATCTCTCCTGGGTACTCTTCTTCTCTGTGGTTAGAGACAGAGTGAGAATAGGCTCTCCTTACCTCTTGGACCTTTGATAGCTCAAAGCCAAGTTAAGCCTTTGCACCCAGATGTTTTCTGCGGTGTTGGAAAGGATCTCCAGAATGGCCCAGCAGGAGATAATAGATCTGGAGTCAATTTCAAACATTCCATCATCTTTCTTATCTTAAAGGTTTCTTCTTGAAAGACAGATTTGTCCCCCTTTCTAAGGGCAGTACCCAGCTCCTCAGCTTTGTTTGGGATTCCCATCAAAAGGAAGACATTAAATCCAAGGGATATACAAGGATTTTCTTAGAGACCTGTGACAAAGGCTGCCAAAGGCTCACCCCCAAACTTAGCTGTTCTCTAGAGTTGTTATCCTTTATTAAGGATCCATGCCTTGTCATTTCCTTTGAGCATTGCTGTTCCTGCATCACCTCTTTGTCCCCTTCACGCGAGCCATGTTCCCTCCCTGGGATAGAGCTAACACACGCCTTGCGCTCCGTGTGCCAGGATGGATCAGCAGGGGCTCTGCACCTCCGTGGCACATGTCAGGCCCCCTCCATGTGTTGATCCGACGTCTCTGGAGAGTGGGAGAGTCTTGGCTACAAATCCAGCATAATGAATTGCCAGTAGATTCTTTGGGGAAAGGGATTGTTGGGCTAAACATGTAGAAGATGACTCTTTCCTGTCCATCCAGGATTTTTCAGCCAATTTGTTTTGAACAAACCAGCAGCCTTTCTCCTCCCAAGTGGATCTTCCTATAGCATTAGTAATTCCTCATGCCTCTGCCCTCTCTCCGTCCATGTCCCCTGGCAGGTTGCATTGCAGGGACCCTGCGAGCCAGATCCCAGCCTTGTTACTGACAAAAAACCCCCACAACCCCAAGTCTGTGTTATACTTGATGAGTTTTTTTGCTTTGTTGTTGGTTTTATAAGAAGGAAGAAATGGAAAACGTAGAGAGTGAGAAACCGGGCAAGGCAAAAATCTGACAGCAGTGCTGTGTCAGCCACCGGAGGGGAGAGGTAGCAACATGAGCAGCGAGAATATACATCCAAAATGCCTACGTCCACCATGCCCCTGATGGCGGGGAGTCTGGGATGGGTGACAGTAGAGCATACCCCCTTGTCACCCCCCAGTGCTATCAGCTCCTTGGGGCAGTATGTTTTGGGCTTTGGTAGCCCTATGGGTGGTCTTTCTCCTGCTTCAATCCCATGGGTAACTTAGAAAAGGAGGACTGAGTCGTGATGGAAGTGTGCTGCTGAAGGTGTCCTTCAGCTGCGTGTGGTTTGGCAGCAGCCGAGAAGCGGTTTGCTCAGTGTAACAGAGAAGTGGCCTCTTATTTTTTGGAGACGGAGTCTCTTGGAGCAAGGGCTGGGTGCCGCGCAGGCTTCACTTCTGGGGTGGCAGTCCGGCTGCCGTGAACGGCTTACAGAGAGGCTCTGTACTCATGGACAGAGGCACTGGGGAGCTGAAGCAAGGGAGACTTGGGGAAATTTGCAACCTGTTCCCCTCCAGAAAGGATAAAAAGTAAATACAGTGAGTGCCAAGGTGGGGTTTGGAGCCAGGAGTAAGTGAGCATATGTTGTTACCAAGTCTGTATTAGAGACATAAACCCGTATACTAGGTGTGGTACAGTGATGCTTTATCAGAACAAAGGTTGGAGGGTGATAATTTCCTATTTGAAATGTGTCTGTAAACTTGCTTCTTCTCTACGTTCACCTTCAGCATGGTGACCCTCGCCATGTACCCTCCAGCTCTGTGCCTTCCAGCACGACACTGCTTTTTCCCAGCTCATTTGCTGGGAAGCTGCAGGTTTGCGACAGCTTCTGCTGCCCCGGGGCTTCTGACCAACGGTTTCACTGTTGAGCACCTGGAGGACTTTTACCTGGGCCATCGCGATGGAGGTTGGAGCCCAGAACGGCTGCGTGGGAATCACTTCAAGTATTACACTTGGGTTTTCTGAGGCTCAGCCTCCTCCTTTGTATGAGGGTGACAGACCCCGAGAGCTTTCCTTTGCCCTGGCAGATGGGGGAGCAGCCCCAGGGTGTTGGAGGAGTGGATTTAGGGCAAGGGAGGTGAAGGAGAACCCATTGCTTGGGTGAAAAGCGCTGCACATCCCCCCTGAGGTGCTGTCAGGCAGCTGACTTTCTCCCTGGCTTTGTCCTGTGCCATCAGGACAAAGCTTGGGAGATGTCCATGTGTCATCCACGCCCTGAGTGGGCTGCGGTTAGATGGGGGTTGCCTTCTGGTTTTACAGCTGGCCAGCAAATGCTGGCTGGAAGGTGACTTCTTGCTGTGCCAGCAATGTTCAGCTAGGGAAACTGGGGAGCAGCCGACTTCTCTCTTTGCTTTCTGAATGTCTTCATTACCCAAGGCACAGAGTGGGAACCCAAGGTACGTTTGCACTGCAAACAGCATCCCTCTCCCTATAAATGCCATTATGCCTGTGCTGCCGGGATGGCTCATGCTTTAATTGCTGCTGGGCTGCTGCTCAAGGCCCCGTCTCCGCAGAGCTTTACTGTTTATGAAACAAAATGTTGATTTTTCCAGACCTCGTTTCTCTTAATCTCTCCAGCTGTTTCTCACCCATTACACTTTTCCTACATTCTGCAAGCTGTGCATCACACAGCTTTCCTTAAGGGAAAACCCATCTGAACCCACTGGCATCACTCTGCCCAAGAGTGTCATTTCTAGTATTGCTGTGCTCTTTGCTGGTGCATCCCTGTCTTCACAGGGGAGCTGAGAAGTCTTTGCACTCTTAGGAGTGGGAGCTCAAGCCAAATTTGAATCCCTGTGTCAAATCTTCACGTGTTTTTGGGTATAAATCTGCACTGGGGATTTTTGTGCTGACTCCTTCTAGTCCAAGGTGCTTGCTAGCAGACAGGTGATGGAGAGCTCAGCTCCCTGCCAGTCCCATCATCCGCCCGGAGCTGGCTGCTGCCGAGACAGGGATTGACATCAAAAACCCTTCCAGAGAACGGGGATTTTGTCCTGTGTGAGGCTGGACTCTGCCAGGACAGTGAAGCTGATGCTCCTCCTTCTGTACAGCCACTCTTTCCCCTCGAGAGGCTAATACTGGGATGGTGGATGGACAGCAAGGGTTTTGGGTTGGCTTCAGATCCCTTGCAGCTTACTGGCTGGTTTAAGGCAGACAAGGAGAGTACCAGTCAGGGAGATCATTTCCCAAGACATCATCACGCATTTGTGACCACAGTGTTGTGGTCCCCAATGGCTTCTTTGCCAATGGTTTCTTTGGCCACAGCCACCAGCTCCATGTGCTGTAGGTGAGGAGCCACTCCGTGCTGCGATAGACTCTGTTAAATGACACTGTTAAAAAAGAAAAAATTGTCTCTCATCCAGCTGGCCCATCTCTTCATCCCTGAAAATAGCCACAGTGTGAAGAACCACCATTCCTGCTGCCCTCGTAGCTGCCAGGCGCATTGATTCACAGAATCATAGAATATCTCAGGTTGGAAGGGATCTATAAGGTTTATTGAGTCCAACTCCCTTCTCCTCGCAGGACTATCTAAAACTAAACCATATGCCTAAGAACATTGCCCAGATGATCCTTGAACTCTGACAGATTGCCGTGCTGCTCGCAGAATCAGGTGGATTGTCTTTGCCCACTCAACAAACAAGTAGCAATTGGGTTAAGAGAGTATGGCCCCTGTGTTCAAACAGCCCTGGTGAGGACTTTGGGATGTTGAGGAGGTATCACCATAAATCTACACCTCCTGACTCAGAGAGGGAGGCAGGCAGGGGCAAAGTGGGGGGAACCCTTTAGCTCTCTACAGCAGAGCAGCTTGGGGAGGACTTCAGCTCCCAGGGAGATTTCATGGGGCTCTGCAAAGGAGCTGGAGTTGTTATTAACAACTCTCAGGAGTTGTTTTTAACCGGCAGTATTCATCAGAAGCGCTCTAAGAGCCGCAGTTTCTTTTCCTTGCTAGGGTGGATCACAGGTAGGAGTTTTGGGACAGCCACTGTGATGATGGCCAGGCTCATGCGCCGAACTGGTGCGCGGCCTGGTGCGTAGCTGGAGGGCTTCAAGGTGCTCCTGGCCCTGGATATTTGTACTCCCATGCTGCAGGCATCTCCCTTACCACCCAGGAGAAGTAGTGTTCAGCTGCAGGCTGCCCAGAGGCACTGCTGTTGCAGCGGAGCTCAATTTATTTCATCCTTATGTAGATGCCCAAGATCGTGGCTGCTGGAGGTGTTGAGCAGTTTGGTCGCCCATCGGTGCACCCCAACACATATTAAGGTGCCTCGGATGAGAGGGGCGAAGGTTGTGCAGATGGGCCTGGAGATGGGTGACGCTCTGCAGGGGCAAGCGAATGCCTTCGTCCCCTCCAGTCCTGGTTTGTTCTTCCACGCAGACAGTGCCGCGGTCGTCTTTGGGGTCCCCCATGGGGTCCCAGCAGGAGGCAGAGGGAGGGCTGGGGAGGGGTGATAGCACCGCTGCTCATCGGTCCCTGCTTGGGGAAGGTCGCCTGGGCCAAGCCTTGTTCTTGCATGTGGTTGCAGGAAGGCCAAGTCAGGTGAGACCTCCTGGGGGTTGTGAAGAGCAGAGCCTCTAATCCAGAAAAGAAAACCAGCCTTAAATAATAAGCTACAAAGCTAAGGAGAAATATTCATTTGGGAGCATGTCAGTAAAGGCACCAAATTCCCAGCTGGGAAGGAAGCATCCAGGCTGCTGTAAAAAAATCTGCCTTGTTTGCCTATGGGGAACACTTGCAAATAGGCACAGTGACAGGCAGGCATGGTTCGAGTGCGTGGCATTAGAAATAGGAGCAGAGTTACTGTGCGATTTGAAACAGGGAACATAATCTGAGTCACCTGGGAACATTTGAAAAAGTTATACCATGTACTTTTTCCTGAGAGATGTTGGTCAAACCATAAACTCAGCTCTGTTTGTAAAACGAGCCGTAGAACTGCTTTGTGAATCATTTGCCAAATTGCCGGTTTGCATTTAGAAACTGCTGGGGAGGTAACCACTCTGTCAGTAAGTGCCACGTCAGTTCCAACCTTCTTTCAGCAGAGCTGCTGCCCTTTTAGCGCGAGGTGCTATTGGAGCCATTGTTCTGGGATCGGGGAATACCTGCAGCACAGCAGGGAGCTGAATGTTGTCATCGGCGTTTGCTGTATATTGATTAAAAATGGCCAGAGCTTCCATCCCCAAAGTACTAATCGCTGCTGCTTTGGCGCTCATCAGGGATCAATGGGCTGCTTAATTGTGAGTCTCTGCCTGGAATTGCTCGACGTGTCTTTCCGTGTTGCCTTGCGCGTGCGAGGGTGTCCCACGCTGGGCTCCGTGGGTGCCCCGAGCGGTGCTGGGCTCTGTCCGGTCCGGGCACAGCAGGCTGCGGGCTCCACCCCTGCTCCTGCCTGATGGTGCTTTGAGAAAGCCACCAGCATCCCTGCTTGCTCGTAGTGACCTGTGGCTGCGGGTAATTATCAGGGGAAATATTCAGGATAAAGGTGTAGTAGAGCTGCAAAATTTCTTGCTTTGGCCCTCTGGGTGAGGAAGACATGGTCCGTGGTGGTGGGTGCTTTCAGGAGGGCACCGGTGGGTCTGTACTGGCTCATCGCGGTCCAGATCTGCCCCTTTGCATCTCAGCCTCACCTTTTTGCACAGTTTGTGTCTCTTCTCCTTTTCTGCTGCACTTTTCACCTCCCTACAAGCCATTCCCCTCTGTCCTCTTCCATTTCTCCTTGCAGCCAGTTGCCAGCTGCCTGCACAGCCGCTATAGCAGCATCGTCCCTGGGCAGCCCCAAGTGTTGTCCTGCTCCATCCTGGTTTCGGAGCTGCTGGGTCAGACCCATCACTGAGCTCACACCACCAGTGCCCACCCAGGGGCCGCATCCTGCCAAGGGGCCGCTGGTGCAGGCTCCCCTCCCTCCCACTGCAGGTCTGTGACCAAAGTTATGTTCTTTTCCAGGTTCAGCCCTCCAGCACCTAAATTTTTCATCAAAGTCCAACCACCAAGGAAGGAGGGAGGCCAGTTGGAGCGCTCAGCATCTGCAGAGAGCAGCTCCAGGGACGGGGGTGCGGAGGAGCCGGCCAAAGCCCTGGCAGCAGCAGGGGATCCTGCCCAGGAGCCAGCAGTTGCAGAGGACTCCCTGGAAGCAAAGGTAGCTTTTCTTCTGCGCCTACCACCTGCGTTGCCTCCCCCAGCTTGCCACCAAAAAGCCGTGCTCGTGCCAACCTCCCTTTTTGCTGCCCTGCTGCCACATGCCCTGAGAGTGGGCTGGGCATCAGGGCCAGCGGCTGGACACGGGGCTTCTGGGGAGGGAGAAATAGGACAGTTTTGCTTGGAGAAGGCCACTCAGATTCTCCTGACTCACGTTGGGTTTGGGTTTGGGTTTTTTTTGTTGTTTTTGTTTGGTTTTGGGGTTTTTTGTTTACAACATCAAAGGAGGCTTTTATCTGCATCATGATGTGAGGGCTTCCAGTTTCCTTTCTGTCTCAAGCTGTGCCAAGTACTGATCTGCATGTAGCAGCTTCTCAAGCCCAGCTGGAGCCACCCGCTTTCACGCTTCTGCCTTCCCCCAAGAGCCGGTGTTGCAGTGATGGCCGCAGAGACAACTTTTTATAAAAAGAAGGCTTTGCAGACAAAGTTGCCTTTGATGTGCTGACCTTCCTGGTGAACCTCGCTGCTTTGGAGCTTGACCTTGGTACTAGTGGGAGCTGGCACCTTGTTGAGAAAACGGTGTAAGAGAGCCCGAGAGGCTCTGAAAGAGCCAGTGTTGACATTAAGTTCAAGGAGGGGAGCTGCACCTGCTTACATTCAAATATCAGCAGTTTTAATGTTGTAACTCTGCACATTTTTTCTGAATCAGGAGAAGTTATACCCTGTAGACGTAAAGAATAGTGTGGCTGAATGTTTTTGGATAGAAGCATGAAATCATCTTTATTTCCTGCTTTGTTGCCATGTATGCCCAAGAAGTAAACCAGGGAAATACAAGTGGACGTGGCTAAGTAGGATCCAAAATTGCTTCAAAGGATTCTTCTGGATTCAAAGGATGCTTCTAGATTGCAGTTTGGTCTTCTGCTTGTGTCACTCTCTCAAGGCAATCTCCATATAACCTTCATGGGGAGGTGGGAGACCACAGGCCTAGGAAAGATGTGGGTTAGCATCTTTGGGAATATACACTTGACAAAGCTTTGCTAAGTTTGAAAATGTGGAGACAGTAGAAAGAGCATTGAGATGAGAGAAAACTCTTCTCTCCCCAGTGCTTTATCTACTGGGGAGATGGAGCCTCTGACTAGGTCCAAGGATGTCCTGTAAATATTCTTGCAGATTGTGCTGAAGTCAAGGCCACAGCACAAAGCACTTCTTGACATTAGTGAACAAGGGGGTGTTCTTAAACTTCAAGAGCAGTCACAAAGCCCTCTTTTATAAATAGGGGTCAGAAGTCCAGGGATGAGGTTCCTCTTGAGAGACGGAGCCTTTGAGGTTCAATACCAGCTCTCGGCTGCTGCAAGACAGAAAAACATCTCAGCTGCCTTCTTCAGGAAGGTGCTGTTGGAGAAGAATGACCGAGCAGAGATCCTCAGCTCTCCAGCACTGATGAGTGCGTGAGATGAAACCTAAGCACCATCTGAAACGGGATAGTTGTGCTGAGCACTTTCTAAGTCCTTATTTTCCTGTTTTTAATACATCTCACTTGCAGTTGTGTTCCTCTTTTTGTCACAGAAAACCAAACCTGTCCCGGCATGGGGTTCTCGGTGTGTTCCTTGGGCAGGAGTGAGCAAAGCCAGGCTGGCACGAGGGTGCAAAGTACCCTTGAGGTCTCTGCTAGGACTCAGTGCTGGGCGCACGCAGCTTCCTCGTGCAAGCTTGCATGTAGGAAGTGCAGATGGAGCCCGTGTCTCATCTGTGGGTGGGCTCGGACCCACGCTCAACTGATGTGAGGGACATACCCCTGCTTGATTTGTGCCCAGGTCCCATCTCAGCTGCTCCTGGCTTGGTGAGGTGGTGGAGCCTGCAGCAGAGTGGTCTCACCCAGACCAGGCAGCTGCTTTCTGCAGCTCATGGTGCTTGTTTTCCAGTTGCTGCCGTCCACTGCTGCGGAGCTGGAAGGTACTGCAGAGATGGAGGGTGCTGCGGAGACTCAGAGCCGGGTGAAGATCAAGGAGTTGATGCCGTTCACGGAGGTAGAGCCCCTCACCTTGGGAGTGGAGGAGGTAAGTGGGAATCTGACTTGCTTATGTAGCCCCCGCTCCCACTGGTGGCCCTTGGCGCTGCTCACAGAGTGGCGTCACAGCCCTCCCAGCACGTCGCACAGCACTGCTGAATCAACTGGTCATTGGAGAGGCCATGCAGGACATGTCGTAGGGTTGGCCAAGGACGTTACCTGTGCGGCACCTATGGAGGGCATTATTCGTCCCGCTCTTACTAATCAAGTGGTTGATAGGAAATTTTTGCAGTAAATTTTGCTGTGGCATCTTGAGAGAGCAGCATGCAAATGGGAGAGAGAGAGAGACCTCCCAAGTTACTTTGATGTAGTGTATTAATGAATGTATTAATTGGTGAGTATGGGAGATTTTTCCCATGGTTTCTCCACTGGAAAGTGTAATGGATGCAGGATGAGATTAGGATGATTGTGCCTGTGTTTGAGGAGCAGGCCCCTCCAGTCATGTCTGTCCTTTGCTTCAAGCCATGGCTCTTCTTCTGCATCAATTTGGATGCTTGACATCTTGATCTCTCCTCCCCTCCCTCCAGGTTTTTGACATCCTGCCGCTGTATGGTGTGCTGCAGCCGGGCGAGAGCCAGCAGGTCACATTCACCTTCTTTGGCCACACAAACATCGTTGCCAGCGTCACGGCGCTGTGCAAGGTGGAGGGAGGCCCGACCTACAAGATCGCGCTGAGTGGGGAGGCTTCGCTCATTGACTACGTCCTAGACACCACGGAGATCGACTGCGGGCTGAAGGTACCACGCACTTCTCTTGGCAGCGGTCTTTAAAACCATCACCGGCGGGTTGCTGCTGACCTTGGTCTAGGGGTCTCTCCCCTTCCCAGCTACTTTGTCAGCTGTACAACCTTTGAGTGATAGGTCCTGCATCCGAGGTGGTTTTTAATGGCCATCTCCATCCGCCCCAAAGTTGGGAATTGCTCCTCTTCAAGGTTACTAACGCTGCCTCCTGGGGCAGGCAGGATCCCAGCAGTGATCTCGAGAGGGACATGCCCCGAGACATCCACACACTGATCTGCTCCTAAAGCCTGAGGTGCAAGGAGATGCTCTTTTTCAGTGCTTTTGATTAATCAACAAAATAAACCAGGGAGGGAGTTAACTTGGACTTCCTGTCGCTGAAGCTGGAGAGAATGTCCCAGAATAATCCCCACTTTACTTCTTTTGGGTTAAAAACCCCACAGATACTTCCAGCTCTTGGTCTTGCATGTGTTGCACCATTTGTCTCCCTTTTTGCTGGTGTTTTGCTTGCAAGTACTTGTATGCAGGTGGCTTTTCCTCTGAAATGCCTCGATGCCTCCTTCTTTGTTTCAGCTAGATGTTGGATGACACCTTAAAGGGCAGAGGGCTTGTATCCCCTGGTTTCTTTGTTACTGGTCTTTACATGGTTGTTATTGCACCTCCGTGCTGCCGTAAATATCTGTTCCTGTGTCGGGCTAAGAGGTACCCAGTGGCTGTCGGTTCCCCGGGTTAACCCGGGAGAGTCAAGTGCCCATATGTCCTCTGCGGTCCCTGCTGCTGTGCTGTGTTCATTTCCTTTCAAGCCAATGAAAGAGGAAGGAGATTCCCAGCATCAGGCCTGTGTCTGTAACTTCCCGCTCCTCTGTCCTCTCTTCAGCTGTTTAACAAAGTCACCAAAGCAGAGGTCACCCTGCAGAACAGCGGCAAGGTGGGATTCACCTATGCGGTGCTCAGCCCCAGCGCGGCCGCTGCCGACAGCCCTCTGCCCGGCGTGCCCCTGGTCGTGCCCAGCACGGTGAGTACGGAGGTAGCACAAGCGATTAACCCTGGCCCTTTGTCAGGCTGCCTAGGAGAGGGTTGTAGGTTAAAAAGGGAAAAAAGCCATGAAAAAACCCACAAAAGCAGCCAGGAGAGAGAGGGCTGTAAGCAATTGCTGCTGGGGGGCAGAGAAGGTCAGGCAAGCGCGGTCCTAATAGACTGCCTTGAATGGCCTTTGCTGGCGGGTGGCTCTGCTGTCATTCAGCAGCCACGGGCGGGAGGCACGAGTGCTTTGGTAGCTCTCCGGACCCCAGCTACTGAGCTCTCTGGTTGTGCCGGCACTGGCGCTGGCCGGTGCAGGCTCTTCCGAGGGTCACCGTACCCAGGTTGTGTGATCGGAGAGGACTTAGTCCTCATCCCTGCCTGTAACAAACCCTGCCTGCCCCCTGCCAGCACTGACCAGGTGAGACTTCAATACTCTCTGGCTTGGGCATGACGCTCTTTGGCCAGAAATTGTAACAGCCCCTGTACCGCTCCCTCGCTCCTCCAGCTTTGCTGCTCTGCAGCAGCTTTGTGGGGCAGTGAGGGGGCCAGGGAGGAGCAGGGCTGGAATAGCAAGGAGAGGAGTTTGCAGCGTCCCACCATCCCAGCTTCTCAGTCCTGCATGGATGTCTTTGAGCTGAAGCAGTGTTCCTATCTTGGACACTTTTTGCAATGGGAAGAGGAAGCCAAATGGCTTTCACGTTCCCCCATGCCTGTCTCCTACAAGGGATGACACGCTGATGCCCTCTTCCTGCAAGCTTCTGAAGAGACAGCTCTGCTCAGACCCGCGCAGTTGTTGCCGTAAGCAGCATTGTCAGCCCTGGCAGCTTGACAGGGCTCACTTTTGCTGGAGCTGTGTTGTGTGCTGGAGTAAGGGCTCGGGGGACCAAGTGGCAGGATCCGTCCCACTCAGTAGCTTGTCCCTGCAGCGTGGAGGGGAGCGGGGAGCTGAGGGTCCAGCCCCGCGTGCAGAGGGCGAGCCGAGGAAAGCTGCGGCTGTGTCCTGTCACCCCGAGCTGTGTTGCCGTCTGCTTGAGTTTGCTCTCGACCTGGCTGGCGTGAGCCCAGCCCGGGGATCGGACAGTCCTTCTGGAAGCCCGGAGAGGAGGTGACCTTCCTGGCAACACCTTCTTCCTGAGATCTCATCCTGGTCTCTGCTCCTGCGTTTCCAGAGATGTATGTTTGCAGGTCATTGTGAGTCCAGATGGGCTCGTGCACCCTCGGTGTAACTGCACAGGCAGGAGATGTTTGGTTGGGGTCGTTAATAAGGGGTGAGGCCCTTCGACAGCAGCCTGGGAACCACTGACATGCTGTGAGAGGAGCTGCTGGGTCTGCTGAGAGTGCAGGCAGTTCACTCATCTTCCACAGCAGCTGGTAAAAGAGCTTTTATTTATTTGGTCTGGCTCTTGCTAGCAGAGGTGTGCTCATGCTGAGCGAAGGGTAGTCTGTGCTGTGAGAATGCATCCCTACGAGCCCTCTGAAGGACACGGTGCATCCTGGTGTAGGAGACTTGAGCTTTTGGGTAGAAGAGAGCTAGAAGGCGATGTTGTCTGATGCTTTCTTATCTTTGAGAACCTGCCTTCTCTTCTCAGTGTGTCTATCGTCTGAGCCATCCCTCCACCAATCCCTCTTTGGTTTGCATTCCCTCCCTCTTCTCTCATGCCCTGCAGGGTTACATTGGACCAGGCAAGGAGCAAGTGCTGAAAGTCTCCTACCTGCCAGGAGTGCCGGGAGTCTTTTGCAGGACTTTCCAGGTCCAAGTGGGTCACCTGGAGCCGAAAGCGATCTCCCTCAAAGGAGAGGGGATCTTTCCCAGGACCTACTTGGACCTGCCCAAGAACACCAAAGGTGAGCACTGCCTGTCTGCTCCCCAGGTAGGTCCCTGGCTTTTTCCCCCATGTCATATCATATGGCCATAGGGCAGCTCCCACCCATCTCCACCAGGCCTGGAGGTTTCAGGGCTGTCAGACCAACACTCAACCCTCTGCTTGCTTCCTGAGTGTCTAGCAGACGAGCCCATGTGGGCTTTGCCCCGGGAACCATCCTGCAGAGCTTGCCAGCGTATCTGTTGGTGGCCTGCAAAGATGATGCCTAGACAGAAAAGCTTGGGAAAGCTGTAATGCAGGCTGGCAGGGATTTTGTCAGGGTTGGCTTTGCATCGCATTGCAGGGGATGAGGTGCTCCTCTGTGGGGAGGAAGATGGGTGGGAGTGAACATCAGGATTCAGAGAGGAGTAGCAGCATAGATTGCTCGAGGAGTTTGTTTCTGGGAGAGGCCAGCATCCGGGGAGTGGGACTTCCCAGCTTAAATGGGCATGGTGCAGTGCCCACACTTCTATTTGTGGATGTTTTCTTCCTTCAGGAACCAAACAGTATGAGAAGATCCTCAGAGGCAAGAGCAAAGATGGACTAAGACAGCCAGAGGGATGAAGCAGTGGTTCTGGGGGAGGCTGCGGCTGTGGAGCCACCCACGGACAACTCGGGCACCGTGGTGAGAACGGCTGCTGCCCCGTTTGTCATGTGCCACCCTCCCGCCGTGTCACTTGGTCCCCTTGCACCCTGCAGCAGTCTTCCCGGGGCCCTGCTGGCACTTGGGATCTCCCTGCCCGCATCTGGCCATGATCACGCATCAGCTCAGCGTTGCCCTGGGGGCTGCCCACCTCTGGTAGTTGTCCCTCCTGTAGATGCACCAGCTACCTGACTACCCCAGGGAGAGATCCTGAAGACTATGCTCATGTGATTGAATTTATGGTACTTTGTGAATGGCGGCGCAGGTCATCGCTGGGGTGTTTGTGACTCACACGCCAAGCCCTGCCAAGTTTACAGAGCTTCATAGCAGCAGCCTGACTGCACTCTGGGACCATGCTGTCACTGTTTGTCTCCAAGAGGCACCAGCTTTGTCGTGGTTCCTTTTTGGAGAGAGCTTTTGTCCAAGCTGCTTTGGCAGTGGCTGGGGTCAGGCAAATACTTGGAGCGCTGGAAGGTTCCTGGCTTGTCTGTCTGTTTGTCTGGCCAGATCAGCTTTTATAACAGTGACCGGACAGGCAAAGATGCTGGAGTTCATTTCCCCCCAGTTCAGGTCCTGTCTAAGAGAGCAGGAGGTGTCACAGAGACTGAGCAGCGAGACAGGAGGACCCCATCGCCCCTCTCAACAAAGCAGGGTGGGATCCTCTTTCATAGACAAGCCTCTCCCTTGGGAAGGGCCTTTGCTAACCAGCCACTGTCTTTGCTTTCCTCAGTTCGACACTCGGCTGCAGATGCAGACGGAGCAGGTGCTGATGGAGGAACACGCCCTGGAGCAGCAGAAAGCTCTCGCTTCCGGTCCCTCTGAGGAGACTGTCTTTGACCAGCGTGCTCGTCGGAGGCTTCTCAAGTTAGTGGGGACTCCCGTACCCTATCTCCAGGCACCCTGAGGGCAACACCCGGCGGCACACCCCTGCTCCTGAGAGCTCCTTGTGCCTGCAGAGCTGGGAATAGCTGGGCACTCAGCTCCCCACCGATGATGGGTTCTGTTCTTAGAGCTGAAGGGGTCCAGTGCTGACCGTCAAGCCCATCCAAACAGCACAGACAGCATCCCTGCTGACCAGCTCTGAAAGAGGGAACTCAAAGCTGGCATCTTTGTTCCAACTAACAGATCCCACTAAGCAAAAAGAGCCGGGAACGGCACAGGTTGACAAAGCCTTGACAAGCCCTACATGAGGTGGCTTGGGTGCTGGTGGGACTGCAGGGCTTGCCTAGGTAACTTGTCCTTCCTTTTGCTCCTTCATGAGGAGGGACGGGCACCGTAGGCTCCAGTTCAGGAGGAAGAGGCTCTGCAAAACAGATTGTTTAGGTGTTTTCCTGAGTGGGATTGCTCTGGCAAAGGACCTTCCCATGAATCTTATAGGTGTTGGTTACTGTGTTTACCGGTGCTCCTCTGGGGACAGATCTGGTTGCAGAGCAGTACAAATGAATTTTTTGTTAAGGTCCCATTGGTAGCTGATAAAACCTAGGACCTACCCTCCCTGTGACTTACCAGAGACTTATTACCAGGTGGTCAGGCTTGGGTTTCACTGGCTAGAGTTGAGCTTTTACAGCAGTGAATACAGAAATATCCATTTCATTGGCATCTTCCATCCACTTGGAAACATAGCCAGGCTGTGGTTTAAGGGCGCTCCTTACTCCTCCTTTCAGAGCTGAGCTGCCCGAGTACGTCCTGGACTTTGGCTATGTCATTCTCGGGAACATCCACACACACATCATGAAGATCACCAACACCGGGCAGTTCCCTGTGTCCTTTCACACTGACGGACGTGTCCTGTGTGACACAGGTAACCAGTGCTGGGGAGACTTGACGTGGGCTTGAAGGAGCTGTCTCTGACAGATTAGCTTAAGCCACTGGACGTGGGGAGTTTTCCTGAGTGCTTGTTTGTACAGCTTTGTCCTCCTTAGTACGCCCTGCTTGGTGCCTCGGAGCCTGAGTTCTCCTGGCCAGCAGTGCCCAGAGACCTGGCCTGCCTGTGGCTGCCCTAACACGTGATTGCAGGGGTGAGCTGTGCTGATCACCGTGGTCACCTCTCAGCATGTTCTGCTCTTGGCTACCGTGAGCATCATCTTGAGTTTTTGTGCACGCAGTGGGTTTGCGTTGCAAACAGATGGCCCCTTGGTGGTTTGGAAGTGCTTTGGTTTGGCGTTCATAATGTCACAGCACTTCTGTTCAGCCTTTATTAAGAAAACAGCCTGTGAGGTCCTCTGGTGTATCAAAATAGGCTTCCGAAACAGGCCTTGAGGTAAGGCTGCAGTGCCATCAAATGGTGACTCGCTGTGTCTGAGGGCTGGTCAGGTGTCTCCTCTAAGTTGTTTTCCAGGGAGCACCACAGCACAGGGGAATCATAGTTGGAAATTCTCCTTTGGAGAGGTCTGCGCATCCTTCCCTGGGATGCCTGATAAAGGAATTACCAGCGCTCCTCAGCTAGTATGTTTCCTTTTGACTGTGCAAACCTTGGATTCTGGCTGTGAAAAGCCTTTCTCCTGGAGCGGTGACATGGGAGAAAGAGTGGCAGGCTTCTCTGGAGAGGCAAAGAGCCCTCTTCTTCACAGACCTGCCAGCCAGGACACCCCTATGGCCTTAACGTGCTTGTGACACATTTCCTGTCACTTGAGCGTCTCAGCTGCTTTATTTTCATCTGTTCAAGGTTTCAGCGTGGACCTGGACCATGTGAAGCACCTGCCCTGCTGCAAGACCAAGACATTCGAAGCGCACTTCGACCCACCAAGTGCCAACCGCCACTGGGAGCGGTGGACGTGCTCCTGCCCATCAAGGTACCTCACGGTCCCTCATCTCCCTGTGCCCGCACCACCTTTTGGGGCAGGCAGCAGGTTGGGGACAGCAGTAGATGTCACTTGGGCTCTTAGCTGGATGCTCTGTCCTTCACTAGGCAGCAAGAGGCCCCACGTTTCACGTCCACCTCCGTCCCAACATGACTGTGCCATCCCTCTGCTTGTCCAGGGACAGACCGGAGTTCGCTGTCCAGTGTGGGCAGTGCCAGGAAGAAACCATGCAGCTCCACAATCAGCTCCAGGTCCCCTGTAAATGGTTCATCACCATGAATGAGCCTGTTAAGAAGGTAAAGCACAGACAACGTGTAGCGCCTAACTTCTTGGTTGGGTTTTCTTTGCCTCTCTTGCCTTTTCTGCCCCTGTGGCTGCCTGAGCACTTGGGCTACAGCTCGTTGAGGAAGCTTTAGAGAGTACCGAGCAAATCTGGTTTGCCTGGACCTGTTCACTAGCTGATGCTTCACTTCTCTGCCGTCTTCCCCCATTCCTCCTCCAAGGACAGTGCCTCCCCATCTGCCTGCCCTGCCTATGTGTCTTCCCTCCAGTTCTAGACCAGTGGTGGCCGCGGCTGGTTTGAATGTGGATGCTCTCAGCACCGTGACAGTATCTCAGAGCACTGCAGGACCTGAGGGTCTGTCCTCGCAGACCAAGGAGACCTCCCACAATTGTTTTTTGTGCTCAGGTGGACAAACGTTTGCCAGCGAGGGTGCATCAGAAGCTGCTGCAGGAGTCGAAGGCCAAGCCCTGTGTTTTCAAGGTGCTGCCCTCGGCTGGAGCCCTGGCCCCAGGACAGCGCTGCAACATTCGAGTCAGGCTTTCCCCCCCAGAAGAGGTGAGATCGGCCGGTGTCACCCCCAGGAGGTGTGGCAGGGCAGTGTGGTAACAAGAGCCCAGCACAGGGAGGAGGAGATGAGGTCTGCCTGCACATGGAGCTTTCTGCAAGCCCCGTACCCACGGTGCCTCAGTTTCCCCTGCAGCGCACTCTTCTGAGAGGGGCTTTGAAATGCCAATGGGGAGCTGGCACAGAGAACATCAGGGCACTGCGGTGTGGCTCCCTCTCGGCGCATGGGGGGAAATCTGCCTGTTTCCCCTCGTTTTCCCCCTTGCATGGGCGTGTTTGCAGGCTGCAACGCCCTGGTGCAGAGCGGCTGGCACGCTCGCAGGGGATAACTAACCCTGGAAGGGCCGATCTAGGCTAATCCTGCTGCTGGTACCAGCAGACAAAACAGCCACCAGACCCCTTCCTGGGCATGGCAGGACGGTCACCTGTAGTGGTATGCTGCCAGCAGTCCCTGTGGCTCTGGCCCAGCCTGCCTGCACGTTCCCAGGCAGTTTGGGAGTCAGCATAAAAGATGGAGCATTCCCAAAGGCAGTCTGTGTGTAGCCACCATGACTTCGAAACTGGCAGTGTGTAACAGTATGGACACGAGTGCTTCCACACCTAGGAAGCGTCCCAGGGATGTTTGAATTGCTAGTAGAGCTGTAACCATCTTGTCTCTGGCTTTAACCAGAGCCAAGCATTGAGCAGAGAGGAAGACCCTTATCTCTAGCCAGTGAGAGCTCATCTGCCTCCTTCATGTAGCTGATGTTTGCCTGATGCAGCAGAGCCAGGACTGTGTCTGGGCAACATCATAACCCTGAAGAAGGAGGTGAAGCAGCCCCTGAGTGCTATGGGAGCTGAGTCCACCCACGAGGACCTTTCTTATGAGCATTGTGCTCCCTCATGACTAGGTGGAAACATGTGGTAGTCTGTTTTAGATCCATCTGATCCCCAAATACGCAGTTCCACTTCACAGCAGGATTCATCCCAATTACTCAGAGCCAGCATGCAGGTGCCATAGCCCCTGCTATAAGTTACTATCTGTTTTCCATTCACCTTAGAGGTACTGGTAGCATCCCTGACCTTGGGGCAAGGGTTAACTTTGAGGCCCTGTCACCTGGGACTTCATGGAGGAGCTCTCTGCACTTCTCTCTTTTCAGAAGTCCTACAGAAGCAAGCTGAAGGTTAACATTTGCTAGAGCAGCCAGCCCCTCCAGCTGCAGGTCTCGGGGCAGGGGCTGGAGCCACAGCTGGAGTTGAGCACCGCAGTGCTCGAGCTGGGAGCGGTGCTGCCGTACAGCCGTGGGGCGGAGGGGGACGGTGGTGGTGAAGAACCCATGCGAGTTCCCCATCGAGTTTTACTCACTGGAGTTCGACCAGCAGTACCTTGCTGAGGAGCAGGTGAGAGGGAAGGTCTGGTCTGCACGTGCATGCTCCCATAGCTCCACAGGGCTCCAGCGTTCCCAGGCTTGTGCCGGGGAGATGGAGGCAGTCCCCAGGGCAAAGCCTGGTGGCATTTCAGGGTTAGCCAGCTCGGCTGGCAGGCTGTGGAGGGGCTTGGATAGTCCATGTTGTTGGGAGGAAGGAATGAGGGAGAAGACAGGTTGGCTGGGGAGTCTGTTCATGGGATGCAGGTCAAGAAACACATCCCATCTATGGTTTCTCTTCCCTACGCACACAGATCCTGCGGATGCTCAAGGACTAAAATTGCCACACCACTTTCTTGCTGCCTCCGCATGCCCCGGGTGAGAAGCTGCCCCCAGAGGTGCTGGAGTACTATCAGGACCAGAAAAGACTGCAGGATGAGCAGGCAAAGCACAAGACTGGGGAACCAGCAGGCCAGGACAACGGTGAGGGTTTGGCATTGGCTGTCCTGAGTGTGGACACAGCAGGGAGTCCAGCCCACCTCCCCTGAGCTCTCCATGACCTCATTCTCCATGGAAAGCCCATGCTTTTAGCAGCCACCGGTTCCCCAGCTTGGTGGAGGAATTCCCGGGTGAAAGTCTGTGGTTTGGAATGCGCATCCTCTGCCAGCCCTGCGTGCAGTCTAAGCAAGCTCATATCTGCCTAGCATGGACTGGGGAAATAATCAGGTTATCCCCTTGTGTCCCTCATCCACAAGGAGTAGGACTGGATGAGTTCTTCAGCCGGTAGACCCAGGTCTAATATCACTAGCTCTTTTGTGTTTGCTCCTTCCCAGCAACAAAAGCACAAGCTCAAAATTCTCCTGAGGGCAGAGACAGCCTGGGCAGGCTTCCCTGGGCAGGGAAACTGCCTTGGGAGTTTGCTTTCTTGGGAAAATTTTCTGTCTTTTGCATGCGGCCATGCAAAGTGGCGAATGGCAAAGAGCAGGTTGCCTGGCCATGTTCACCCTCTTCTTCCCTCCCCATGTCCTTCCTCCTCAGCAAACTTTGAAGATGTCCAGTCTGTGTCAGACCAAGGAGGAAAGCACTCTGCTGGGATTGTTCACACCATCTCATCCCATAACTCAGTTGTTCTCTCCTCCATTTTTGAGGAAAGCCAGTCCAGCAAGGTGGACTCTGAAGTTGAATGTGGAGAGGAGGAGGAGGAGGAGGAAGGCGCTGAAGAAAGACGCGGGACAGGTAATAACGCAAAGCCCTTCACCTATTTTATGTCTGTTGTGGCAGCAGGGCCTCAGTGGAGGACTTCATTGTCATCTCCATCACTTCACTGCAGCCTGGTGCCATCTTCGCTCCTGTGGGCCCTGAATGCACTCTTGCATATGAAGTCTGTAGGATCCTGAGAAGAGTCTGGGGCAGGGACAAGGGAGGGGCAGGGACAAGGGAGAGGCCAGGGAGGTTTTGCCCAGCTGGCTGGGCTAGCATCCCTTTTTCTCCCAGCAATTCCCAGTCTCTTGCTCAAGCATTCCTTGCTGGCTTCGATATCCTATAACAGCCACGAGCTCCATAGCCCCGCAGCAATGCTGTGCCATGGGCGTCTCGATGCATTTGTATCTTGTCTGCTGGTTGCAGAGCAGTCCAGTTGTTCCTCATCTGCCTTTTGTTGGATACACTTGTAACACCAAGCTGCCCCCCAAGGACCTCACCTCTCAGACTTGTGACATAGAGAAACCATTAAAATATGGTTTCATACACATGGCTAGGGCTACTCCAAGTTGCATTCAGTTGCAAGGCTAGCACGACCGTTGAGCAACCGGTGCTGAGTGTCGTCTTGTCTCTACAGGAGGGACAGCGAGACCCTGGTGCTGCGAACCAGCACCCCACCGCCCGTGGCCTGGCGGGTCAGTGGGCTGGAAAACCTCGGCAAGGAATTCTCCGCGTCACAAGATGAGGGCATCGTTGCTCCCCGCACGGAATTTGGTGTGCATCTCTATTTCAAGGCCACGAAGGCTCTAAGCATTAAGAAGATGATCCGACTAGAGGTGAGGGGGACTGTGCCCTCCCTGGCAGAGCAGGGCAGAGTGATCGCTGTGCTTTTACGGATGGAGACTGTGCTTGAAGGGTACCCTGCCAAGAAGGCAAAAGGGTGAGCCTTCCTGAGATTCCTTTCTACCTGCATTGCCGGGGGCCAGGCCCTTAGCAGCAAGGGACTCTCACTGAAGGACAACATTTTGGAAACTAGGTGACTACTAGGGTGCTCTTGTAGCTGAACTTCACGGGGCAAATACGTTGTGGAGTCTGGAAGAGATGTACTGCTGTACAGCACCTCAGGAAGAGGTGCTGCCTCTGCGTGGCTTACATCTGGGTTACAAGGCTTCATCCTGAGCCCGTGCATAAATTTGCTGCTGTGCATGGTTGAATGCTGTCGTTTGGTTGTCCAGACTTGGGTGTGCTCCCTGCAGCCATCCTGGAGTCTGTCTGGGGCTCTTAACATAGAGCAACAAACTCTCAGCCTGGGATTTTGTTCCCCATGGTTTAGGGGCTGTGTTTCAGTGAGGGTGCTGGGTGGTTGAAGAGGAGAGGGTTGGTCGTCAATGCTCTGGGACACCTCACACTTCTTGTGGTTGCTCTAACATCGCCTTGCTTCCCAGGGTGCTTTAGCAGCAACACTGCTGCTAGAGGAGTGCCGAGGTGGGCTGACAGGGTTTCTTCCTGCGTCAGAATCTCGCTGGGTCAGCCCATGAGATGAACAGGTTAGGAAAGCTTGGGAGTCGCACAAATGCTTGTCAAGCAGGGGAGGCCAGGGTGGAAGCAGCCGGCAGAGGCAAGGCCTCTTCGTATGTTGTCTACAAAAGAATTGAGGAGAATGGTCTAAGCAGTGTTTGTTTCATGCCATCTCAGGTTTCAGGTGCAGAAAACGTGCTGGGGATCATTCAGATTGAAAATATCCAAATCCTTGCGGAGGTCTATGATGTTGCTCTGAGCATCAGCATGTCTAAAGGTGAGTGGATGCCCCCGAAGCCAAGTAGTCCGGGTGCATTGCATTGCCTTGGCAGGTGGGCAACCAAAGCACTTGGGACGGGATGGGGTACCATGCAATCGTGGCACGGATACGTAATGCACGTATCCTGCAAGCTGCGTGGAGTGAAGCACTGTCAGGGCACAGAGAGAGCCTTGAGTCTCCCACCTCCAAGCTTTGAAGTGTGCAACTTCATGTGCAGATGGATTTGGGGGCTTTGAAACAACAGTGATGTGAACAAGCAGTTGGCAACTTCCGAAGGCTCGGCATGGCACAGAGAGTGGTTGGATCTGTGCTTGGAAGCAAGGAGATGGAAAGCGAGCTCCTTAGCTGCTAAACCCTACAGATATTCTCTGAGTAAGGGAAGGGGCAGCAAAGTAGCTAGAGAAAACTTCCCAGAAGGGAAACTTGCCGAGAAGGGTTTTGTGCCACCTGAGAACTCCAAATCTGTATCTTGTCACCTGTTGTAGTCTGCAGCAGCTCACAAATACTCACCATTTCTTACCTCTCTCTGCAGGTTTTCTGCAGGTACAGGCAGCAGCGTGGATTTTGGGATGCTTAAGGTCCTGGATGATGCAAAGCAAGTGCTGACTCTGAAGAACCAAGGGAAGTACGAGATTGCGTGCAGGTGGGTCCAGCTCCCTGGTCCGTGAGTGCATGGTGCCACCACCTGCCCAGGCCTGCATTCTCCTTCTGTCCATGGTTAGAACCTGTTCCCATGCTGGCTACCTCATGGTGCAAGTAAATACAAAACCGGGGCTCTCTAATCTCAAATACTTTAATAGAGCATCCAGCCACGCACCAGCAGTTGTTCACAGCTCAGCAGGAACCAGAAGGAGAGACCCTGAAATGTAAGCCCCTCACTGCTGAGATTCATTGCCGCCTTTGAGGGTCAGCTCATTTCTCTTTATGAGACTCTTGAAAGGAGGGAATGAAGAACTTTGATGTCAGCTTACAGCAGTGCTGATTGTCTGCTGTCTGTGTCAAGATCTGGGATTCCCCGAGCAGAGCTGTACCCTTTACCTTGTATTACTTTTTATGGTCCTATGCAAAGTCCCGGCTGTGCTGGTGGCACCGGTACTTTTAACTGCAGAGGTCTGTTCCTTCCCTTTCACCCCAGTTTCAAGCTGGAAACCATGGATACCGACATAGGCGACTTGGCATCCCACTTCACTCTCCAGCCGCAGAAGGGCATGCTGACTGCCTCCGGGCACCCCGTGCAGGTCCAGCTGCTCTTCCACCCCAAGATGGAAATGAACATTGAGGACAAACCCATCCTGCAGTGCCAGGTGAGCTGCCTGGGCCAGGTGGTGTTAGCACACCATGTCTTGGGAGTGTAAGCAGGACCTGTGTCTTCGGGAAGGAAGGCTTTAGTTGGGGAATCCTCTCTCATCCATATGCAATAAAGTCTTTCAGAAACCATTTGTGATGCTTCCTAAGCAGAGCTGAAGCTCTGGCTCTGGAGGAGGCATTTAAGCAGGGAGGGTGAGATGATGGGGACAGAGATGGGGTGGCATCAGGGGACAGAGATAGAGGCTGTCCTCTGCTGCATTTACCAACCCCTCCTCCGTTTGCAGGTGATTGAGCCCAGCATCTGTGAAGGAGGTGAGACCATCGCCATCATCCCAGTAAGGGTGACAGCGAAAGCTGTGTTCAGCAAGTCCAGCACTTACCCTGCCTCGCTCATCAACTTCAGTGCCACGATGAACGGCAAGAGGAAAACCTGCACCTTCTACGGCAAGCAGAGTCCTAAAGCCCTGGGTTAAAGGACAAGTTCTGTTTTGGTTTTGTGATCCCCTGCAGAGAAATAAAGGCGAGCTTAACACCAAGTGACCGGGAGTCAATAGAAATCCTTTATTAGTTGCAGACAAAAGTGATAGAATATCCCTAACTCCCTGTATAGTTATATAATTCTCAAACAAGGGGTAAAAGGAAAAAGAAGGAAGAGTCAGCGTAAAGAAGGAAGAGTAAGTGTGAAGAAGGAAGAGTAAGGTGAGTGCTCCCTCAGCAAGTTTGCACACCACACCAAGTTGGGCAGGAGGGTCGGAAGGCTCTGCAGAGGGATCTGGACAGGCTGGATCGATGGGCCCAGGCCAATTGTATGAGGTTCAACAAGGCCAAGTGCCGGGTCCTGCACTTGGGTCACAACAAACCCACGCAATGCTACAGGCTTGGGGACGAGTGGCTGGAAAGCTGCCCCGCAGAAGAGGACCCCTGGGTGTTGATTGACAGCCGGCTGAATGTGAGCCGGCAGCGTGCCCAGGTGGCCAAGAAGGCATCCTGGCTTGTGTCAGAAATGGTGTGGCCAGCAGGAGCAGGGAGGTGATTGTGCCCCTGTACTTGGCGCTGGTGAGGCCGCACCTCGAATGCTGTGTTCAGTTTTTGGCCCCTCACTCCAAGAAGGACCTTGAGGTGCTGGAGCGTGTCCAGAGAAGGGCGACGGAGCTGGTGGGGGCTCTGGAGCACAAGTCTTGTGAGGAGCGGCTGAGAGAACTGGGGTTGTTCAGTCTGGAGAAGAGGAGGCTGAGGGGAGACCTCATCACTCTCTACCTGAAAGGGGGTTGTGCTGAGGTGGGTGTTGGTCTCTTGTCCCAGGTGACAAGTGACAGGACAAGAGGAAATGGCCTCAAGTTGCGCCAGGGGAGGTTTAGGCTGGATATTAGGAAAAACTTTACTGAGAGAGTGGTGAAACACTGGAAGAGGCTGCCCAGGGAGGTGGTGGAGTCACCCTCCCTGGAAGCGTTCAAGGAACTTGTGGACGTGGCACTGCGAGACATGGTTTAATGGTGGTGGTGTTAGTTGATGGTTGGACTTGATGATCTTACAGGTCTTTTCCAACCTTAGTGATTCTGTGATACGGGATAAACATGTTTTCCAACATTAAAGAAATTACCATCCCTGGGGTATAACAGTCAGGTATCTCAACTCTGTGTGTCGCCCACCCGGGCCGTGCTGTGGGGTTATTACTGTGTTCTGTGTGTGTTCTGTGGTGGTGGGATGTGAAACTAAATACTCTAGAGGGGCACAAAGAGGGGATTCCAACACCACACTTCAATCCCGCACGTTGTTCCAATGTTAAATATGAATAAAACTTTCCATCGGAACATCCCCAAGCCAATTCCAGAGGAGCCGTGTATACAGCTGCCTTGCAATTATAATGGTCAGCAAACCTTACGACAGTTATTTGCGGCTCTGTCTCGGGGGGGTTCCCTTTATAGGACAATGCGTATGTGGCATGCCGCCTGAGGGAATGTAGGAGGTATTGGTGGTGTTACAAGGTGAATCTTGATTTTGCCACCCTTTTGATGCATATCCCCAACAGGTGCACGTATCTCTGATCAGGGTCCTGAGCCTACTAATCAACCATGTTTCAGGAGGATCTCCAGGTCCAGTGTCACATGTCATCACCTTGGTACAGTTAAAAAGAGGACTGGGTGCCCCCCTAATGGGTGGTTTGAATTGAGGGTCTTGGGGTGGTTGCATTGTGGTAGATCCAGAGCAGGCCCAGATCAGATTAGTTCCGTCTTTTGGAGACCTTTATGTTCTCTTGGGGAGTTGGATGCGCCAACTTGGTTCCCACTTTGTGGTATAGTTGGCTTCAAAGGCATCAGGCTTCCGGAGAGGATGGAGCATCGGATCCCACGGATAAGGTCTACATGGATACTGACAATTACTGTTTTCAAAATTAATATTACCGCTAGACAAATTGCCACATCGTAACAAAGGGTTTGATCCTTCTATTGGAACCAGGACCGTTACATTAAACAAAGGCCTGGTAACATTACAGAGCAGATTCATTAACGTGGCATTCCTCGACAAATTAGGAGGCTCCTTCCATGTTTCACAGATGTCACCTCCCATCAGTGGCTTACCCTTCCATCGTACCTGGCTATCAGGGTTTACAGTCGTCCACTTCTTTGCCAAAAATGTAAGAGAGGTGGCATTAGTCGTGTTCAAAATAAACCTCAAATTCACCGGCATCATGAAAAATCTCAGCCCCTCTTCAGCTGCTCGGGGTAAAGTAATATATCCTCCTTGATCCGGTTGCCCCCATATTCTCATAAAGCCCTTTATCATTTCCCAGGCAAGGTTTGGGGCCTCGTCTCCCCAGCCGCTTGTGGCAGTAAGGGCGAGGAAAAGGATCCCCCAAACCAACGTTTGTGGTGCCAATAGACACATTCCGCAAAGATCAGCGAGCCAGCAGCTATGGTTTGTGCAGTTACTAGCCTGTCGATCTACGCCGGCTGCAAATGCTCACAATCACTGTTCATTATAGGCTTGACTGTAGGTCTTCTCTAACCACCTGTGATATTTCCTCCTAAAAGAGAACAGAAAACCCAGAAACCCCAGTCCAACGAGGACCGGTTTTAAAAGGAAGGGATAATGCACCGAGTGTCAATTTTATGCTCCCCTCTATGGGCATCGGTGGCTGTGCAGGCATACAGGTTAAGGGGAGTTTCCCAAACCAGGGCCCCTTAAATCAATCAAGTCCCTATGCGGTGGGTTGGAGAGGGCGTTTGGCTCCGGCCTTTCTCAGGATAGGAGGGAGCCATTGGCTTTCCTGGAGTCCTTTCCATGTCCTGATTAATGCCTCCAGGTTAGGCGTGGGCAATTTGTCCATGACCTCCCTTGGAATCCCTTTTGCAATGCCTTCGGCCCACAGAGCGTATCTCCTATGATCCCGAGTGTTCAGCATCCTTCTTTGATGGGTTTGGGAACAGGGGCCTGTGGGATGCTGCTGTTTCCGTTCCCCTTGTCCCGCTATCCTTCGGAGGTTTCCCTGAGACTTAGTCCCTCCTGTGTTCATAAACCCCATTCTCTGTCCATAATTGAGTGACTCCTGGGCACCTCCTCGGACAACATGATGGTATCCCCACCCGTAAGCGAGACTCTCCACACATATTCTGTCTCTGTTTCTCCTGATTCTCTTGAGTATTTCTCCTGAATTTTTGCTATATCGGTGGGGGAATAAGGAATGGTGTCGGTCGTTATTTCCGGTTCCTCATCAGCCTCATGTTGCGTTAAAAGGAATGGGGTTTCAAAATTTGTCTGTCAGAGTCCCGGGACTTTCACTGATTCGTTTATCAGAGCCCCAGAGAAAGGACTTGCACTGAGCAGGTGCACAAAAATCGAAATCAGTTATTTTATTGAAAGCGACAGAACCAGATTCGAGATTGCTGTTGATAAATTCACTAACTGCAATAGTGCTACTAATTAAGGTTAATCTTGCTAGCAAACTTGACAGTAATACACGAACCCGGGGATAACTGTCACCCGGAGGGTGGGAGACACAGCGCGTACCCAGAGAGGCGTCCCTGCCTGGGGTGGGGGAAGAGAACGCAGCCCCTCGACTGCTCCGTCAGGTGTCAGGTTCTTCTCTCCCACTTTAACAATCATTTTCTCTGTCTTTCATCCCCCAAAAACTACGAGGTCCCCCCCATATGTGACATGTAGCATGATTTGGGTGGAGAGACGAGTGCTATAGTCATACATGTTTAGCACGATCTCTGTAGTCTTCATTAGCATATGCAGGGTGTGAGTTGGAATATGCATTTCACCGGTAATGAGGCAAAGGTCAGTGATGGGACACGAAGCCTTTGGAAGAAACAAAGACCCATTCAGGCTTCTGTTATCTCGCTGTCTTTGCTGACCACAAGCAGAGCTGTCCTGCCTCCACGGGGCCCCCTCCTTATCTGCAGGCGAGTCTCCACTCCCCCGGGTCGCACAAGAGATGCCAAGAGATGCCAAGGTCAGTCTTAATGGTTCTTTGAGCACAGGAATCCCACCTCATTATCCAAATTCCACACCCCGACAGTTATTTCTGTCTTTATAAGGGGCCTCAGGGCCGCCTCCTGGTCATCTCTAAGGTGCTTTTCTCTTGCACGGTCTAAATCGCCGAAGGGGTAGCGTATGTCCGACTCCCTATCTTCCCCTATGACGCTGTAAAACCCCTGGTTAAAGAATGAAACGACAAATTACATGAAAGATTAAAATGAAATTCAATGAAAAGAAAGGAAATGAAAGAAGGAGATGAAAAATGAAAGAAAATGGAAAATGAAAAGAGAGAGTGAAAGAAAAAATGAAAGAAACCAAATGAATGAAAGAAATGAAAAATTAAATGAAGGAATGACATGAAATGACATGGCATGAAATGAAATGAAACTTAAGAATGAAATAGTGACATGAGAAAATGAACTACTAACAAAAAGAAATAATGAAAAGAATAATAAAATAAGGAAACAATGAAATAAAGACATACTGTAAAGATATAATGAAATAATTAAATAACTCAATTAAATAATGCTATAAAGAAATAAAATATTTTCATTTCAATTCATTCTTTCATTTCATTTAATTCCACTTCATTTCATTTCATTTCATTTCATATTGTCATTTCATGATTCCACTTTATGATTTCATCTCATTTCATAATTTCATTTCATAATATCATTTCATTTAATTTCAATGTTTAATTTAACTTAATTTAATTACTTTTCATTTAAATTCATTTAATTTCTAGTAATTTCACATTTCATTTTCATTCTTTCATTTATTTTAATGTCTTTTTATTTAATTTCATTCTTTCATTACCTTCTTTCCTTTCATTTCATGTCATTTCATGTCATTTCATTTCATGTCATTTCATTTCATCCTTAATTTAATTTAATACAATTTCATTTGATTTTTTCATGTAATCTTTATTCATTTTTCAATTTCATTCCTTCATTTCAAGTTTTTAATTATTTCATTTCAGTATTTCATTTCATTACATTACAATACATTTAATTACATTTAATTTTATTCAATTTCATTCCTACATTCTTTCACTTCATTCTTCAATATCATTCTTTCATTTGATTTCATTTTGTTTTGTTTTAATTTAATTTAGTTTAATTTCAGTTCAGTTCAGTGCATTATTTCATTATTTCCTTTCAGTGCATATTTGCATTTCATTTCAGTGCATGATTTCATTTCAGTGCATGATTTCATTTCATGAATTCATTCTTTCATTTCATTCTATCATTCTTTCATTTTTGTTTTTCATTTACTACACTTATTACTTTCTTTTGATTTTTAATTTTATTTCATTGCCTTTCATTCCTTAATTTAATTTAATTTCATTGCATTTGATTTCATTTCATTCTTCCATTCAATTTCATTTAAAATTTAATTTTATTTCATTGAATGTCATTTTATTTCATTGCATTCTTTAATTTCATTTTTCATTTAATTTTTCATTTTTCATTTAATTTCATTTTGTTCTCTCATGTCATTTTTCAAGTCATTCTTTCATTTTATTCTCTTTCATTCTTTCATTTATTTTCATGCCTTTTATTTAAATTCATTCTTTCCTTTAATTTCCCTCTTTCATTTCATTTCCTTTTTTAATCATTTCATTTCATTTCATTTCATTTCATTAAATTCGGTTACATTACATTACATTTCATTACATTTAAACTAATTCCTTCATTTTTCACTTCATTCTTTGATATCATTCTTTAACTTAATTTCATTTAGTTTTGTTTCACTTAATATGATTTAGTTTAATTTAATTTAATTTCTTTTTTCTTTCAAGTTCATTATTTCATTTAATTTCATTATTTCATACTTTCACTTCATTCTTTTAATTTCATTCATATTATTCTTCAGTTTAATCCTGTCATTACTTTCTTTCTTTTCATTTTTTATTTTTCAATTAATTTCCTATAATTTTTCCATTGCATTGCATTGCATTGTATTTCATTCTTTCAACCCATTCTTCGGTTATTTCATTATTTCATTTCATTTCATTTCATTTCATTTCGTTTCGTTTCGTTTCGTTTCATTTCATATAATACAGTCTTTTCATTCTTTCTTTGCATGTAATTTTTCATTTCATTCTCTTATTCCTTTATTGTTTCATTATTTCATTTCATTTTTACATCTCATTCTTTCATTTCAATTCCTTCATTTAATTTTTCTTACATTTCATTTTTTCATTTCATTTCCTTTCATTTCACTTGCTCATTTCATGATAGTCATTTAAATTCATTTTATAATTTTCTTCCATTCTCTCATGCCATTTAATTATTTCAATCTTTAAATAGATTCTCTCATTTCATTTAATTTTATTTTATTTCATTTCATGCCTTCATTTCATGTCAGTCTTTCAATTTCATGTCATTCTTACATTTCATTATCATTAATTTCATTTAATTTTCTTTCATTTCATTTAATTTTCTTTCATTTCATTTCATTATTTTATTGCATTTCACTCTTTTGTTTGATTTCCATTAATTGCTTCATTTCATTTCATTCTTACATTTCATTTCATCATTTAATTTCATTGCTTTTTTTAGTTTCATTCTTTCAATTGTTTTTATTCTTCCATTTAATTTCAATCTTTGATTTGTTTAGTCTTCTGTTTAATGTCAATATTTTTAAAAAATTCCTTCATTTCTTCATCTGATTTCATTCTTTTTTCTCATTTCATTTCATTCCATGTAATTTTATTTTATTTTTTTATTTTATTTTATATTTTATTTTTTATTTTATTCTTTCATTTCATTTTATTTCATTAACTCATTTTTTCATTTCAGTTCATGATTTCCTTTTTTTAATGAATTCATTATTTCATTTAGTTTCGTTTGATGATTTTATTTAATTTCTTTTCATTCTTTCAATTAATTTTTTTGGTTTTTTTTTTCATTATTTCATATCATTTAATTGCATTGCATTTCATTCCTTCATTTATTATTGGACTTAATTATTTCATTCTTACTTTTCATTCTTTCATTTCATTTCATTTCATTTTTTATTTCCCTTGATTCGTTTACTGCATGATAGTTCATTATTTTATTTAATTCTTTAATTTCAATTTCTTTTTAAATCTTATTAATGTTATTTATTCTGTCATTTAAATTTCTTTCATTTCTGTTCGTTCTTTCATTTCATTTTAGTTCACTTCATCTTACTGCATTATTTCCTTTCAGTTCATTATTTCATTTCATTTCACCATTTCATCTCATTGTTTCATTGAATTTCATTGCATTATTTCCTTTAATTTCCTTTAATTTCAGTTCAGTTCAGTTCATTCCATTTCATCCTTTCACTTCTTTTCATTATTTCATTCGATTTCTTTTCATTATTTAATAACTTCATTTTTCATTTCATTTAATTTTGTTTCATTTTATTTCATTTGATTTCATACTTTAATTCTTACATTTCATGTCATGATTTCATTTAATTTCATTCTTTCATTACATTCTTTCCTTTTAGCCTTCCACTTAATATACTTATCACTTTCCTTTCAGATTTTCCTTTTATTCATTGCCTTTCATTTTAAAAAATAATTTAATTTCATGTCATGTAATTTCATTTCATTCTTTCATTTGAGTTTTCATTTCCTCCTTTAATTTAATTTAATTTAATTTAATTTAATTTAATTTAATTTCACCCTTCATTTAATGTAATATCATTTAGTTTATTTTTTCCATTCAATTTCATTTCCATTCGCCTTTTCATTTCATTTCATTTCATTCAGTGCATTTAATGCAATGAGATGAAATCATGAAGTGAAATCATGAAATGACAATATGAAATGAAATTAAATAAGGCAAAACGAAACGAAATGAAAGAATGAATTGAAAAAAATTATTTCCTTTCGTTGTATCATTATTTCATTTAATTATTTCATTATTTCATTATATCATTATATGATGTCATTATTTCATGGTTTCATTATTGTATTATTCTATTTAATTATTTTGTTTTGTCAGTCGTTCATTCTTTCGTTTTGCCAGTAGTTCATTTTTTCATGTCACTAATACATTCTTAGGTTCCATTTCATTTCATTTCATTACATTATTTCACTTTATGTCTGTCTTTCATTTAATTTTATTTCATTTCATTTTATGTCACTCTTTCATGTAATTTTTTATTTCATTCTCTTAATTTCATTCTTTCATTTCATTTAATGTCTTTTTATTTTATTTCATTGGTAATACTGAAGTGATAAAGTAAAAAAAAAATAATGAAGGAATGAAAGAATGAAAAGAAATAATGCCATGAAAAAATGAAAATAAAAAAAATACTGACATGAAACAATGAAAAAATGAAACAATGAACCAATGAAAAAATGAAATGAAAGTGTGAATTGAAGAATGAAATGAAATCACAACATGAAACGAAATTAAATTAAAGGATAAAATGAATGAGTGAAAAGAAATTAAACAATAACATGAAATAATGAAATTAAGACATGAAATGAAAATATGAAATTAAATCATGAAATTAAAATATGAAATGAAAAGAAATGAAATTAAGTGAAATCAAAAGAAATTAGACAAAGCAAAATGAAAGAATGAAATGAAATAACATTAAATTAAACAAAATTATATATTTAATTGAAATTAAATGAAATTCTTAAATGAAATGACATGAAATTAATTTAAGAAATGAAAGAATGAAATGAAAAAATGAAATAATAAAATGAAATTTAAAATGAGATAATGCAATGAAATGGAGACATGAAAAATGAAACAATTAAATGAGATGAAAGATTGAAATGTAAAATGAAATTAAATGAAAGAATGAAATGAAGTGACATAAAACAATATCAAAGAATTACAAGAATTTAAACGGAAAAATGCAATGAAAGGAACGAATTAAATTAAACATTAAATTAAAGAATGAAATGAAATGAAAGAATGAAAAGAAATGACATGAAATCACATGAAATGAAAAAATGAAATGAAATGACATGAAATGAAATGAAATTATGAAATGAGCTGAAATAATGAAGTGAAAACATTACGTGAAATCCTGAAATGGCAGAATGGAATGGAATGGAATGAAGTTAATTGAATTAAATTAAATTAAAAGAAAGAATTCATTATAATGAAATTAAAGTATTGTATTTCATTCTATCATGATTTCATTTCATTATTTCATTATAGCGTTACAGCGTTACATTATGTCATTATTCCATTGTTTCATTATTTTATTATTCTATTTCACCATTTGGTTTTGTCAGTCATTCATTCTTTCGTTTTGTCATTAGTGCATTTTTGTGTGTCACTATTTTGTTCTTTCATTTTGTTTCATTTAACTGAATTTCATCTCATTTCATTTCATTTCATTTAATCCATTTTTAATTTCATTCTTCCATGTAATTTCATTCTTTCATTTATTTTCTTCCATTTCGTTCTTTTGTTTCATTCTTTCATGTTGTTTTTAATTTCCTTCCTTTCATTTTCCAACTCCTCCTTTCATCTCAGTCCATTCTTTTATTTCCTTCTTTAATTTAATTCCATTTAAATTTATTTTATTTCCTTTTTTATGTTATTTTTCATTTCATTCTTTCATTTGATTTTGTTGCTTCATTTCATGTGTTTTTGATTCATTTCATGAAATGATGAAATGAAGACATAAAAAAATGAAAGAAAGAATGAAGAAATGAAAAGAAAAAATGATATGAACAGATTAAAGAGTGAAAAGGAGTAATGATATGAAATATTGACAGAATGAAAGAATGAAATAATGCAAAAATGAAACAAAAGTATGAATGGAAGAATGAAATGAAATGACAAAATGAAACAATGAAAGAATGAAAAGAAAAACATTGCATTTAAGGATGAAACAAAACTAACAAAAAATCAAATAAAAGAATTAAATGAAATGAAATGAAATGAAATAAAATGACATAAAATTATGAAATTAAATGAAATCATGACACGAAATCATGAAATGAAAATATGAAAAGAAATGAAATGGCAAAATGAAATGAAATTTTCTTACATTTAATTATATTTCTTCATTTCATTTTACAATTTTACATATATTTTCTGTCTTTCATTTATTTTCATTCTTTCATTTAATTTTTTTAGTCATTTCCTTTTTTCATTATTTCACTATTATATTTCCTTTCATTCCTTCATTTAATGAGTTCACTTTTTTTCATTTCATTTCATTCTTAAATTTCATTTCTCTCTTTAATTTAAATTTGTCATTCTTTCATTTAATTTATTCATTTGATTCATTCTTTCACCTTATTTTTCATTTTCTCATTTCATTATTCCAATTTATTCTTTCATTTCATTTCATTTCATTTCATTTCATTTCATTCTATCATTTCCTTGTCCATTTAATTTCATTTCATTTAATTTCATTTCATTATTTCATTTAATTTAATCTCATTTAATTTCATTTACTCATTTCATCTTCTTTTCTCTTCTTTTCTCTTCTTTTCTTTTTCTTCACATTTTTCCCTCTTATTTTATGATATTTTATTATATTTTACTATGTCGTTTTATTATAATTTTTTATTTTACTGTACGTATTTTATATTCATTATTTTTCTCTTATTTCAGTTTAGTTTAGTTTAGGTTTTTTTTCCTTTACTTTGTTTGGGTTTACTTTGCTTTGTTTTATTTTATGGCATGTTATGTTATGGTTTGTTATTTTAAGGCTTATTATGTGGTTTTATGTGATTTTATGTTGTTTTTCTGAATCCCTTGCAGAGCCAATGCTCACTAGCGCTAACACAGTGCGCGTGTGTAGCCAGGAGCAGGCGGATGCATTCTTCAGTGTAGCTTGAAAAAACCAGCCCTTGCTGTCTGGCAAAGGAATGCCACAGAGCCACGGAAAGTCACAGCAGGAATACAGGCCAAGCAGTCCCTGGTTCCTGAAGAGCGACAACTTGAACTATGAGCATCGGTCCCGACCACACACAAAAGGACAAGAAGAAGAAGAGGTGTGTGGTACCGTGGGGTATTTTCCAAAGTATGACACGTATCGATGACAAGCACACTTTCTGCCTTCCCAAACCTGCTCCGCTGCGCTTCTTGGCCAGTGACGCATGAAAAGCGCTCTCGGGCCCGCTTGTCCTGCACGCCGGGACAGCTGAAAAGTGGCAGCTCCAGATGGTGCAGCGAGCCTGGAGCCCTTCCAAGCGCAGGCAAGAGCCCCTGGGGAAATGGAGCCGAGGGAAGAGCAGAGCTCGCTCCCGCTCCAAAGTGGCACTGGGCAAGAGCGCTCGAGCAAGCCAGGGCACGAGTGGCGCCTCGGAGGTGCAAGAGCAGCAGGCAAGAAGCGAGGCGAAAGGGCCCGGAGGAGCTCTGCCAAGGGGCTGTGCTCAATGCTACAGAGGAGGAGAAGCAAGCCCTGGGGGCCACCCTGGGGGCCGCCCTGGGAGTCTAGAGAGATTCCTCCCCCCGCATGCGGGGCACGAGGGCCACCTTCGTGGAGCAGGAGCAGCAGGCACCTAGCCACAATGGCCAAAGGAACCCTGGCAGGTGGCTGGGCTCCGCGCTGCAGAGGAAGGCAAAAAACCCCCAGGAACACTCGCTAGCCCACCGTGGGGGAAAAAAAGCCTTCCTCCCCCCAGCTGCAGGGCACGAGAGGCCGTCTTCGTGGTGCATGAGCAGCAGGCAGCGACCCAGCCAAAAGGGACCTGAGGAGCCCTGACAAGCGGCCGTGCTCAATGCTGCAGAGGAAGGCAAAAAACCCCCACGGACCAATGCCAATCTGCCCGGGGGAAAATTCCTTCCTGACCCCAGCGCTGGCGATCAGCTAGTCCCTGAGCATGTGAGCAAGACCTGCCTCCTCCTCCCACAGGCTGCTCACGCCTCCCAGGAGATGCCTCAGCCCTATTCTCCCTTAACCTGGAGCCACCTCAGGGGCTTCCTAGAGTGGCCAAAGGCCCCCGGCCTGATCGACCCTGCGGGCAAAATCCTTCCCGCGCCTGGCAGGGCACCAGTGGGTGCTCCAAAGCACTGGGACCCCGTCAACATCTCTGTATCCCATTTCTTACAGCTGCTGCCACTGGCTCCGCAGAGGGTGAGGACGGCGAGCTCTGCAGGGCTCCTCCAGAAGGCATTCCCTTGGTCTTGCCACCGCTTATCCAGCTGAAGAGGCCTGAGAGCCTTGGGCACCTCCAGGCCTGGGTGCTTCTTCTCATCTCCTGAGCAGCTGCTGTCTGATCCCTGAAGGCTGAGGCAGGATTTTCATCCATCAGATGGGCTGTGAAGGGGGCCCTGTCGGGAGCTGGCCTGGCAGTGGGGAACCTCCAGCAGCCTCGTCCCACCTCCTCCGCTCTTCCTCCCTCAGCCCCCTCTCCAAGTAATTCCACCGTCTCCTCATGGGCTTCCTCTCGGATGTCTTCGGGCTGCCCTCTGGCAGCGGGACAGGGGACGATGCTCCCTTTTATCCTGTCCCAGGGCATTGTGATTGCGCCGTTGCCGGGCGGTGGCCCTGTGACGTGGGGGCGACGAGGCCCGCCATGCGCAGCCCCGCCCTCCGCCCTCCGCCCAGCACCCTTCCTCGGTGCTGGCCCCGAGGCAGTCCCCGTGCCCTGGAGGCCCAGCGGGCCGTCCCTGCCCTTGGTGGCCATGCACTGGGCAGAGCTGCTGGGCATCCCTCTCAATTCATCTGCGTGTCCAGACTAGGTAAAGAAGGGCTTTTGCACCATAGACATGCCTTTGGATGTGGGGATGCCCGAGCTGAAAGAAAGGCTTTTGGTTCCCTCCGCATGAACTCTGCAGAGACGTAGAGAGCATGTGTCGTGGTTTAAGCCCAGCTGGACTAATCACCACACAGCTGCTCACTCACTCCCCTTCCTCAGCTGGACAGGAGAGAGAAAATATGAGGAAAAGGCTCATAGGTCGAGATAAGGACATAGGGAGATCACTCACCAATTACCATCATGGGCAAAATAGACTTGACTTGGGGAAATTAGTTTAATTTATTACCAATCAAAATCAGAGTAGGATAATGAGAAGTAAAACCAAATCTTAAAAAAAAACCAACACCTTCCCCCCACCCCTCCCTTCTTCCCGGGCTCAACTTCACTCCCGAACCTCTTCCCACCCCGAGCGGCACAGGGGGACGGGGAATGGGGGTTGCGGTCAGTTCATCACACGTTGTTTCTGCCACTCCTTCCTCCTCACACTCTTCCCCTGCTCCAGCGTGGGGTCCCTCCCACAGGAGACAGTTCTCCACGAACTTCTCCAACGTGGGTTCTTCCCACGGGCTGCAGTTCTTCACGAACTGCTCCAGCATGGGTCCGTTCCACGGGGTGCAGTCCTTCAGGAACAGACTGCTCCAGCGTGGGTCCCCCGCGGGATCGCAAGTCCTGCCAGCAAACCTGCTCCAGCGTGGGCTCCTGTCTCCACGGCTCCACAGGTCCTGCTAGGAGCCTGCTCCAGCATGGGCTTCCCACAGGATCACAGCCTCCTTCGGGCATCCACCTGCTCCAGCGTGGGGTCCTCCACGGGCTGCAGGTGGATATCTGCTCCACCGTGGACCTCCATGGGCTGCAGGGGGACAACCTGCTTCACCATGGTCTTCACCACGGGCTGCAGGGGAATCTCTGCTCCGGCACCTGGAGCCTCTCCTCCCCCTCCTTCTTCACTGACCTTGGGGTCTGCAGAGTTGTTTCTCTCACATATTCTCACTCCTCTCTTCTCTGGCTGCCGCTTCCCGGTTTTTTTCCCCCTTCTTAAATATGTTATCACAGAGGCGCTACCACTGTTGCTGATTAGCTCAGCCTTAGCCAGTGGCAGATCCGTCTTGAAGCCAGCTGGCATTGGCTCTATCAGACATAGGAGAAGCTTCTAGCAGCTTCTCACAGAAGCCACCCCTGTAGCCCCCCCTGCTACCAAAGCACTGCCACGCAAACCCAATACAGCATGCAGCATTTCCTCACCATTCCTTACCAATGTAGGTAAGGTCTCCTGCTCCATCGAGGAGAGCGGCTCTCTGCAGTGCAGGTCTCTGGAATTATTGCTGGAGGTGACTTAGAAATTAAATTTATATTCGCATTTTAAGGAAAGGTACAGCATTGAAGAAACTTTCAGGGTGGAGCATGGAGGTTATGGAAGGCTTCCATCCCACAGAAGTTCCCTAGGCGACCTTAGATGTTGGCAACACCTGGGGAACATGGTGTGCCAACTCTGAGAGAAACAGTACGGAGGGTGGAGCGGCGTGGAGACACTGCGGCCAGGCTCTGTGATAAGACGGGAACTGGAAGGTACTATGGGACACAGAGATGGAGACCCACCCTGGTAACCAGGATACGCATACCTGGTCAAAGACAATGCTACTGTACAAAGATACAAGAACCTATTTAGTGTGTGTAATGCTGTGCAGTGAAGCATTTTTGAATCTGATAAATATGCCTGGGAATGGGCCCCCAGACTCTCACTTTTCTGACAAAATACTATCCTTGGGTGAACTTTGCTCATTATAATCTCATCATAACAGCAAAACACACCTCCATCCCAAAAACTACCCGTCTCCAAGGTGTGACCACCCTTCGCTGAGCTTGCGCTCTGAATTTTTCTTGGTCTATACCTTTACAAGCAAAGCAAGAAACTTTGACACCAATTCCAACAAAGATATGTATGACTAGAGTCACTCAAGCTCCACCTGTAACGTAAAAATTAGTGTCAAAAGGCTTGAGAGGGGAGGGATGTTAGGGAACATACCATGGCAGACCACCTCTGACATCTGGGATCAGTCGACAGGCTGAGCCTGTAATGCCAGGGGTTCTTCAGCTCTAAAATGAAATTTCAAGCACACAAATCACAAAGGTTATGGGTTGAAGCAGGATTTCTTTTCATATGTCTTTGTTTTCTTTTCTTTTCTTTTCTCTTTTCTTTTTTTTCTTTTATTTTCATTCCCTTGCCTTGCCTTGCCTTGCCTTTCCTTGCCTTTTCTTTCATTTCCTTTCATTCCCTTTCATTTCCTTTTCTTTTTTCTTTCATTTACTTTCCTTTTATTTTCTTTTTTCTTCTCTTTTCTTTTCTTTTCCTTTCTTTTCCTCATCTTTTCTTTTCTTTTCTTTTCTTTTCTTTTCTTTTCTTTTCTTTTCTTTTCTTTTCTTTTCTTTTCTTTTCTTTTCTTTTCTTTTCTTTTCTTTTCTTTTCTTTTCTTTTCTTTTCTTTTCTTTTCTTTTCTTTTCTTTTCTTTCTTTTTTCTTTTCCTTTCTTTTCATTTTGTATTTTCTTTCATCTTTTATCTTCTCTTTTCTTCTTTCCTCTTTCCTTCTCTTTTCTTTTCTTCTCTTTTCTTTTTTCTCTCTTTTTTAATGCGTTTTTCTCTTATTTTATGATTTTTTTATTATACTGTATTATTGCAAAATAGATTTTATATTAAATTCTTTCTTTTCTAATTTATTTTATATTGCTTTATGTTATTATACTTTCTTTTATTTTATTTAATTTTTTAATTTATTTTATTTTATATTATGTTATGTTGTTATGTGCAATTTCATGTGATTTTTATGTTATTTTTATCAATTTGTTGCTAAGCAGATGCAAAAGAAAGAAGAAGAAGATGCAGAAGAAGATGCAAAAGTCAGCCAGAAGAAGAAGCAGAAGAAGAAGTAGAAGAAGAAGCCCAGAAGAACCAGAAGAAGAAGAAGAAGTAGAAGACGCAGAAGCAGAAGCAGTGGAAGCAGAAAAAGAAGAAGCAGAACAAAAAGCAGAAAAAGGAGCAGAAGCAGAAAAAGCAGAAGAACAAGAAGAAGCAGAGGAAGAAGCACAAGGTGCAGAAGAAGCAGAAGAAGAAGAAGCAGAGGAAAAAAAAGCAGCAGCAGCAGAAGAAGCAGAAGAAGAAGAAGCAGAAGAAGAAGCAGTAGAAGAAGCAGCAGAAGAAGAAGCAGAAGAAGAAGAAGAAGCAGAAGAAAAAGTAGAAAAAAAGAAGCAGAAGAAAAAGAAATGGAAGAAAAAGCAGTAGAAGAAGAACAAGCAGAAAAAGAAGCAGAAGAAGAAGAAGCAGTAGAAGAAGCTGAAGAAGAAGCAGTAGAAGAAGCTGAAGAAGAAGCAAAAGAAAAAAAGAAGCAGAAGAAAAAGAAATGGAAGAAAAAGCAGCAGCAGCAGAAGAAGCAGAAAAAGAAGCAGAAGAATAAGCAGAAGTAGAAGCAAATGAAGAAGAAAAAGAAGCAGCAGAAGAAAAAGCAGAAGAATCCGAAGAAGTATACATAGAAGAAACAGTAAAAAAGCAGCAGAAGAGGAAGAAGTATCAGAAGAAGCAAAAGCAGAAGCAGATGAAGAAGAATCAGAAGAATCAGAAGCAGATGAAGCAGTAGCAGCAGTAGTAGGAAAAGAAGAAGCAGAAGAAAAATGAGTAGAAAAAACAGAAGCAGAAGAAGCAGGAAAAGCAGAAGAAGAGGCAGAAGAAGAAGCAGAAGAATTAGAAAAAGCAGAAGAAGAGGATGCAGAAGCAGCAGAAGCAGCAGAAGCAGAAATAGAAAGAGAACGAGCAGCTTAAGAAGTAGAACAAGAAGCAGAAGCAAAAGAAGCAGAAGCAGAAAAAAACAGAAGCAGAAGAAGCAGAAGAAGAAGACGAAGATGCAGAAGAAGAAGACAAAGAAGAAGACGAAGAAGCAGAAGCAGCAGAAAAATCAGAATCAGAAGAAGCAGAAGAAGCAGAAAAATCAGAATCAGAAGAAGCAGAAGAAAAAGAAGCAGGAGAAGGAGAACCAGAAGAAGCAGAAGTAGTAGAAGCAGAAGGAAAAACACAAGCAGAAGTAGTAGAAGCAGAAGGAAAAACACAAGCAGAAGTAGCAGAAGCAGAATGAAAAACACAAGCAGAAGCAGAAGCAGGAGCAGAAGAAGCAGAAGAAGAAAAAGCAGAAGAGGAAGAAGCAGAAGAAGAAGCAGAAGCAGAAGAAGCAGAAGAAGAAGCAGCAGCAGAAGAAGCAGAAGCAGAAGAAGAAGCGGAAGAAGCAGAAGAAGAAGAAGCAGAAGAAGCAGAAGAAGAAGCTGAAGCAGAAAAAGCAGAAGAAGCAGCAGAAGAAGTAGCAGAAGAAGAAAAAGAAGACAGAAAAGAAGTCGAAGAAACAGTAGAAGAAGCAGAAGAAGAATCAGAAGAAGCAAAAGCAGAAGCACATGAAGAAGCAGCAGAAGAATGACAAGCAGATGAAGCAGGATCAGAAGCAGAAGTAGAAGTAGAAGGAAAAACAGAAGCAGAGGTAGAAGAAAAAGAAACAGAAGCAAAAGTAGAACAGAAGAAGAAGCAGCAGAAGTATCAGATGTAGAAGAAGCTGAAGAATGAGAACCGCAAGAAAAAAAAGCAGAAGCAGAATAAGAAGCAGAATGAGAAGCTTAAGAAGCAGAAGAAGAAGCAGAAGCAGAAGAAATAGAAGGAGAAGAAGCAGAAGAAGTAGAAGAAGCTGAATCAGAAGAACAGGAAGAAGCAGAAGGAGAAGGAAAACCAGAAGCAGAAGCAGAAGTATAATAAAAAGCAGGAGCGGAAGCAGAACCAGAAACAGAAGCATCAGAAGCAGCAGCAGAAGAAGCACAAGTCGAAGCAGAAGAAACCAAGAAGCAGAAGCATCAGAAGAAGCAGAAGCAGAAGAATCATAAGCAAAAGAAGCAGAAGCAGAAGTAGTAGAAGGAGCAGAAGAAGAAAAAAGGGAGAAGAAGCTGAAACAGAAAAAGGAGAAGCAAAAGAAGCAGAAGAAGCAGAAGCAGAAGAATCAGAATCAGAAGCAGCAGAACCAGAAGCAGAAGAAGCAGAAGTAGTAGAAGGAGCAGAAGAAGAAAAAAGGGAGAAGAAGCAGAAGAAAAAGTAGAAGAAGGGGAAGCAGAAGAAGCAGAAGCCCAAGAAGCAGAAGCCGAAAAAGAAGCAGCAGAAGAAGAAAATGCAGAAGGAGAAGAAAAGAAGCAGAAGTAGTAGAAGAAGCAGAAGAAGCAGAAGCAGAAGTAGTATTAGAAGTATTAGAAGGACAAGATACAGAAGAAGCAGAAGAATAGGAAGCAGAAGAAGAAGCAGAAGCAGCAGAAGCAGAAGCAGAAGATGAAGAAGCAGAAGAAGTAGAAGGAGAAGGAGAAGAAGAAGAAGAAGAATCAGAAGGAGAAACAGAAGCAGAAAAACCAGAAGAAGAAGCAGAAGAAGAAGAAGAAAAAGGTAAAATAGCAGAAGCAAAAGTGGGACAAGAAGCAGAATAAGCAGAAGAAAAAGCAGAAGAAGTGGAAGGAGCAGAACAAGAAGAAAAGTGTAAGAAACAGAAAAAGAAGCAGAAGCAAAAGCAGAAAAACCAGGAGGAAAAGAAGCAGAAGGAGAAGAAGCAGAAGAAGCAGAAGTAGAAGGCGAAACAGAAGCAGAAGGAGAAGGAGAACGAGAACCTTAAGAAGCAGAAGAAACAGAAGCAGAAGAAAAAGAAGCAGAAGAAGCAGAAGAAAAAGGAGAACCAGAAAAAGCAGAGGAAGAAGCAGAAGAAACAGAAGGAAAAACACAAGCAGATACAGTAGAAGCAATAGCAAAGAGGAAGAAGAAGAAGAAAAAGAAGAAGAATCAGAAGTAGAAGCAGACAAAGCAAAAGAAGCAGAGGAAGCAGGAGCAGCAGAAACTGAAGCAAAAGAAGAAGAAACAGCAAAAGAAGAAGTAAAAGAATAAGATGAAGCAGAATAGCAGAAATAGCAGAAGAAGCAGAAGAAAAACAGAATAAGCAGCAGAAGAAGCAGAAGAAAAAACAGAATAAGCAGCAGAAGCAGCAGAAGAAGCAGAAGAAGCAGAACTAGAAGCAGAAGAAGAAGCAGATGAAGCAGAAGCAGAAGAAGAAGCAGCAGCAGAAGAAGCTGAAGCATAAAAAGGAGAAACAGCAGAAGCAGAAGAAGCAGAATTAGTCTAAGAAGCAGAAGAAGAAACTGAGAAGAAGCAGAACAAATCAAGCAGGAGAAGCAGAAGAAGCAGAAGAAGTATAAGCGAAAAGAGAAGCAGAACCAGAAGTAGAAGAGAAGACGTAGTAGAAGAATCAGAAGCAGACGAAGCAGAAGCAAAAGAAATAATAAGAAGCAGAAAAAGAAGCAGAAACAAAGAATCTGAAGCAGAAGCAGAAGAAGCAGAAGCACAAGAAGAATTAATAGCAGAAATAGCAGAAGCAGTAGTAGAAGAAGAAACATAAGGGGAAGCAAAAGAAGAAGCAGCAGAAGTAGCAGAAGAAACAGAAGAAGCAGCAGAAGAAGAAGCAGCAGAAGCAGAAGAAGCAGCAGTAGAAGCAGAAGAAGAAGCAGAAGAAGAAGCAGAATTAGCAGAAGAAACAGAATCAGAATCGGAAGAAGAAGAAGCAGAAGTAGAAGAAAGAAGGAGCAGAAGAAGAAGAAGAAGGAGAAGAAGAAGAAGAAAAAGCAGAGCCAGAAGTGGAATAAGTAGAAGGAGAAGAAGAATCACAAGAAGTAGCAGAAGAAGAAGCAGAAGTAGCAGAAGAAACAGAATCAGAATCAGAAGAAAAAGAAGCAGAAGAAGAACAAGAAGCAGAAGCAGCAGAAGTAAAAGCAGAAGTAGAAGGCGAAGCAGAAGCAGAAGAAGCATCAGCAGAAGAAGCAGAAGTACTAGAAGCAGCAGAAACCGAGGTGGAAACAGAAATGGAAGAAGAAGCATAGAAAGAAAAAGCAGAAAAGAAGAAGCAGAAACAGAAGAAGCAGAAGAAAAAGGAAAGAAGAAAGAGAACAAGAAGAATAAGAAGAATAACAAGAAGAAGAAGAAGTAGGACGAGAAGAAAAAGAAGCAAAATGAGAAGCAGAAGGAGAAGCAGAAGCAGCAGCAGAAGATGCAGAAGCAGAAGCAGCAGAAGCAGAAGAAGGAGAATCAGAAAAGGCAGAGGAAGAAGCAGAAGAAGTAGAAGCAGTAGAAGCAGAAGGCAAAACACAAGCGGAAGCAGAAGATGGAAGCAGAAAAAGAAGAAGCAGAAATAGCAGAAGAAGAAGAAGAAAAAACAAAATAAGCAGCAGAAGAATCAGAAACAGAAGAAGCAGAAGTAAAAGAAGCAGAAGCAGAAGAAGCAGAAACAGAAGAAGAAGCAGAAGAAACAGAAGGAGAAGGTGAAGCACAAAAAGAGCAGAAGCAGAAGAAGCAGAAGCAGAAGGAACAATAGAAGCAGAAGAAAAAGAAAGAGAAGCGGAAGTAGAAGAAAAGAAGTAGTAGCAGAATCAGAAGCAGAAGAATCAGAAGCAAAAGAAACAGAAGAAGAAGAAGAAGAAGCAGAAGCTAAGAATCTGAGTCAGAAGCAGAAGAAGCAGAAGCAAAAGAAGAAAAAAGAGAACCAGAAAAAACAGAAGAAGAAGCAGAAAAAGCAGAAGTAGTAGAAGCAGAAGGAAATACACAAGCAGAAGCAGAAGAAAAAGAAGAAGAAGTGGAAATGAAGCAGCAGCGGAAATAGAAGCAGACAAAGCAGAAGTAGCACAGGAAGCAGGAGCAGCAGAAACCTAAGCAGAAGAAGCAGCAGCAGCAAAAGAAGAAGAAGCAAAAGAATAAGCAGAAGAAGCAGAAATAGCAGAAGAAGAAGTAGAAGAAGAACCAGAATAAGCAGCAGAAGAAGCAGAAGCAGAAGCAGCAGAAGAAGCAGAGAAAGCAGAAGCAACAGCAGCAGAAGCAGCAGAATAATAGGCAGCAGCAGAAGCAGAATAAGAGGCAGCAGAAGAAGAAGCAGCAGAAGAAAAAAAAAAAGAAGAGGAAGAAGAAGAAGAAGAAGAAAAAGAAGCAGAAAGGTAAGAGAAGAAGAAGCCAAGTAGAAGAAAGATGAAGAAGAGGAAGAAGGTGAAGAAGAGGAAGAAGTAGAAGAAGAAAAGGAAGAAGAAGAAGAGGAAGAGGAAGAAGAAGGAGAAGAAGAAGGAGAAGAAGAAGTAGAAGGAGAAGAAGAACAAGATAGAGAAGAAGAACAAGATAGAGAAGAAGAAGATAGAGAAGAAGAAGATAGAGAAGAAAAAGAAGATAAAGAAGACAGAGAAGAAGAAGAAAAAGATAGAGAAGAAGGAGGTGAAGAAGATAGAGAAGAAGATAGAGAAGAAGAAGATAGAGAAGAATAAGATAGAGAAGAAGATGAAGAAGAAGATGAAGAAAAAGAAGAAGAAGAAGAAGATAAGAAGAAGTTAGAATATGAAGAAGATGATGAAGAAGAAGAAGATGAAAAAGAAGAAGAAGAAGATAGAGAAGCGGAAGAAGATAGAGGAGAAGTAGAAGAAGATAATGAAGAAGAAGACAGAGAAGATTTAGAAGAAGATAATGAAGAAAATGATGAAGAAGAAGAGATAGAGAAGAAGTAGAAGATGAAGAATATGAAGAAGAAGAAGAAGCGGAAGAAGAAGAAGATAGACAAGACGAAGAAGAAGAAGAAGCAGAAGAAGAAGAAGTAGAAGATAGACAAGACAAAGAAGAAGTTAGAGAAGAAGAAGCAGAAGAAGAAGTAGTAGAAGATAGACAAGACGAAGAAGAAGTTAGAGAAGAAGAAGAAGAAGAAGTTAGAGAAGAAGAAGAAGAAGAAGAAGAAGTTAGAGAAGAAGAAGAAGAACAAGAAGAAGAAGTTAGAGAAGAAGAAGATAGAGAAGCAGAAGAAGAAGAAGATAGAGAAGTGGAAGAAGAAGAAGATAGAGAAGAAGAAGAAGAAGATAGAGAAGAAGAAGATAGAGATGAAGAAGATGAAGAAGATGAAGAAGATGAAAATGAAGAAGAAGAAGATAGAGAAGAACATAAGAAGATAGAGAAGAAAGAGAAGAAGAAGAAGATAGAGAAGCAGAAGAGAAGCGAAAGAAGAAGATACAGAAGAAGACAGAGATGAAGAAGATGAAGAAGATAGAGATGAAGAAGATGAAGAAGATAGAGATGAAGAAGATGAAAATGAAGAAGATAGAGAAGAAGACAAGAAGATAGAGAAGAAGAGAAGAAGAAGATAGAAAATAACAAGAGAAGAAGATGAAGTTGATGATGAAGATAGAAAAGAAGAAGATAGAGAAGAGAAGATGAAGATGAAGAAGATGAAAATGAAGAAGTTAGAAAAGATAGAGAAGAAGAAGAAGAAGAAGATAGAGAAGAAGAAGAAGAAGAAGAAGAAGAAGAAGAAGAAGAAGACGATGAAGAAGAAGAAGCTGTTAAGAAGAAGTAGAAGAAGATAGAGAAGCGGAAGAAGAAGAAGAAGAAGATAGAGAAGTGGAAGAAGATAGAGAAGAATGAGAAGAAGACAGAGAAGAAGAGGATAGAGAAGATTTAGAATAAGATAGAGAAAAAGAAGATAGAGAAGAAGAAGAAGATAGAGAAGGAGATGCTGAAGATGAAGAACACAGAGAAGAAGTGGAAGAAGAAGAAGAAGAAGAAGAGAAGAAGAAGATAGAGAAGAAGAAGAAGAAGATAGAGAAGGAGAAGATAGAGGTGAAGAAGATGAAGAAGATGAAGAAGATGAAAATGAAGAAGAAGATAGAGAACATAAGAAGATAGAGAAGAAGATAAGAAGAAGAAGAAGAAGAAGATAGAGAAGCAGAAGAAGAAGGAGAAGCGAAAGAAGAAGATACAGAAGACGAAGATAGAGATGAAGAAGATGAAGATAGAGATGAGGAAGATGAAGAAGAAGATGAAGATAGAGAAGAAGATAAGAAGATAGAGAAGAAGAGAAGAAGAAGATAGAAAATAAGAAGAGAAGATGAAGTCGATGATGAAGATAGAAAAGAAGAAGATAGAGAAGAAGATAGAGAAGATGAAGATGAAGAAGATGAAAATGAAGAAGAAGAAGTTAGAAAAGATAGAGAAGAAGAAGAAGAAATGAGAAGAAGAAGAAGATGAAGAAAAAGAAGAAAAAGCAGAAGAAGAAGCAGAAGGAGAAGCAGCAGAATAAAAAGGAGAAGCGGAAGAAGAAGATAGGGAAGATAGAGAAAACGAAGAAGAAAACAGAGAAGAAGAACAAGAAGAATAAGATAGAGAAGAAGAAAAAAAGAAGAAGATAGAGAAGAAGATAGAGAAGAAGAAGAAGAACAAGAAGAACATAGAGAAGGAGAAGAAGAAGAAGAAGATAAAGAAGCGGAAGAAGAAGAAGAAAAAGAAGAAAAGAAGATAAGAAGAAGAAGAAAGAGAAGAAGATGAAGGTGAAGAATATGAAGAAGAAGAAGAAGATAGAGGAGAAAAATAAGAAGTTAGAGAAGAAGAAGATGAAGTTTTTAGAGAAGAAGAAGATAGAGAAGAAGAAGAAGATGAACAACAATAAGAATGAGAAGAACATAGAGAAGCAGAAGAAGAAGAAGAAGAAAAAGTAGATAGAGAAGAAAATGAAGGTGAAGAATATGAAGAAGAAGATAGAGAAGAAGAAGAAGAAGATAGAGAAGAAGAAGAAGAAGTTAGAGAAGAAGAAGAAGAAGTTAGAGAAGAAGAATAAAAAGAAGATAGAGAAGAAAATGAAGGTGAAGAATATGAAGAAGAAGAAGATAGAGAAGGAGAAGAAGAAGAAGTTAGAGAAGAAGAAGAAGAAGACGAGGAAGAGGTAGAGGAAGAAGAAGGGGAAGGAGAAGGAGAAGAAGAACAAGATAGAGAAGGAGAAGATAGAGAAGAAGAAGATAGAGAAGAAAAAGAAGATAAAGAAGAAAGAGAAGACGAAAAAGATAGAAAAGAAGGTGAAAAAGATAGAGAAGAAGAGAAGATGATAGTAGAAGAATAAGATAGAGAAGAAGAAGATGAAGAAAAAGAAAAAGAAGAAGATAATAGAAGATGATAGAAAAGAATAAGATAGAGAAGAAGAAGATGAAGAAGAAGAAGAAGAAGAAGAAGATAGAGAAGCAGAAGAAGAAGAAGAAGAAGAAGAAGATAGAGAAGAAGAAGAAGAAGTTAGAGAAGAAGAAGAAGAAGAAGTTAGAGAAGAAGAATAAAAAGAAGAAGATAGAGAAGAAAATGAAGGTGAAGAATATGAAGAAGAAGAAGATAGAGAAGGAGAAGAAGAAGAAGTTAGAGAAGGAGAAGAAGAAGAAGACGAGGAAGAGGTAGAGGAAGAAGAAGGGGAAGGAGAAGGAGAAGAAGAACAAGATAGAGAAGGAGAAGATAGAGAAGAAGAAGATAGAGAAGAAAAAGAAGATAAAGAAGAAAGAGAAGATGAAAAAGATAGAAAAGAAGGTGAAAAAGATAGAGAAGAAGAAGAGAAGATGATAGTAGAAGAATAAGATAGAGAAGAAGAAGAAGATGAAGAAAAAGAAAAAGAAGAAGAAGAAGATAATAGAAGATGATAGAAAAGAATAAGATAGAGAAGAAGAAGAAGATGAAGAAGAAGAAGAAGAAGAAGAAGAAGAAGAAGATAGAGAAGCAGAAGAAGAAGAAGAAGAAGATAGAGAAGAAGAAGAGGAAGATAGAGAAGCAGAAGAAGATAGAGAAGAAGAAAAAGAAAGATAAGAAGAAGATAGAGAAGAAGCAGAAGAAGATAGAGAAGAAGAGAGAGAAGAAGAGAGAGAAGAGAGAGAACAAGAAGATGAAGATGAAGCAGAAGATGAAGCAGAAGAAGAGAAGAAGATCATAGCGAAGAAGATGATAGAACAGAAAAAGAAGAAGATAGAGAAGAAGAAGATAGAGAAGAAGAAGACAGAGAAGAAGATAGAGATGAAGAAGATGATGAAGATGAAGAAGAAGAAAAAGAAGATAGAGATGAAGAAGATGAAGAAGATGATGAAGAAGATGATGAAGAAGAAGATGAAGAAGAAGATAGAGAAGAAATAGAAAAAGAAGAAGATAGAGATGAAGAAGACAGAGAAGAAGAAGAGAGAGAAGAAGAAGAGAGAGATGGAGAAGATGAAGAAGAAGAAGAAGAATATAGAGAAGAAGAAGAAGAAGATAAGAAGAAGAAGATAGTGAGGAAGAAGATAGAGAAGGAGAAGATAAAGAAGAAGAAGATAAAGATGAAGAAGATGACGAAGAAGAAGTAGAAGAAGAAGATAAAGAAGAAGAACAAGAAGAAGCGGAAGAAGAAGAAGAAGAAGATAGACAAGACGAAGAAGAAGAAGTTAGAGAAGAAGAAGAAGGAGAAGATAGAGAAGATGAAGGTGAAGAATATGAATAATAAGAAGTTAGAGAAGAAGAAGAAGGAGAAGATAGAGAAGATGAAGGTGAAGAATATGAATAATAAGAAGAAGTTAGAGAAGAAGAAGAAGAAGAAGAAGAAGAAGAAGATAGAGAAGCGGAAGAAGAAGAAGAAGAAGATAGAGAAGAAGAAGAAGAAGATAGAGAAGAAGAAGATAGAGAAGAAGAAGATGAAGAAGAAGATGAAGAAGGAGAAGAAGAAGAAGACGAAGAACAAGAAGATAGAAAAGAAGAAGAAAATAGAGAAGATGAAAAAGATGAAGATGAAGAAGATGAAATTGAAGAAGAATACAGAGAAGCAGAAGAAGAGAAGCGAAAGAAGAAGATACAGAATAAGAAGATAGAGATGAAGAAGATGAAGAAGATGAAAAAGAAGAAGATAAAGAAGATAAGAAGATAGAGAAGAAGAAGAGAAGAAGAAGATAGAAAATAATAAGAGAAGAAGATGAAGTTGATGATGAAGATAGAAGATAGAGAAGAAGAAGATACAGAAGATGAAGATGAAGAAGATGAAAATGAAGAAGAAGTTAGAAAAGATAGAGAAGAAGAAGAAGAAGAAGATAAGAAGAAGAAGAAGAAGATGAAGAAGAAGAAGCTGTTAAAGAAGAAGAAGTAGAAGAAGAAGATAGAGAAGCGGAAGAAGAAGAAGAAGAAGAAGATAGAGAAGCAGAAGAAGATGAAGAAGAAGATAGAGATGAAGAAGATGAAGAAGATGAAGACGAAGAAGATGAAAATGAAGAAGATAGAGAAGAAGATAAGAAGATAGAGAAGAAGAAGAGAAGAAGAGAAGAAGAAGAAGAAAGAAAATAAGAAGAGAAGATGAAGTTGATGATGAAGATAGAAAAGAAGATAGAGAAGAAGATAGAGAAGATGAAGAAGATGAAAATGAAGAATTTAGAAAAGATAGAGAAGAAGAAGAAGATGAAGACGAAGAAGATGAAAATGAAGAAGATGATAGAGAAGAAGATAAGAAGATAGAGAAGAAGAAGAGAAGAAGATAGAAAATAAGAAGAGAAGATGATGAAGTTAGAAAATAAGATAGAGAAGAAGAAGATAGAGAAGATGAAGAAGATAAAAATGAAGAATTTAGAAAAGAGAGAAGAAGAAGATGAAGACGAAGAAGATGAAAATGAAGAAGATGATAGAGAACAAGATAAGAAGATAAGAAGAAGAGAAGAAGAGAAGAAGATAGAAAATAAGAAGAGAAGATGATGAAGATAGAAAAGAAGATAGAGAAGAAGAAGATAGAGAAGCAGAAGAGAAGCGAAAGAAGATAGATAAGCAGAAGAAGAGAAGCGAAAAAAGAAGATACAGAAGAAGACAGAGATGAAGAAGATGAAGAAGAAGATAGGGATGAAGAATATGAAGAAGATAGCGATGAAGAAGATGAAGATGAAGACGAAGAAGATGAAAATGAAGAAGATGATAAAGAAGAAGATAAGAAGATAGACAAGAAGAAGAGAAGACTGAAAATAAGAAGAGAGAAGATGATGATGAAGATAGAAAAGAAGATAGAGAAGAAGAAGATAGAGAAGAAGATGAAGAAGATGAAAATGAAGAAATTAGAAAAGATAGAGAAGAAGAAGAAGAAGATAGAGAGAAGAAGAAGATGAAGAAGATGAAGAATAATTTGTTAAAGAAGAAGAAGTAGAAGAAGAAGATAGAGAAGCGGAAGAAGAAGAAGAAGATGATGAAGAATAAGAAGACGAAGAAGAATAAGAAGACGAAGAAGAATAAGAAGATGAAGAAGAAGAAGATGAAGAAGAAGAAGAAGAAGAAGACGAAGAAGAAGAAGAAGAAAACAAAGAAGAAGAAGAAGAAGACGAAGAAGAAGAAGACGAAGAAGAAGATGAAGAAGAAGACGAAGAAGAAGAAGAAGAAAACAGAACAAGAAGATGAAGAAGAAGAAGAAGAAGATGAAGAAGAAGACGAAGAAGAATAAGAAGAAAACAGAAGAAGAAGATGAAGAAGAAGAAGAAGAAGAAGATAGAGAAGAAGATAGAGAAGAAGAAGAAGACGACGAAGAAGAAAACAAAGAAGATAGAAAAGAAGAAGAAGAAAATAGAGAAGAAGAAGATGAAAAAGATGAAGATGAGGAAGATGAAATTGAAGAAGAAGAAGATAGAGAAGTAGAAGATGGAGAAGAAGAAGATAGAGAAGAAGAAGAAGAAGAAGATAGAGAAGAAGAAGACGAAGTAGATGAAGAAGAACATGAGGAAGAAGAACAAGATGAAGATGAAGAAGGAGAAGGAGGAGAAGAAGAAGAAGGAGAAGATATAGAAGCAGAAGAAGAAGAAGATAGAGAAGTGGAAGCAGAAGAAGAATATAGAGAAGCGGAAGAAGATAGAGAAGAAAAAGCAAAAGAGAGAGAAGAAGAAGAAGAAGAAGAGAGAGAAGAAGAAGATAGAGATTAAGAAGATGGAGAAGAAGCAGAAGCAGAGGAAGAGGAAGAAGCAGAAGAAGCAGAAGTGGTAGAAGGAGAAGGAAAAACAGAAGCAGTAGTACAATAAGAAGCAGAACCAGAAGTAGAAGCAGAAGAAGCAGCAGCAGCAGAAGTAGAAGTAGAAGCAGAAGAAACAGAAGAAGCAGAAGCAGATGAAGCACAAGAAGGAGAAGAAGAAGAAGCAGAAGCAGAAGAAGGAGAAGCAGAAGCAGAAGCAGCAGAAGAGGGAGAAGCAGCAGAAGCAGAAAAAGAATAAGAAGCAGAAGAAGCTAAAGATGCAGAAGAAGAAGCAGAAGAAGTAGAATAAGAAGCAGAAGACTCAGAAGAAGCTGAAGCTGAAGAATCAGAAGCAGAGGAAGAAGAAGAAGAAGTAGAATAAGAAGCAGAAGACTCAGAAGAAGCAGAAGCTGAAGAATCAGAAGCAGAGGAAGAAGAAGAAGAAGAAGAAGAAGCAGAGGAAGAAGAAGCAGAGGCGGAAGCAGAAGCAGAAGAAGAAGCAGAAGCAGAAGCAGAAGAAGAAGAAAGAGAAGAAGAAGAAGAAGAAAGAGAAGAAGAAGAAGATAGAGAAGTGGAAGAAGATAGAGAAGAAGGAGAAGAAGACAGAGAAGAAGAGGATAGAGAAGATTTAGAAGAAGATAGAGAAAAAGAAGATAGAGAAGGAGAAGAAGATCGAGAAGAAGATAGAGAAGGAGATGATGAACATAAAGAACATAGAGAAGAAGCAGAAGAAGAAGAAGAAGAGAAGAAGAAGAAGAAGAGAAGAAGAAGATAGAGAAGAAGAAGAAGATGATAGAGAAGGAGAAGATAAGAGATGAAGAAGATGAAGAAGAAGATAAAGAAGATGAAAATGAAGAAGAAGAAGATAGAGAAGAACATAAGAAGGTAGAGAACAACGTAGAGAAGAAGAAGAAGAAGAAGACAGAGACGCAGAAGAAGGAGAAGCAAAAGAAGAAGATACAGAAGATGAAGATAGAGATGAAGAAGATGAAGAAGAAGATGAAGATAGAGAAGAAAAGAAGAAGAAGATAGAAAATAAGAAGAGAAGAAGATTAAGTTGATGATGAAGATAGAGAAGAAGAAGATGAAGAAGAAGAAGAAGAAGGAGGAGTAGGAGGAGGAGGAGAAGGAGAAGCAGCAGAATAAAAGAAGGAGAAGCGGAAGAAGAAGAAGAAGATAGAGAAAACGCAGAAGAAGATAGAGAAGAAGAACAAGAAGAAGAAGACAGAGAAGAAGAATAAAAAGAAGATAGAGAAGAAGAAGAAAAAGAAGATAGAGAAGATGAAGGTGACGACTATGAAGAAGAAGAAGAAGAGAAGAAGAAGATAGAGAAGCAGATGAAGAAGATAGAAAAGAAGATAGAGGAGAAGAAGAACAAAGAGAAGAAGGAGAAGGAGAAGAAGAAGAAGAAGATAAAGAAGCGGAAGAAGAAGAAGAATATAGAGAATAAGAAGAAGAAGATAGAGAAGAAGAAGAAGAAGTGAAGAAGAAGAAGAAAGAGAAGAAAATGAAGGTGAAGAATATGAAGAAGAAAAAGGACATAGAGGAAAAGAAGAAGAAGTTAGAGAATAAGAAGAAGATGTTAAGAAGAAGAAGATGAAGTTTTTAGAGAAGAAGAAGAAGATAGAGAAGAAGTAGAAGATGAAGAACAAGAAGAGGAATGAGAAGAAGAACATAGAGAAGCAGAAGAAGAAGAAGAAGAAGAAGAAAAGAAGAAGAAGAAAAGAAGAAGAAGAAGGAGAAGAAGAAGGAGAAGAAGAAGAAGGAGAAGAAGGAGAAGAAGAAGAAGAAGAAGAAGGAGAAGAAGAAGGAGAAGAAGGAGGAGGAGGAGAAGTGGAAGGAGAAGAAGGAGAAGAAGAAGAAGTGGAAGGAGAAGAAGGAGAAAAAGAAGAAGTGGAAGAAGAAGAAGAAGAAGTGGAAGAAGAAGAAGAAGAAGTGGAAGAAGTGGAAGAAGAAGAAGAAGAAGTGGAAGAAGAAGAAGAAGAAGAAGAAGTGGAAGAAGAAGAAGAAGAAGAAAAAGAAGAACATAGAGAAGAAGCAGAAGAAGAAGAAGACAAGAAGAAGAAGAAGAGAAGAAGAAGAAGAAGAGAAGAAGAAGATAGAGAAGAAGAAGAAGATGATAGAGAAGGAGAAGATAAGAGATGAAGAAGATGAAAAAGAGGATGAAGAAGATGAAAATGAAGAAGAAGAAGAAGATAGAGAAGCAGAAGAATGAGAAGCGAAAGAAGAAGATACAGAAGACGAAGATAGAGTTGAAGAAGAAGATAGAGATGAAGATGAAGAAGAAGACGAAGATAGAGAAGACGATAAGTACAGAAGAAGAGAAGAAGAAGAAGAAGAAGAAGATAGAAAATAAGAAGAGAAGATGAAGCTGATGATGGAGACAGAAAATAAGAAGATAGAGAAGAAGAAGATAGAGAAGATGTAGATGAAGAAGATGAAAATGAAGAACGAGAAGTTAGAAAAGATAGAGAAGAAGAAGAAGAAGATAGAAAAGAAGATGATGAAGAAGAAGAAGAAGAAGAAGTTGTTAAAGAAGAAGAAGTAGAAGAAGAAGATACAGAAGTGGAAGAAGAAGAAGAAGAAGATAGAGAATTGGAAGAAGATAGAGAAGAAGGAGAAGAAGACAGAGAAGAAGAGGATAGAGAAGACTTAGAAGAAGATAGAGAAAACGAAGATAGAGAAGAAGAAGAAGAAGAGCAAGAAGAAGATAGAGAAGGAGATGATGAAGATGAAAAACATAGAGAAGAAGAAGGAGAAGAAGAAGAAGAAGAAGATAGAAAAGAAGAAGAAAACAGAGACGATAGAGAAGAAAACAGAGACGATCTTCTTAGAGAAGAAGAAGATGAAGAAGAAGAAGGAGAAGGAGAAGAAGATAGAGAAGAAGAAGATGAAGGAGAAGAAGACGAAGATAGAGAAGAAGAAGAAGAAGAAGAAGATGAAGAAGGAGAAGAAGAAGAAGATGAAGAAGAAGAAGAAGAAGATAGAGAAGTAGAAGATGTAGAAGAAGAAGATAGAGAAGAAGCAGAAGAAGAAGAAGAAGAAGAAGAAGAAGAAGATGAAGAAGAACAAGATGAAGAAGAAGAAGAAGATGAAGAAGAACAAGATGAAGAAGAAGAAGAAGAAGAATGAGAAGAAGAAGAAGATTAAGAAGAACAAGATGAAGAAGAAGAAGAAGAATGAGAAGAAGAAGAAGATGAAGAAGAACAAGATGAAGAAGAAGAAGAAGAATGAGAAGAAGAAGAAGAAGAAGAAGATGAAGAAGAACAAGATGAAGAAGAAGAAGATAGAGAATAAGAAGAAGGTAGTGAAGAAGAAGAAGAAGATAGAGAAGAAATGAAGAATATGTAGAAGAAGAAGAAGAAGATCGAGAAGAAGAAAAAGTTAGAGAAGAAGAAGAAGAAGTTAGAGATGAGGAAGATAGAGATGAAGAAGATGGAGATGAAGAACGAGATGAAGAAGAAGAAGCAGAAGAACGAGGAAAAGCGGAAGAAGAAGAAGAAGGAGGAAAAGCGGAAGAACAAGAAGAAGGAAAAGCGGAAGAAGAAGAAGAAGTAGAAGCGGCAGAAGACAAAGAAGGAGAAGCAAAAGAAGAAAATAAAGAAGATAGAGAAGAAGAAGAAGTAGAAGTTAGAGAAGAAGAATAAAACGAAGAAGATAGAGAAGAAAATGAAGGTGAAGAATATGAAGAAGAAGAAGAAGATAGAGAAGACGAAGAAGAAGTTACAGAAGAAGAAGAAGATAGAGAAGAAGAAGAAGGAGAAGAAGAAGAACATAGAGAAGCGGAAGAAAAAGAAGAAGATAGAGAAGCAGAAGAAAAAGAAGAAGATAGAGAAGTGGAAGAAGAAGAAGAAGAAGATAGAGAAGAAGAAGAAGAAGAAGATAGAGAAGAAAAAGAGAAGAAGAAGAAGATAGAGAAGAAGATGAAGAAGAAGAAGAAAAAGAAGACAGACAAAAGAAGAAGAAGATAGAGAATAATAAGAAGATAGAGAAGAAGATAGTGAAGAAGAAGAAGAAGATAGAAAAGGAGAAGATAGTGAAGAAGAAGATAGAGAAGAAGAAGATATAGAAGAAGAAGATAGAGGTGAATAAGATGAAGAAGAAGAAGAAGAAGAAGAAGAAGAAGATAGAAAATAAGAAGAAGATAGAGAAGAAGAAGGTAGTGAAGAAGAAGAAGAAGATAGAGAAGAAGATGAAGAATATGAAGAAAAGAAGATAGAGAAGAAGAAGAAAAAGTTAGAGAAGAAGAAGAAAAAGAAGGTAGAGAAGAAGATGAAGAAAAAGAAAAAGAAGATAGACAAAAGAAGAAGAAGATGATAGAGAATAATAAGAAAAAGATATAGAAGAAGACGACAGAGAAGAAGAAGATATAGAAGAAGAAGATAGAGGTGAATAAGACGAAGACGAAGAAAGAAGCAGAAGCAGAAGAAGAAGAAGAAGAAGAAGATAGAGAAGAAGAAGATAGAGAAGAAGAAGAATACAAAGATAGAGAAGATAGAGAATAAGAAGATAGAGAAGAAGAATACAAAGATAGAGAAGATAGAGAGGAAGAAGAAGAAGATAGAGAGGAAGAAGAAGATAGAGAAGGAGAAGATAAAGATGAAGAAGATAAAGATGAAGAAGTAGAAGAAGAAGAAGATAGGGAAGACGAAGAAGAAGATAGGGAAGACGAAGAAGAAGATAGGGAAGACGAAGAAGAAGAAGTTAGAGAAGACGAAGAATAAGAAGTTAGAGAAGAAGAAGAAGAAGTTACAGAAGAAGAAAAAGAAGAAGATAGAGAAGAAGAGGAAGAAGATAGAGAAGAAGAAGAAGAAGAAGAAGAAGAAGAAGAAGAAGAAGAAGAAGAAGAAGAAGAAGAAGAAGAAGAAAGAGAAGAAGAAAGAGAAGAAGAAGAAGAAGATAGAGAAGCGGAAGAAGAAGAAGATAGAGAAGATGAAGATAGAGATGAAGAAGAAGATGAAGAAGAAGAAGATAGAGAAGAACATAAGAAGATAGAGAAGCGAAAGAAGATAGAGAAGCAAAAGAAGAGAAGGGAAAGAAGATACAGAAGAAGATAGAGATGAAGAAGATGAAGAAGATAGAGATGAAGAAGATGAAGATAGAGATGAAGAAGATGAAGACGAAGAAGATGAAAATGAAGAAGAAGATAGAGAAGATAAGAAGATAGAGAAGAAGAGAAGAGAAGAAAAAGAAGATAGAAAATAAGAAGAGAAGAAGATGAAGTTGATGATGAAGATAGAAAAGAATATAGAGAAGAAAAAGATAGAGAAGATGAAGAAGATGAAAATGAAGAAGAAGAATTTAGAAAAGATAGAGAAGAAGAAGATAGAGAAGAAGAAGATGAAGAAGAAGAAGTTGTTGAAGAAGAAGATAGAGAAGCAGAAGAAGAAGAAGATAGAGAAGAAGAAGATAGAGAAGAAGATAGAGATGAAGAAGATGAAGATAGAGAAGAAGATAGAGATGAAGAAGATGAAGAAGATGAAGAAGATGAAGAAGATGAAGAAGAAGATGAAGAAGATAGAGAAGATCATAAGAAGACAGAGAAGCAGAAGAAGAAGATAGAGAAGCAGAAGAGAAGCGAAAGAAGAAGATAGAGAAGCAGAAGAAGAGAAGCGAAAGACACAGAAGACAGAGATGAAGAAGATGAAGAAGAAGATAGAGATGAAGAAGATGAAGAAGATAGAGATGAAGAAGATGAAAATGAAGAAGATGATAGAGAAGAAGATAAGAAGATAGAGAGGAAGAAGAGAAGAAGAGAAGAAGAAGAAGATAGAAAATAAGAGAAGATGATGATGAAGATAGAAAAGAAGATAGAGAAGAAGAAGAGAAGATGAAGATGAAGAAGATGAAAATGAAGAATAAGAAGTTAGAAAAGATAGAGAAGAAGAAGATAGAGAAGAAGAAGAAGATGAAGAAGATGAAGTTGTTAAAGAAGAAAAAGTAGAAGAAGAAGATAAAGAAGCGGAAGAAGAAGAAGAAGAAGATAGAGAAGTGGAAGAAGATAGAGAAGAAGGAGAAGAAGACAGAGAAGAAGAGAATAGAAAAGATTTAGAAGAAGATAGAGAAAAGGAAGATAGAGAAGAAGAAGAAGATCGAGAAAAAGAAGATAGAGAAGGAGAAGATGAAGATGAAGAACATAGAGAAGAAGCGGAAGACGAAGAAGAAGAAGATGAAGAAGAAGAAGACAGAGAAGAAGAAGAAGAAGAAGAAGAAGAAGAATAAGAAGAAGACGAAGAAGAAGGAGAAGAAGTAGATGAAGAAGAAGAAGAAGAAGATAGAAAAGAAGAAAATAGAGAAGAAGAAGAGGAAATAGATGAAGATGAAGAAGATGAAATTGAAGAAGACAGAGAAGTAGAAGATGGAGAAGAAGAAGATAGAGAAGAAGCAGAAGAAGCAGAAGAAGAAGAAGATAGAGAAGATGAAGACGAAGAAGATGAAGACGAAGAAGATGAAGAAGAACAAGATGAAGAACAAGATGAAGATGAAGAAGGAGAAGGAGAAGAAGAAGAAGATAGAGAAGTGGAAGGAGAAGAAGAAGATAGAGAAGTGGAGGAAGATAGAGAAGAAAAAGAAGAAGAGAGAGAAGAAGAAGATAGAGATAAAGAAGATGAAGAAGAAGCAGAAGAAGAAGGAGAAGAAGCAGAAGAAGAAGAAGGAGAAGAAGAAGGAGAAGGAGAAGAAGAAGGAGAAGAAGAAGGAGAAGAAGAAGGAGAAGAAGAAGAAGAAGGAGAAGGAGAAGAAGAAGGAGAAGAAGAAGGAGAAGAAGGAGGAGGAGGAGGAGAAGGAGAAGAAGGAGGAGAAGGAGGAGAAGAAGAAGGAGAAGAAGGAGAAGAAGGAGAAGTGGAAGGAGAAGAAGGAGAAGTGGAAGCAGAAGTGGAAGGAGAAGAAGGAGAAGTGGAAGGAGAAGAAGGAGAAGAAGGAGAAGTGGAAGGAGAAGAAGGAGAAGTGGAAGAAGAAGAAAGAGAAGTGGAAGAAGAAGAAGAAGGAGAAGTGGAAGAAGAAAAAGAAGAAGAAGTGGAAGAAGAAGGAGAAGTGGAAGAAGAAGAAAGAGAAGTGGAAGAAGAAGAAGAAGGAGAAGTGGAAGAAGAAAAAGAAGAAGAAGTGGAAGAAGAAGGAGAAGTGGAAGAAGAAGAAGAAGAAGCAGTGGAAGAAGAAGAAGAAGAAGCAGTGGAAGAAGAAGAAGAAGAAGAAGAAGCAGTGGAAGAAGAGGAAGAAGAAGAAGCAGTGGAAGAAGAAGAAGAAGAAGAAGAAGAAGAAGAAGAAGAAGAAGAAGAAGTGGAAGAAGAAGAAGAAGAAGTGGAAGAAGAAGAAGAAGTGGAAGAGGAAGAAGAAGTGGAAGAAGAAGAAGAAGAAGAAAGAGAAGTGGAAGAAGAAGAAGAAGAAAGAGAAGTGGAAGAAGAAGAAGAAGAAGAAAGAGAGGTGGAAGAAGAAGAAGAAGAAGAAAGAGAAGTGGAAGAAGAAGAAGAAGAAGAAGAAGAAGAAGAAGAAGAAAGAGAACTGGAAGAAGAAGAAGAAGAAGAAAGAGAACTGGAAGAAGAAGAAGAAGAAGAATGAGAAGTGGAAGAAGAAGAAGAAGAAGAATAGAAGTGGAAGAAGAAGAAGAAAGAGAAGGGAAAGAAGAAGAAGAAGAAGAAGATAGAGAAGTGGAAGAAGATAGAGGAGAAGGAGAAGAAGACAGAGAAGGAGAAGACAGAGAAGGAGAAGACAGAGAAGGAGAAGACAGAGATGAAGAAGATAGAGATGAAGACAGAGAAGGAGAAGATAGAGATGAAGAAGATAGAGATGAAGACAGAAAAGGAGAAGATAGAGATGAAGAAGATGAAGAAGAAGCTGAAGCTGAAGAATCAGAAGAAGTAGAAGAAGAAGCAGAGGAAGAAGAAGAAGAAGTAGAAGCAGAGGAAGAAGAAGGAGAAGCAGCAGTACAAGTACAAGCAGGAAAAGATGAAGAAGCAGAAGCAGAAGCAGAAGAAGAGGTGTGTGGTACCGTGGGGTATTTTCCAAAGCTTGACACATATCGATGACAAGCACACTTTCTGCCTTCCAAAAGTTGCTCCGCTGTGCTTCTTGGCCAGTGACACATGAAAAGCGCTCTCGGGCCTTCCTGTTCCCCTGTGAACCAATGAAAACAGTGGGACAATGAGCTCTGCTGAAACGCATGAAGCACTGCGTATGTGGAAATAAAACTTACCTTGTCTTCCAACAAACTGCTAACTGACAGAGAGGAAAATTTAGGAAGTTCAGCAGCACTCACCAGAGCAGCAGGAGGTGTAAGAGTCATGACCGGTGGTGGAGGGGGTGGCGGTGGCGGCTGCTGCTGCTTTTGCTGCTGAATCAGCTTATGGAGCCTTTTTGTGTAGCCAGTTCCATTTTTGAAGTTGTTCACAGCCTAGAGCCAGGAAAACATTGACAAAATGTAATACGAAACACAATAGATAGATGAAAAAAAGCCTGCAGAGTAAAATTCCTTGTGTATTCCTGTAAATGCTACCAAGCCTAAAATAAATCACCATACAGATCTATGAATACATCACATTAAACTCTGATATTAATGATGGGTAACTCAGAGTATCTGTATTTAAAGTACTTCAGTGTTAGCTCTGAACTTGAAAGTGAGGCAATCGTGTTAAACAAAAGTGTGACCTGAACTTGCCAGGTTGTCTCTTAACTGTAAGCTTCTGTAACAACAGAGAATGTATTTGAACAGTGAATTTAGCCTTATTCAACTCAGCCTTGCTGAAGGAGATTTATAGTAATATTTTCTTCCCTTTCAGCTTTTTACAAATAGCCTTTTCTTACAGTTGACGTAAAAGTCATCGTGTTACCTTGCATAGGAACTGGTTGGCGATTAAAGCATCAGGAGAAACATCTGTGTGATTACCCGCTGGGCATGTATGTTCCTCGGATTCCAGTAATGCTGTTCTAATACCTGTGAATCATTAGAATCATCAAAATACTCTTTAGCCAAACGAAGGAAATTTGGGGGGTTCTAATCAATCATAAAAACACGTATATGATTAATGGGTGAATATGGACTTGAATTCAGAGCATGAAGTTCTAAATGTTCAATAGTGTAAAAAATTCCTAGCATCAATTCTAGATCCTTAAAATAAAGATGAAAAGTCAAAACCGCTACATGGTAATTTTTATCCTCTTGGCACTATTTTGAAATGTGTAGTTACACACTGTTTTCGAGCCAAGTGTCAAATCAAGATCGAGACCATTACCAGTCAAGTATTTCCTTGTGTTACTTATTCATATATTAGGAGCAGAATGAGAGCATTTTAAAACCTGAAGAAAAATGCTAACCCTTTTCCAAATGTAAATTCAGAGTGGTGGTATACTAAAAAAGGCTTAACCTTTGGGAAATTAAAGCAGCATCCAACCCTCGAGTCACCCAGATCCAAACATGGACTGCAGGCAGAAGTTAAGAAAAATGGCAGGGATTTGACCCACAAATGCATCAGGCTCCAACCTTGTGCCAGAATTTGTATACCAGGTTTTAGACATTTTCATTTGCAGGCAAACTACTGAACTAAACTGCTTTGTCAGGTAACGTGGAAAGATCAAACGCAGACCTTCAGAATACCACTTTGTGTAGCAACGATATTTAAATTCACAGCAATCTATTAAAGGCATTTATGTACTCAGAGGGGCCCAAACAATATCGCTTCAATGATACAGTCTTAGGAACAAAGACCCAAGTATTTAAGGACATCAGAAGGAATCATTTAGCTGCACAGAACTGCCCTCAAGAGGTATGGGATAGGTTTGTTTGGGTATTTCTTTGAACCCCCAAGCCAAAAGTAAGAAACAGTACCAAGTTTAATAATCATGGATTCTCAGTGGGTTTTGATAACATTCTCAAAAACCATTAGGCAAAAAAAGTATTTAAAAACAAAAGCTAAGTGATACAATGTCAAAATGGCAAAAAATACACTCCAATCAATTTTTATTGCAGGAAACAAAAAGCACACAACCACCTAGACCAACATCCATATTACTAGCTGTAGGCAGACAGCTGTAGAACGTGGCGCCATGTTCAGTTGTGCAAACCTTGAGCCTACGTGATCTACAAACGATCGTACGTTATCCGTAGATCACAAAGTCACTCAGGAAATATTCTGGCATATTCAATATGAAATACAATGCATTACTAGGCACAAGCACCAAGATTCACTTTACAACTGTGCAATGGCATGACTCAGTTTTTCCTTTGCTGAATCAACTACATGGTATTTACAACACAGACTATGTTTTACTGGGAAATACATTAAGTTAATGGTTGGAAAATTAATACAAGGCTTCATTGTTGAGATCTAAGTGCAGCGTGTAGAAAAAAGTCTGAGATTGTGTTTTTACATACCGCTTTTGGTGTTCCACTCACTGGCTCAGTTCGACTTCTAGAAGAAGAAATAAAGGTGATCAGAACTTAAACTAAAGTACTTGTACCCAACATCAAGCAGTGAAAACAGATTATAAAACCTCAACATCAAAACATTCTGTTCTGATAGTCTAGTGGAAATTTATTCATATACATAAATACTTCTCTCTTCGTACATTCAGTGCAACTAAAAAAAAACCCCAAAATCCCATTTCTGCTTTGTCACAAATTACTCTAAGACTTACAGATGTAGAACACAACAGTGCAAGACAAAGTCCTCAGCTATTTTGTCTCTGCTGCATACGTATCGAAAATATGAAGTCTGTACCACGGTTTTGTGTTCTTAAACAATCAGCCATCAACATATGAAGGTAACTTTAGCCACCTGTATATCCCCAGTATTACAAATAGGTACCAGAGAGAGTACTTTAGTCTCTAAGAAAGAACAGGGGTAGTTGAGACCCTTTGAAGTGCAAGTTTACTTAAGGGAAAAAAATCAGTCATCTGCCAGAGAAATAACAACAATGTCAGCAGCAGAGTCTTTAGAACAGTGTTTCTTTGTGGAAGCCTAAGCACTGTGTTCAGATATCGACTGCAATTAGCCATGAAAGTGCCAAAATGCTACATGCGTTACATATGCTATATTGGCTAAAAATAGTAGTAGAAATGTCACCTGAAAGCAGTTCCTAGGATTTTGTGCGATTTAGGAGTCCCATGACAAAAACACAAAAGGTCTTAATTGCCAGAATGTGCTTTAAGATAATCTTGAAAATGCTACAATATCTTAGGAAATTTCTATTACATTTGAAACCTTGCTGAGCTTCCACATACTCATTGATCTCTATTTGCATGCTGCTCGTCACGAATCGGACATGCAACCATTGATACAGTTAACAAACCATTCATACATCATCCAAAGCATCCCATGAGCAGAGGCAATTCAAAGGCTCCTATGGACCTGATGTACAAATAGAAAGGCTCATGCTTCCTGCCACTGCTAGAACACCACCAGGCTCGCAGCTACAGCCACGTACCTCCTGAAGATGAGGAAGTACGAGGAAACACTTTAGATTGCCACACGATGGTTTCTTCATCCATTGACCTTGAAGAACATACTCCAAGGTGAGTAACGCATTTTGAAGGCCTCTCCACCATTACAGCCCACATTCATCATCCCCAAATGTTAACCACTCTACCAGTTGTTTCTGCAATGTTTTCAGCTGAAGGAATAGAAAGCTAATCTGCCTGGTTAATTTTCAACGTTAGAACAGCAGTGCCATTCCTTCCTTATCCCCACATCCAGCTATTTCTTTGATCTTTGATGCTAGCAGCACCTATCCTCTCCTTTTAGGGCAGCATCACAACAGCAGGAGAGGGTGCCATCCAACCAGAAACGGAGGATGCACTGACAAGACAGTACTAAGCATACATATTTCAATTAATCTCCCAAACAAAGCCATGTTTATAAGAACCATGCTGTGGCATCCAGAATTGCTAGGGAGTGCCTGAAAGCACTGCAGCAACTACTGCAGTCATATGCCCAAAGTTTACATGCAGAGCCACATAAATTCATGGGTTTTTGCTTGCAGATGCTTCATGGGCACCAGGATGCTGCTGTACTGTTTGTTCGAGACACACTGTAACTCATCAGTCTACTTTATTTCTTGAGAACCAACATCAGAAAGGCACGGCAAAACCACAAGCTAGTAATACCTACTGATTGTGGTGAAGAGGCATATCTTTAAGGTGGGTGGAAAACATGGCCATTCAAACAACGCTAATGGAGCTGCTACATGAATGGGGCTGTAGGAATATGTAAATGACAGCCATAATCCTGTAGTAAGGATTGCATTTGAATAGCTGTAATTTTAACCCATACACCCGATTCTCTGTCCTCTGTAAACCTTAGGAACACAGAATTAAAACCTGGAGCACAGATAATCAGCTTAGGGTAAAAACAGACATAGAAAGACAACTCCTAACATTTGGTAAGGTGCTGCACTGCTTACTGAGTTTCAAGTTTGGAAAGGATTAACTGTTCCTTCATCGTACTCACACAAAAGGCAATCCACTTTAGCATATTGTTCTTTTTCTCTTGCCTGAAACCGGCGTTGTCTTTAGGAAACTAACAGGAATCACTTATGAATGGAACTTCTTGTTTGCATGGTTCGCCAGCTGGTAGCCCTTGCTCTTTATAGCTGGTACGCAAAACACCCATATTTGGGGCGTACGAATACCTGCCATATCCCGCCCCCCCTTCTCCAAATGCAAGAAATAGGCAAACACTCGGACTCTTCTGAGATGGGAACAAATTATAAGTTTACACTACAATGCGAATCTGTCTTTACTATAAAGGCAATAAAAGCAAACACATATAATAAGGAATCTCTCCACCGAGAGGAAACAGGATCTGCAACTTGGCTCTCAGAACAATCAACCCCAAGAACAAACCAAACAGATTCATTTTACAAGTTACCATTGTTGGAGATGGAACTCCATGTCCCCGCAGGCTGAAAAATGTCAGTCTACTTTGGGACAGATACGTTAAAATCTACCCCATGACAACAAAAATTAACAGCAGCTTTAACAACAAAGAGACAATCTGAATGCCTCTGTAAACTAATAGCCACAAAAAAGTTAACACAATGAAACCCCTAACAAAGAATACAGTACATTATGGATACTTACGGAACATAGGTTTTGCTGGTAGCAAAACGATGCACCTCTGCTGCCAGTGCTCCAGGCTGACAGAACACAGAAGAGAGCCTGCCACCGCTGCCTATTTATTTCTTGGAGCTTAATCCATCAACAACCACACTTCTCAGCTGCTCAGTGCTTTACATTTAAATGGAAACAAAACTGGCAGGGCTAGAATTTGGATCACAGAAGTTTTGGGGGGGTTTTGAGCTTGATTTCACAAGCAGGACAAAACTGGCTCAAACTAAAGTGGCATTTCCCCTCTTTAGCTTTTATTAAAGGTGAAGTGAAAAAACATAGGCTAAAAAGCTAACTTTTTTTTTTTTTTTAATAGGAAAGGACTAAAGCTGGAGCGCTATTCCTAAAGTCCCTGGAAATTTTTGTTTGCTCAGTTTGAATTTAACAGATGCCAGCTTAGTCTAACAGCTCTCAGACTAAACGGGCATCTCCCACCAGGAACCTGTTCCCTGCAGGCAGCAACATCCCCTGGCAACTACCAGGACCTGCAAAGCAGTATCACTCTGCCTCAACGCACGACTCAACATCTGCAAAGCGAGCAGTGACATCATGCTCAACAAGGCTACTTTTCACACGTGTCCAAGCAGAGCTCCAATAGAAATGTTCAACAAAGCTGGAGGTAACAACATTGTGGATTCCTATTCCCTAGCAGCACACCACTTGTTTTAGTGTCAGTGATGGCCAGTACGTGGCTACTGGGCTTTTGTCAATCTGACCTGTGATTAAAAATAAGGATTCAATTAACTCAGAAAGCTTACAAGAGCACAGGAAGATTTGGGTGTTCTATTAAAGTCCAGAGCAGAAGAGACACAAGGGTCTGAAACTTGCTACCTATTCTACAAGAAAATAGTAGGCTTGAAAGAGTCAAGGGGAAGAAGTATTTCAACGAATGAATGGAGGCAGACAACTTAAACAACAGCTACTTTGACTGCTGCCTCATACTGAAGAATTGATGACTTCTCTAAGAACATTTCTTATGTATATTTACCACAAATGTTCTGCCATAAAACTTCAGTACTGCCCTGAGGTGGTTAACACGTGGTGCCAGGAAAAGAAAAACAAGGTTAGAAATCAATGAGAAAATGATGCTCAATAGCATCTGAATGGCAATGTCTTTGGTGTAGAAAAGCAGTTACATTAACATGAAATTCCAAAGGATAATTTAGATACAGAGAACACTCACGTGCAAGATGGCCCCAAAATGGGGATAGTGAGCACTTTCTGCAACAGCCACAAAACCACTTTTCCAGTGCAGTGGGGTAAAACAAGCTGAAGACAAAATTAAGTCACTCAAACCACCTTTCTTCTTCAAATTAGCCATCTATTCTATCACTTTCAGCTTTTCTCTGCCAGATTTCAAAGAAATCTGGCAAGTTTGTTATTACAAGGCATCCTCCCACATTTCCTTATCATTTTACCTAGAAGAATTCCAGGAAACCAAAACGTTTGTAAGCACTACCTGTTGCACATCAATGATGTATTCTTCTACGCATAGCTCTGTGTCTAAAAGACGGATCTGAAGGTAGTTGTCAGAACAGCAGCTACGAAAGAACAGCTCTGTGAGGCCCCCAACACAAGTCACAGCTACCGATTGTGGCCAAATCGCATTATGGCTTCCCACACCGCTTAATCCCGGGAGCCCCTTGCCCCCCACACGCCGGCGGGATGGGCCCCAGGCTGACTCACGCTGCGTGGGGACGAGCCACAAAGAGCAGAGCGCGGCTCCTGCAGACGCAGCCAGCGCAGGGCGGTCTGCGATGCCGCCAGCCGGGCGGTGCCTGAGGCCCCGCGCCCGCCACCCCCACGCACCTTCTGTAGTCTGGGCGTTGGTGATCTGCAGGTGGCAGTTGGCCGCCTTCAGCTTCTCACAGCCCATGATCTGGCGCTTGAGGTTGCACAGGGAGATGTGGAGGCCGTCGAAGGTGACCGCGTCATAGTTCAGCCTGGGGGAGAACTTGTAATGGATGCACAACGTGGTCGGGGCCAGGCAGTGCCGGCTCCACGAAGGCGTCTACCGCGGCAGACGGCGTCATGGCCTCTGCGCCGGGTTAGGACCCACAGCGGCTCGGGGAAAAAACCCACTGAGGGGATCAGGGCAAGCAGCGCAGGCTGAGATCAAGTTCCTCCTCGCAGCGGGGTCGGGCAGGCAGACAACTGGGAGAGGTCCCCGCGGCCCTGGCTCGGCCTCTGCTCTCTCTCCCGCATACAGCTCTCCCAGGCCCGACCGCTCGCCATGGCGACTCGGGGCCCCCCAGCGTTCCGCTGAAGGGTTTCCCGGCCGACAGCGCATCACTGCAAAGGCACACCGCACCCACCCCCTGCCCCACGTAACCCAGCACACTATGACAAAAGGACCGCGTCACGTGGGCGTGGCGGCCCCACCCTCTTCATCCTAACGCCGAGCACCCCCCAGGGGAGAGCCGTTACCAGTCGGCGTCACCAGCCGTCAGCACCGGGCCTGTCACCGCCCTGGGCCGCTGGTGTCCCTGCTGTCCCCCAGCCTGTCACCGCCCGGTGTCCTGTCACCCCCCAGGCCTGTCACTGCCCAGTGTCCCTCCTGTCACCCCCCAGGCTGTCACCACCCGCTGTCCTGCCACCCCCTGAGACTGTGGTGCCCCTCCTGTCACCGCCTGGGCCTTCACCACCCTGCGTCACCTCCCATCAGCCCCTGGGCCTGTGGTGGCTCTCCCAACAGCCCTGGGCCCATCACCGCCCAACGTCCCTCCTGTCATCTCCCAGGCTGTCACCACCCGCTGTCCCTCCTGTCACCCCCCAGGCTGTCACCACCCGCTGTCCCTCCTGTCACCTCCCAGGCTGTCACCACCCGCTCTCCCCTCCTCTCAGCAGCCAGCCAGGCCAAGACAGCCTGGGGGAGATGCAGTGGGCTTTGCCTTCGGTCGCTCAGCTCCCGCGCCGCAGGGCCAGCGAAGGGAGGGGACGTCTCAGGGTGTTTGAGTGGATCTTGAGGCATTTATGGAGAGCTCAGTCAAAGAAGCCAATGACCATTTATGTTTAGTGCCATAAACCAATGTACTTCCCAAGTGTGGCACAACCACAGTTGCTTCAACGCTGGAGAGGAGGACTAAAAAGCAAGGAACGAACCATGAGCGTTAGGAGGAGCCGCAGGACAGTATTTCTTGCTTTCTCAATCATCACAGCTGCTGCTGCAACAGCCCTCGCGCATGAAATGGAGCCTTGAATTACGAGGGCTAGTTCTGCTGAGTAATACGCTACGGCTTGCAGATGTTTCTAGGGCAACCGGCTATTCCTTTCTGCTCCTGTAAATACAGTAGAACAGGCTTGGTGTAGTCTGGCAGGGCTAACGAGGGAGCTTCCACGACTGCTTGGTTTAGATCTTTAAATGCCTTTTGGGCTTCCAGAGTCAGGAAACCTTTTTGATTTTACATCCAAGGGGTACTTATTTTTGCTATTTGTGTCTGTCTGTTTTTCCTGTTAACAGTGAGTTGGAAGCCTAGGTTTTAATATGGTAGCCTTGCTTATAAGCCTGTGGTGGAATATGGATTATACTTATTCATTCCAGAACTTGGCCATAGCCACAGTCCAAACTACAGCAGCAGAAACAAATAAGCCCCACTGTTGGATATGCACTAAAAGCCCATCCTCTACCAGAAATCAACTCTCCTGGGTATCTGTCCCACTGAATTCTCAGTGGTACAAGGGCGGGCATCTGCGTTAGGAATTTTCACTGAAGAAAGGAAGCATACCGCCCTTCTGCCAAGAAGGGTTTGTTGCTAGATCTGTTCCATAGATCTGTTCCTATGCCTAAAGGCAATTGGTATTCCTCCACAGATTCTTCCTATAGACCACATCCACTGAGCGTGGAAGGAGATGCTCCAGAAGCCCTTACAGAAAACCTGTTCTAATAAGCCATCACAATGCAGATTTCTTCCTGGATGGAGTTTATCAGGCCCTGCAGACTCCGAGACAATGTGGATATTTGCAGATAGAGTAACTCGGTATTCTGCAGGAAGCCATAATCAAACTAACAATAATGTTAAAACTGGTTGCCACTACGGGCCTATAGGCTCAGAGTCATCTACTCTGGGTCCAAACCTCACAGGTTTACCGAATCAACTAAATCTGGCACATGCTAACCCTTTTACAGGAAATAATTTACATGATTCAGATTTATTTGAAGATTCTACTACCCTATTTGCACAACTACCAGGGCAACATTAGATAGGTGGAGAAAGGGCATTCGAGGATTTACCCTCCATCTGAGCTGAAAAGGGTATTCTAAGTGCATTAACACCACCCACACAGGTTACAACCAGTATCCCTTCTGCCTCTGTAGCTCCTCGCTACTGCTATCTACGGGAAAAAGTGCTACAGCCCTCTGACAGAACGTGGCACCAAGTTCCACCTGTCTGTAACAGCTTCTATCCCACGGTTAGGGGTTGCAGAACTAAAAAGGGCTATGGCAAATGTGTCAAGAGAATTAGAAAAAGCCTTTAATGAAAGCACAGATAGTATTACAGCCCTACAGGGAGATATCAAATTATTATCACAAATGCTAATACAGACTCAATTAGCCCTCGATCACCTTTTAGCAGCATAGGACAGAGTATGTGCATTATTGAATAACAGCTGCTGGGCTTTTTATGTAAATCAAGATGAGAAAAATGAAACTGATAGAAACAAGCGAAAGACTCATTTAAAAATATTACATGAAGTAAGGCAGGGATCTCCCCTAAATCTGTTTGAGTGGCTAACGTCTTGGCTCCCAGACTTAGGTAGAGGACTGTGGATTTGGGCTGCTGTGTTCCCTCTCTTGTTTTGCTTTATAAGTCTGTATGTGTGTGTACAGTGTTGTATTACCTTATGAATTCGACTTACGACTCAATGAGTAGTGTAGTGAGACCCTGATGGTCAAAAGAAAAGGAGGGACTGTTAGGAAAATCTCATTCCCTAACTATTGTACCAATTAGTCTTTAGAGTATGAAACTGTATGAACTTTCTGAAGATACATCTAGTTGACATTGTATACTACCTAGCCGTGGTTCAGTCAGCATGACTAAAGGACCCAAGCCCATTGCACAGAGGTGTTTTTTACAGGGTCTGATGATTTCTGTGACCGTAACCTTCCCCAAGCAAAACACTCTGTATCCTGTGGGGGTATCCTGTGAATGGCTCTTTAAGCTGCTCTCAGGAGCTACTAGCCTTTCCTTTGAAAGTAGAAAGACCTTTTTATCACGGGGCGGGGGGGGCGGGGGGGGGCTCCCAGTCAGATACATAATCACAAAAGCAAATTTACCTGCTTTTGGCACCTACAACATCTGCCCTCCATTCCACAGCTCAACTGCATGAGGTGTGAAGAACCATGTCCCTTTCTTTTCAATCTGCCAACTGTGAATTTCATTTAAAGTTCTCTGTTCCTTGCATTCTGAGGCGCAAACTGTAATTCCTTCTTCTCTCCTTCTCTTCGCTCATGATTCCACAGATCTCTTTCAAACTGCCTCTGAATTCTCCTTCCATAACAGCTCAACTGCATTTCCTTTGCTTCATTTCAAGCCCATTCCTCCTTGTCCTCAACACAGTGCATGGGGAGAAGTAATTTCCCTGTTCCTGTGCAGCATCCTTTTAGATATTTAAAGCCCTTATGCAGCTCTCTTCTGCCTTCTCTTCCCGACCTTAAACAAGAAGTGCATTCAGCCTATGATTAATCCTTCTTCAGAAACCATGTTTCCCAAAACCCTGATCCTCCTTCTCCAGGTGCCTCTGATGGGCGTGCACCTTTCTTGAATGGTGATCCTCAGAAATGGACACTGTGTCAGCGGAGAAATATCAGGAGACCCCAGCCCAGGCATGATTCTGGGAGCAGTTTTCCATCAGCTGTCCGTACTTGGGTCAAGACTAGCCTCCATTAGCCTGCATATAGGATCATGAGGTGCAAGGGTGTGGAGGCTTTCTGGAGCCCACCTCCAGGTACCTGCCCTTGACAAGCTGTTACGCTGTCAGAGAAGGAAAGTGATTTGTTGCTCCTTTCACACAGCCCCCTCTTTGTTGTCCTTTTTTGTTGTGGTTGCCTGAATACACGTGAACTACTGGATAATTTCTTTTTTCAAGTATTTTTCTGGGCGGGAATGGCAATTTAACTCACTAGTTAAAATAACATGATTTCATCTTGAAATTAAATTAATGACTTTTCAGTTTCTTTTAGTTTTTCTTTGCTCCTCCTCTCTCTTATGATCAATTCTTCGCCATCCTGCCATGACAAACTGTGTTGCTCTGGGGACACAGTTGAACCGTGCGGGGCCAGTGGGGCTGGTGCACGTTCTTGGACCACAGACACACTTTCCTTTTCGGAAATGAGCCTGACTGCGTTCAGCGCGAGCATGTTTTCACGATTCCTGCAGCTTTTGTTGTGCCTGTTCTCATCTGTGTTTAGTGAGGGCCACAGTTCTCAAACTGGGCTCCCTCTCCCTTTGTGGTGGTCAGGCAAGAAATAAATGCCTGACATCAGAGTGAGTCACAGGTGTTCAAGGAACGTTTGGACGTGGCATTGTGGGACATGTTTTAGTGGGCATGGTGGTGTTGGTTGATGGTTGGACTTGATGATCTTACAGGTCTCTTCCAACCTTAGTGATTCTGTGATTCTGTGATTCATATGTTGGATGACCTCACAGTTGAGTGCCCGGCCTCCCTGCTGTCCTCATAAGGTACCTCCAGCAGTCAGGAGGAGGGGAGAGAGGTGGGTGGTGCATTTTGTGTCTTCCTGCTGGGATGCCGATGCCCTAAACCCCTCAGCTACGGAGCCAGACCTGCGTCTCTCTCTCAGGAGGCTGGAAGGTGGGGAACCAGCCCCACCCAGCTCTTCCAGGTACAATAGCCTCGATCTGAGCAAGATTCAGCACAGGTTATGCTTGCACCCTCAAAAGAGGAGAATACCCATGATTTCCACTTTGTTGTACGTCCTTTCCCAGTTTGGCTTAAGCCCTTCTGGCCACCCTTCCCTGCCAAACCGTGCCTGTGGTAACTCCTGGCCAACCTACCAGAAAGTCACCCCGTTAAATTCGGCCCTGAGGAAAGGCCCCGCTCTTTGCAGCAACCCCTCGGAGAGCCGGGGTTTGCTCCCGGGCTTCCCTGGGGGCTGTTCTAAGCTCAGCAGTGCCAAAGGGCACGTCTGTGCTGTGAAAGATGAAAAACGGGGAAATACTCGAATGTGGGAGCTTTCCAGAGCTGTTTCTGGAAGAACTGAAGATCCCGTTCTGCACAAAGCTGAAGCAAACCCTGCATGTCAGTGGGGGTTTTGAATAGTATTTTCCCCATGTCAGTGCTCAGGGACTCACAGTAGTTGCTGAAGCGGTGAAACGCTGAACGTTTGTATTGTGCTTGTAATCGGCAGACCTCAAAGTGCTCGACAAAGATGATCATTTCTATATATGGGTGGGGTGTTTTAGAGATGAGCAGACAGCTTCTGGGTATGTGTTCTTTCCTCTCACACGGTAAATGGGTATTAACAGGCCTCTTCAATAGGGCACCCACGGGACAGTGCCGTCGTGGATGCCGCAACGCGTATTTTGCCTGCGCGGAACCAAAGCTGCGTCTGGACAGCAAGGGAAGAAGAGATTTCCGCACGCTCAACTACGGAGTTTCACCAAGGGTATTCCCCGTTGATTCCTTGGTGGTTTTGCTCCCGGGAGTGGACAGGAACGTTGCTGATGCTGAGGTGGAAGCCCGGGGCTGCGAAGGGCCGGGACGGGCAGGAGGCCCAGGGCCCGGCTGGGGCTGCCGGCCCTGTCGCCTAGCAACGGGTGCCAGGGCGCTTGCCATTGGCCGCGCCCAGAGGTGTTGGGCCGCTGGCCCATGGGGTGGCGCTGTGCTGCGGGAGAGCGAGGCTGGGTGGTCAGCAGGGGCGCCACCGCCTGCCCTGTCGCCTAGCAACGGGTGCCAGGCCGTGGCGGGAGCACGCGCGGCTTCGGGAAGCTTCGGGCGGTAACGGCCGGCGCGAGGCGAGGGGGGGCGCTGAAGGCAACGGCCGCCGCCGCGGGGCGCTGCGCGTGGAGCTGCCGGCGGGGCCGGAGCGGCGCTGTCCGGAGGAGGAGGAGGAGGAGGAGGTGAGGGGGGGGTGTGCGGGGAGGGCGGGCGGGGGAGCGGAGACCTCGTCCCGGGTGCTGGCGAGGGGAGAGAGGCCCTTTCCTGCGGGGAGCGGGCGGCGGGCAGCCCGCCTGGAGGTGCGGAGCCGGTGCCCGGCCCTGCCGTGAGGACCGGCGCTGCAGCGGGCGCCGGGTGTGCTCCGGGCTGCGGAAGGGGGGTGTCACGCTGGGTGTTGGAAGCCGGGGGTCCCGGGGGTTCAGGGGCTGAGCGCTGCAGTCGGAGGATGGGGACCGCGTGTGCTGCCCGTTTCCACCTCACCCGGGACCTTCGTTTCTGTTACCTGTCCGCAATGGCTTTAGTGTGCCCTAGGCTTGCTGCGCTTCAATTGTCTGGAAGTGATGGAAGGTAAGGGTTGCTGTCTCCAGCAACTCCCCTGATGTCCTGGGAGCAAGTGTAGTGCTCCGCAGACGCTTTTGTAGAGCTCTTAACAAGAGGGGTTGCTGGTGATGAATTGGGAGAATATTGGAGTGACATGAGAAATCTCTGGGGCTTCGCAGAATGGGGTAGGTCGGGGGGGGTCCTCCCGCTGCCATGTGGTCTGATTTCCTGCTCAGAGCAGGTGCAGTCGGATCATGTTGCTCCGAGCTGTGTCCAGTTATGTTTGGGGTATTTCCAAGGAGGGAGATTCAGCATCATCCCTGGCAACTTCTTCCAGTGCTTGGGCAGCCTTGTGGTGAGCAACTTTCCTTGTCTTGAGTCAGAATCTGCACCTTGTCCATTGCCCCTTGTCCTGCCAGTGTGCCCCTCAAGAAGAGTCTGGCTTTGTTTCCTCCAGTGAGGGAGAGGAGTAGGAGTGAGAAGTGGGGCAAACACCCCCCCAAAACACACACCCAGCCCCCCGCCCACACACCCTGCCCTGTGTAGCATCTTCTCTAGCTTTTCCCTTGTCCTTTGCCAGTAAGTTCCCTTCCTGTTGAGCAGTGGCTTGCATTTCCTTAGGCTTCCTTCTGCTTCCAGGAGCCTTCCAGAAGGACAACAGGAAGGGCTTCATCTCTTCCTAGTTTGCCTCCAGCTAAGCTGTGGCTTTCCCCAGTCCATCCCTGCATGCTTGCGCGATGTCTCTCTGTTCCTCCTGAGTATCCCATCTCTGCCTGCGCCTCGTGTGTTCTTCCTTTCTGGCATTTGAGGCGGCTCAGGAGTTTCCTGTCCGTCAGTGCTGGCCTTCTGCTACTTGTGACGGACCCTGTGTTTTGGCACGGACCCTTCTGGTGCCTGGGGAGGTGGGGGCTGTGGTCCTTGAAGTTCAACCAGTTGCCTTGGGCCCCTTTGCCCTCCAGGCCAGTCTCCTGTAGGCGACAAGGGAAAGCTTCTGGCCAGCCTGAGGAAGTATCTAATGTATCCATTTTGCCATGGTAATTCAGAAAAGTCTATTTGCCAATAGTCTCCTGGACTGTTTCCTCTCTTTGTCACCCCTGGTAAAGGTCTTTGGGGTAAGTGAGGATTGTTCTTCAGGCATAACTCACATTTCTTCACTATGTTTTTAATTATTCCAGTCATTCGTACACTTAGCACTTGTGTTTTTAATGCTTCCACCATTGTTTGAATTCCCCAGTGAGTTTCTTGGTGTTGCTTATTAGCCAATTCACGCATAATTTCCTGTGTAACTATTACTTGATGTGAAGGAGTCACCCGCCACCCCTCTTGGTTTTTAATCGCTTTCAGTAGATTAGCCAATGGATTGTCTTCTGGTGTATACTGCGGATTCTCAGGTCCCAACCTCTGAACCTTTTCCAGCAAAACTACAATATTTGACCTTCAGCTGCTTCTCTCGCAGCTCTACCTGCCATGTGGTTTCCTATATGCATTGGGCTATTTCCAGTTTGATGTGCCTTGCAATGCATAATTGCCACTAATCGGGGTAGATTAATTGTATGCAATAGTTGTTGGATTGTTGGCCCGTATTTGATGGGAGATCCTTGAGATCCCCAGGCATGATCCCCAAGCTCCATGAGCGTGGACCACTCCGAAGGCAAATTTTGAATCTGTCCATATATTAACAGTTTGGGCTTTCGAAAGTTGTAGTGCTCTCAGCAAGGCTACGAGCACTGCTTTCTGGGCCAGTGTTGGACGGCAGAGCTTTTGCCTCAGTTACTTCCTTAATGCGTAACCTGTTTTCCGTGTTCCGTTCCGCATAAAGCTGCTACCACCTCCAAACAGGTCCCAGTTTTGAAAAATAACCCACGGGTCTTTTCCAGGATCCCAGCTTCTGGGCCAGTACCCCTAGAGCAATATGCAATCTTTCATGCACAAATAATTTAAATGGTTTTTCCAAATTCGGAAGGCCTAGGGCTGGAGCATTCATTAAAGCTTGTTTCAATTTCATAAATGCATTTCTGCACTCCTGAGTCCAGACAAGGAGGTTTCCCTCCCCTTGTACAGCTTTGTATAGGGGTTCGACAGTGAGTCCAAAATTTGTTATCCACAGGCGCCACCATCCAGCCATTCCGGGAAATGCTCTGAGCTCTTGTTTCGATTTCGGTTCGGGAATCTGGCAAATGGCCTCTTTTTCTCTCGGTTCCAAGACTACGCTGGCCCTGGGAAATTGTGTACCCCAAATCTGTTACTTCCTGCTGGGCGATCTGTGTCTTTTTCGGGGACACCTTGTACCCTGCCAACCCCAAAAAGTTGAGGAGGTCTATTGTCATTTATATGGAATCTTTCTTGTCACTTGTTGCTAACACTATGTCATCTACGTACTCTGGCAAGGTGGTATTTTTATGCCTCTTTTGCCAGTCTTCTAATTCTTTGGCTAATTGATGTCCAAAGATCATGGGGCTATTCTTAAATCCTTGTGGTAATACTGTCCAGCACAAGTGAGTTTTTCTTCCGGTCTTAGGGCTTTCCCACTCAAAAGCGAACAGTTCCTGACTCTCAGCTGCTAGCGGAAGGCAAAAGAACGCATCTTTGAAGTCCAATACAGTAAACCATTTGTGCGTTTCCTTCAGGGTGGTCAAGAGAGTATACGGGTTTGCCAGGTGAACGTCCTGCACGATTTGATTTATAGCCCTTAAGTCCTGGACCAACCTATGCTCTTCTGAGTGCGGATTTTTAATTGGCAAGATCTCGGAGTGTTGTATTCTGATTGACATTCTGTTAATAATCCAAAATTTACAAATTGTTCTATTAATGGTTCTAATCCTTTTCTTGCTTCTGATTTAATCGGGTACTGTTTCCATCTTACCGGTCTGGCATCCGGTTTCAGCTGGGTGATTACTGTTTCTGCCACTCGGGATCGTCCTGGTGCTCCTTGAAGCCCATACTGGAGGGGTTACAGCCTTTTCAGCTTCTTCTGGTATTTCCTGTAACTTGGCTTCCTTCTGTAACATAAAAACTTGAGCATCCAAAGCTTTATTGTCAGGAATATGGATTTGGGTTTTTCCTTTTTCAAAAGTAGTTTGTGCATTCAATTTACTTCATATGTCTCATCCTAATTAGCGGCACAGGCCAATCTGGGATATAAAGAAATGGATGGGTTAACACCTTTTTCCCAATTGTATACTTCAAAAGCTGGAAAAGTGGCCGATTTTCTTTCTGCCCCGTGGTACCAATAACTGATGTACTCTGATTACTCAAATTAGCCTTGCATGTATTCAATACCAAATAAGTGGCCCCCGTATCTACTAAAAATTGTACTTTTTCATCCCCCAACTTTACTCTAAGGAGGGGTTCTGTTGGGGAGGGTTCCGATTCTTCCCCCGGTCTCCCTCAGTCTGAATCTATTGTCATCATGTTAGCAGCCTGATTTGGCATCTCCTCACGACCTTGTCTTCTTAACTGCGGGCACTCCCTTTTCCAGTGTCCTTTCTGTTTGCAGTAAGCACACTGATTTTTCTCCAACGGTATTCTGGCCCTTTGTGCTCCACCGGGAAACCTCCTCCCCTTTGGACCTCGATAGCCCTGTCCTCTGAATGTAATAGTTTCCTGGGCTACGGCTACTGCCAGCATCCTGTTGTCCTTAAACTTCTCCTTTGCCTGCTTTTCCTCTTCCACCTTTTCTCTGTTGTTAGACACTTTCCAGGCATTTTCTAACATTTAATCCAATGAGCGGGCATCTGCCCCCTCTAACTTTTGTAATTTCCGTTTTATGTCTGCATTAGATTGTCCCATAAAACTGTGCACCGACGAGACAGGGAGGGAGTCCTGCACCGTTTGGAGTAACTTTTGGAGGGAGTCCTGCACCGTTTGGAGTAACTTTTGGAGGGAGTCCTGCACCCTGGGGCTTTTCTGGAGCTCTGTACCCTTGGTCTTGTTTTGCAAGGGTGACCGGCTTTTCTTTTTTTTTGGGTGCCCTTTCTGGTTTTGCTATTTTTTTGAATATAACAAAACCCGTTATTTCTGGAGTGCATCACCGCGCTGCCCCCCCATCCCGTGGAGAGCATGGCCGCACTGCCCCGCCCTGGAGGAGAGCATCACCATTCCACCTGCACCCCACAGAGGAGAGCATCACCATTTGGGTTTTGTGGGAGTCTTGCATCATTTGCAGTACCTCTTGGGGAGTCCTACATGGTTTGGAGTAATTTTTTGGGAGTCCTGCACCATATGGAGTATCTTTTTGGGAGTCCTGCACCACATGGAATATTTTTTGGGAGCCCTGCACCACATGGAATATTTTTTTGGGAGCCCTGCACCATATGGAATATTTTTTTGGGAGCCCTGCAGCATTTGGAGTAATTTTTGGAGGGAGCCCTGCACCATTTGGAGTATTTTGGGGGAGCCCTGCACCCTTTCGTGTATTTTTTGGAAGGCGTCCTGCACCCTGGGGCTTTTTTTGAGCTCTGTACCCTTGGCCTTGTTTTGCAAGGGTCACTGTTTTGTTTTTTGGGTGCCCTTTCTGGTTTTGCTGGTTTTTGGAATATTATAAAACCTGTGATTTCTGGAGCGCATCACTGCGCCGCCCCCCCCATCCCGTGGAGAGGATCACCACGCCGGCCCCCCCACCCAGAGGAGAGCATTGCTGGGCCTCCCTGCCATGCCCCGGAGGAGAGTATCACCATGCCACCTGCACCCCCCGGAGGAGAGCATCACCATTTGGGGTTTTTTGGGAGTCCTGCACCATTTGGAATATTTCTGGGGGAGTCCTGCACCCTTCGGAGTATTTCTTGGGGAGCCCTACACAGTTTGGAGTAATATTTTGGGGAGTCCTGCACGGTTTGGAGTAATTTTTTAGGGAGTCCTGCACGGTTTGGAGTAATTTTGGGGGGAGTCCTGCAGCATTTGGAGTAATTTTTGGAGGGAGCCCTGCACCATTTGGAGTAATTTCTGGAGGGAGCCCTGCACCATTTGGAGTATTTTGGGGGAGCCCTGCACCCTATGGAATATTTTTTTGGGAGCCCTGCTCCATTTGGAGTAATTTTTGGAGGGAGCCCTGCACCCTTTCATGTATTTTTTGGAAGGCGTCCTGCACCCTGGGGCTTTTCTTGAGCTCTGTACCCTTGGTCTTGTTTTGCAAGGGTCACTGTTTTGTTTTTTGGGTGCCCTTTCTGGTTTTGCTGGTTTTTGGAATATTACAAAACCTGTGATTTCTGGAGTGCATCACCGCGCCAGCACCCCCATCCCGTGGAGAGGATCACCTCACCGGCCCCCCCACCCAGAGGAGAGCATCGCCGCGCCGCCCTGCCATGCCCCGGAGGAGAGTATCACCATTTGGGGTTTTTTAGGAGTCCTGCACCATTTGAAATATTTTTGGGGGAGTCCTGCACCCTTTCGAGTATTTCTTGGGGAGCCCTACACAGTTTGGACTAATTTTTTGGGGAGTCCTGCATGGTTTGGACTGATTTTTTGGGGAGTCCTGCACGGTTTGGAGCAATTTTTTGGGGAGTCCTGCACGGTTTGGAGCAATTTTTGGAGGGAGCCCTACCACATTTGGAGTATTTTTGGAGGAAGTCCTGCAACTTTTGGAGACTTTTTTGGAAGGCGTCCTGCACCCTGGGGCTTTTTGTTGAGCTCTGTACCCTTGGCTTTGTTTTGCAAGGGTCACCGTTTTGGTTTTTGGGTGCCCTTTCTGGTTTTGTTGTCTTTTGGAATATTACAAAGCCCGTTATTTCTGGAGTGCATCGCCACGACGACCCCCCGTGTCATGGAGAGCATCGCCTCGCCAGCCCCCCCACCCAGAGGAGAGCATCGGAGAGCCACCCCGCCAGAGGTGAGTATCACTGCGCCGACCCTTCCCGGAGGGGAGCATCACCATTTGGGTTTTTTGGGAGTCTTGCATCATTTGGAGTACCTCTTGGAGAGTCCTGCACCGTTTAGAGTAATTTTTTGGGAGTCCTGCACGGTTTGGAGCAATTTCTGGGGGGAGTCCTGCACCATATGGAATATTTTTTGGGGAGTCCTGCACCGTATGTAATATTTTTTTTGGAAGTCCTGCACCATATGGAATATTTTTTTGGGAGTCCTGCACCATTTGGAGTAAATTTTGGAGGGAGGCCTGCACCGTTTGGAGTATTTCGGGGGATCCTTCCCCTATTTGAAGTTTTTCTTGGGGAGTCCTACACGCTTTGGAGTAATTTTTGGAGGGAGCCCTGCACCCTTTGGTGTATTTTTTGGAAGGAGTCCTGCACCCTGGGGCTTTTTTTGAGCTCTGTACCCTTGGCCTTGTTTTGCAAGGGTGACCGTTTTGTTTTTTGGGTGCCCTTTCTGGTTTTGCTGGTTTTTGGAATATTACAAAACCTGTGATTTCTGGAGTGCATCACCGCGCCAGCACCCCCATCCCGTGGAGAGGATCACCTCACCGGCCCCCGCACTCAGAGGAGAGCATCGCCGCGCCGCCCCGCCATGCCCCGGAGGAGAATATCACCTTTTGGGGTTTTTTAGGAGTCCTGCACCATTTGAAATATTTTGGGGGGAGTCCTGCACCCTTTTGAGTATTTCTTGGGGAGCCCTACAGAGTTTGGATTAATTTTTTGGGGAGTCCTGCATGTTTTGGACTGATTTTTTGGGGAGTCCTGCACGGTTTGGAGCAATTTTTTGGGGAGTCCTGCACGGTTTGGAGCAATTTTTGGAGGGAGCCCTACCACGTTTGGAGTATTTTTGGAGGAAGTCCTGCAGCTTTTGGAGACTTTTTTGGAAGGCGTCCTGCACCCTGGGGCTTTTTTTGAGCTCCGTACCCTTGGCCTTGTTTTGCAAGGGTCACCGTTTTGTTTTTTGGGTGCCCTTTCTGGTTTTGCTGTCTTTTGGAATATTACAAAGCCCGTTATTTCTGGAGTGCATCGCCACGACGACCCCCCCTGTCATGGAGAGCATCGCCTCGCCAGCCCCCCCACCCGGAGGAGAGCATCGGAGAGCTGCCCTGCCAGAGGTGAGTATCACTGCGCCGACCCTCCCCGGAGGGGAGCATCACCATTTGGGTTTTTTGGGAGTCTTGCATCATTTGGAGTACCTCTTGGGGAGTCCTGCACGGTTTGGAGTAATTTTTTGGGAGTCCTGCACGGTTTGGAGCAATTTCTGGGGGAGTCCTGCACCATATGGAATATTTTTTCTGGGAGTCCTGCACCGTATGTAATATTTTTTTGGGGAGTCCTGCACCATATGGAATATTTTTTGGGGAGTCCTGCACCGTATGTAAAATTTTTTTTGGTAGTCCTGCACCATATGGAATTTTTTTTTGGGAGTCCTGCACCATTTGGAGTAAATTTTGGAGGGAGGCCTGCACCGTTTGGAGTATTTCGGAGGATCCTTCCCCTATTTGAAGTTTTTCCTGGGGAGTCCTACACGCTTTGGAGTAATTTTTGGAGGGAGCCCTGCACCCTTTGGTGTATTTTTTGGAAGGAGTCCTGCACCCTGGGGCTTTTTTTGAGCTCTGTACCCTTGGCCTTGTTTTGCAAGGGTGACCGTTTTGTTTTTTGGGTGCCCTTTCTGGTTTTGCTGGTTTTTGGAATATTACAAAATCTGTGATTTCTGGAGTGCATCACCGCGCTGGCTCCCCCTCCCAGAGGAGAGCATCGCCGCGCCGCCCTGCCATGCCCCGGAGGAGAGTATCACCATGCCACCTGCACCCCCCAGAGGAGAGCATCACCATTTGGGTTTTTTGGGAGTCCTGCACCATTTGGAATATTTTTGGGGGAGTCCTGCACCCTTTGGAGTATTTCCTGGGGAGCCCTACACGATTTGGACTAATTTTTTGGGGTGTCCTGCACGGTTTGGAGTAATTTTGGAGGGAGTCCTGCACCGTTTGGAGTAAATTTTGGGGGAGTCCTGCACGGTTTGGAGCAATTTTTGGAGGGAGCCCTACCACGTTTGGAGTATTTTTGGAGGGAGGCCTGCAACTTTTGGAGACTTTTTTGGAAGGTGTCCTGCACTCTGGGGCTTTTTTTGAGCTCTGTACCCTTGGCCTTGTTTTGCAAGGGTCACCGTTTTGGTTTTTGGGTGCCCTTTCTGGTTTTGCTATTTTTTGGAATATTACAAAGCCCGTTATTTCTGGAGTGCATCGCCACGACGACCCCCCGTGTCATGGAGAGCATCGCCGCGCCAGCCCCCCCACCCAGAGGAGAGTATCGGAGAGCCGCCCCGCCAGAGGTGAGTATCACCGCGCCGCCCCTCCCCGGAGGGGAGCATCACCATTTGGGTTTTTGGGGAGTCTTGCATCATTTGGAGTATCTCTTGGGGAGTCCTGCACGGTTTGGAGTAATGTTTTGGGAGTCCTGCAGGGTTTGGTGTAATTTTTTGGGAGCCCTGCACCATATGGAATATTTTTTCCTGGGAGTCCTGCAGCATTTGGAGTAATTTTTGGAGGGAGCCCTGCACCATTTGGAGTAATTTCTGGAGGGAGCCCTGCACCATTTGGAGTATTTTGGGGGAGCCCTGCACCCTATGGAATATTTTTTTGGGAGCCCTGCTCCATTTGGAGTAATTTTTGGAGGGAGCCCTGCACCCTTTCGTGTATTTTTTGGAAGGCGTCCTGCACCCTGGGGCTTTTTTTGAGCTCTGTACCCTTGGTCTTGTTTTGCAAGGGTCACTGTTTTTTTTTTTGGGTGCCCTTTCTGGTTTTGCTGGTTTTTGGAATATTACAAAACCTGTGATTTCTGGAGTGCATCACCGCGCCAGCACCCCCATCCCGTGGAGAGGATCACCTCACCGGCCCCCCCACCCAGAGGAGAGCATCGCCGCGCCGCCCTGCCATGCCCCGGAGGAGAGTATCACCATTTGGGGTTTTTTAGGAGTCCTGCACCATTTGAAATATTTTTGGGGCAGTCCTGCACCCTTTCGAGTATTTCTTGGGGAGCCCTACACAGTTTGGACTAATTTTTTGGGGAGTCCTGCATGGTTTGGACTGATTTTTTGGGGAGTCCTGCACGGTTTGGAGCAATTTTTGGAGGGAGCCCTACCACGTTTGGAGTATTTTTGGAGGAAGTCCTGCAGCTTTTGGAGACTTTTTTGGAAGGCGTCCTGCACCCTGGGGCTTTTTTTGAGCTCTGTACCCTTGGCCTTGTTTTGCAAGGGTCACCGTTTTGGTTTTTGGGTGCCCTTTCTGGTTTTGCTGTCTTTTGGAATATTACAAAGCCCGTTATTTCTGGAGTGCATCGCCACGACGACCCCCCCTGTCATGGAGAGCATCGCCTCGCCAGCCCCCCCACCCAGAGGAGAGCATTGCAGAGCCGCCCCGCCAGAGGTGAGTATCACTGCGCCGACCCTCCCCGGAGGGGAGCATCACCATTTGGGTTTTTTGGGAGTCTTGCATCATTTGGAGTACCTCTTGGGGAGTCCTGCACCGTTTAGAGTAATTTTTTGGGAGTCCTGCATGGTTTGGAGCAATTTCTGGGGGGAGTCCTGCACCATATGGAATATTTTTTCTGGGAGTCCTGCACTGTATGTAATACATTTTTAGGGAGTCCTGCACCATATGGAATATTTTTTGGGGAGTCCTGCACCGTATGTAATATTTTTTTTGGGAGTCCTGCACCATAGGGAATATTTTTTTGGGAGTCCTGCACCATTTGGAGTAAATTTTGGAGGGAGGCCTGCACCATTTGGAGTATTTCGGGGGTTCTTTCCCCTATTTGAAGTTTTTCCTGGGGAGTCCTACACGCTTTGGAGTAATTTTTGGAGGGAGCCCTGCACCCTTTGGTGTATTTTTTGGAAGGAGTCCCGCACCCTGGGGCTTTTTTTGAGCTCTGTACCCTTGGCCTTGTTTTGCAAGGGTGACCGTTTTGTTTTTTGGGTGCCCTTTCTGGTTTTGCTGGTTTTTGGAATATTACAAAATCTGTGATTTCTGGAGTGCATCACCGCGCTGGCCCCCCCACCCAGAGGAGAGCATCGCCGCGCCGCCCTGCCATGCCCCGGAGGAGAGTATCACCATGCCACCTGCACCCCCCGGAGGAGAGCATCACCATTTGGGGTTTTTTGGGAGTCCTGCACCATTTGGAATATTTCTGGGGCAGTCCTGCACCCTTCGGAGTATTTCCTGGGGAGCCCTACACAGTTTGGAGTAATATTTTGGGGTGTCCTGCACGGTTTGGAGTAATTTTGGAGGGAGTCCTGCACCGTTTGGAGTAAATTTTGGGGGAGTCCTGCACGGTTTGGAGCAATTTTTGGAGGGAGCCCTACCACGTTTGGAGTATTTTTGGAGGGAGGCCTGCAACTTTTGGAGACTTTTTTGGAAGGCGTCCTGCACCCTGGGGCTTTTTTTGAGCTCTGTACCCTTGGCCTTGTTTTGCAAGGGTCACCGTTTTGTTTTTTGGGTGCCCTTTCTGGTTTTGCTGGTTTTTGGAATATTACAAAATCTGTGATTTCTGGAGTGCATCACCGCGCTGGCCCCCCCACCCAGAGGAGAGCATCACCGCGCTGCCCCGCCATGCCCCGGAGGAGAGTATCACCGTGCCACCTGCACCCCCCGGAGGAGAGCATCACCATTTGGGTTTTTTGGGAGTCCTGCACCATTTGGAATATTTTTGGGGGAGTCCTGCACCCTTTCGAGTATTTCTTGGGGAGCCCTACACAGTTTGGACTAATTTTTTGGGGAGTCCTGCACGGTTTGGAGTAATTTTTTGGGGAGTCCTGCACGGTTTGGATTAATTTTTTGGGGTGTCCTGCACGGTTTGGAGTAATTTTGGGGGGACTCCTGCACCATTTGGAGTAATTTTTGGGGGACTCCTGCACGGTTTGGAGCAGTTTTTGGAGGGAGCCCTACCACGTTTGGAGTATTTTTGGAGGAAGTCCTGCAGCTTTTGGAGACTTTTTTGGAAGGCGTCCTGCACCCTGGGGCTTTTTTTGAGCTCTGTACCCTTGGCCTTGTTTTGCAAGGGTCACTGTTTTGGTTTTTGGGTGCTCTTTCTGGTTTTGCTGTCTTTTGGAATATTACAAAGCCCGTTATTTCTGGAGTGCATCGCCACGACGACCCCCCGTGTCATGGAGAGCATCGCCTCGCCAGCCCCCCCGCCCAGAGGAGAGCATCGGAGAGCCGCCCTGCCAGAGGTGAGTATCACTGCGCCGACCCTCCCCGGAGGGGAGCATCACCATTTGGGTTTTGTGGGAGTCTTGCATCATTTGGAGTACCTCTTGGGGAGTACTGCACAGTTTGGAGTAATTTTTGGGAGTCCTGCACCATATGGAATATTTTTTTCCTGGGAGTCCTGCACCATATGGAATATTTTTTTGGGAGCCCTGCACCATATGGAATATTTTTTTGGGAGCCCTGCAGCATTTGGAGTAATTTTTGGAGGGAGCCCTGCACCATTTGGAGTAATTTCTGGAGGGAGCCCTGCACCATTTGGAGTATTTTGGGGGAGCCCTGCACCCTATGGAATATTTTTTTGGGAGCCCTGCTCCATTTGGAGTAATTTTTGGAGGGAGCCCTGCACCCTTTGGTGTATTTTTTGGAAGGCGTTCTGCACCCTGGGGCTTTTTTTGAGCTCTGTACCCTTGGTCTTGTTTTGCAAGGGTCACCATTTTTTGGGGGGGTTTTGGATGCCCTTTCTGGTTTTGCTATTTTTTGGAATATTACAAAACCCGTGATTTCTGGATTGTATCGCCACGCCGACCTCCCAGAGGAATGCATCACCTTTTGGTTTTTTGGGAGCCATTCTCCTTTAATTTTTTTGGATGGTCCTGCACCGTTTCGTTTTTGTGGGAGCTCTCCAAACCGTTTCTCTTTTGTACCTCTGTACCCTTGGGCTTCTTTGGAGTGTGTCACTATTTAGTTTTTTGGGAGCCCTTTACGCCTTTGGACCTTTTTGGAATATTACCAAACCTGTTTTTTCCAGAGGCCTTAACAGCACTGCCCTGGAGGATTTTTGGGCAGTCCTGCACCATTTGGAGTAATTTTTTGGCAGGATCCCTGCACCGTTTGGAGTAATTTTTTGGTATGAGCCCTGCACAGTTTGGAGTAATTTTTGGAGGTAGTCCTGTACCCTGGGGCTTTTTTGGATCCCTCCAACCCGGCACTTTTTTGTAGCTCTGCACTCTGGGGCTTGTTTGGAGCGCGTCACCATTTACTATTTTGGGAGCCCTTTAGTGCTTTTCACTTTTTTTTTGATATTCCAAAACACAGGTTTTCCGGAGGCCTTCACAGCGCTGCCCTGGAGGAGTGCACCACCGTTTTGGCTGTTGGGGCGGACCGGCACAGGTCCCCGGGGGTCTCCTGCCCTGTGCCGGACGTGTCCCGCTCGGAAAGGCTGCGGGCGCGCTGCTCCGCCGGGACGGAGCCTCCGCTCGCTGCCCGGCCGTGCGCGCAATAAAAGCGGAGCGTCGGTCTCCTCTGCCGCAGTTGCCGTGTGTGTCTCCTCTCTCCCGGTCGCGCTGCGAGAGCTCCTCCCCCTCGGGCCCCGCCGCTGCCTCCGCAGCCCCCCGCTCCCCCGGAGCGAGTCCCGCACGCTCCCCGACCCCCGGCAGCTCCCCGCTCCGCCGTGACCCCCCCGCCGCCCCGCGGGAGCCCGGTTCTCGCCGCGGGACGTGGCCGACACGAGCCCTGCGCTCCGCTCGCCCTCCGCCCGCCGGGTCCCGCACCCCGGCAGCCCCCTTCCTCCTCCCCGCCGTCCCGCCTCTGCTCCCGGGCAGCGCTCAGGCCCCGGGAGCGGACCACCCCCTCCGCCCCTTCCCCGGCAGAGAACCCGCCGGACGGGCCCCGCCCCTTCGCTCCGGCTCCGGCCCCCGCCCCGGCTCCGCCCCTTCGCTCCGGCTCCGCCCCCCGCCCCGGTCCCGCCCCTTCGCCCCGGCTCCGCCCCCCGTCCCCGCCCGCGGCCCCGTTATTACAAACTGCTGTGAAACGGCCGCGGGGAAAAGCAAATGCACACGCGGGTGCGCGCGCGCGCTGCCCACCCGGGACGTGGCGGGTCGCCGGCGGGACGCTCCCCACCCCGCTCCCCGCAGCGGGGCTCGGCGGCGGCGGAACCGTCTCCCGGGGGAGATGCTCCGCGTCCCGGGGCTGGAGCCAGCCGGGCGTCCCCGGCCAGGGCCCCCTCGCTCCGGGAGCTCCTGCGGGGGGGCGCGTTTGGGGTCGGCAGCCGGGGGCCTCTTCCACCCGCTTCGGTGCCGCCGCACGGGTGGGCGTGGGGCAGCAGCCCCGGGACAGCCGCTGCGGACCCCTCTGTCCCGGGAGGGGCGGGGAGGGGCGGGACCGCCGCGCCTCTGCCCTGCGCCCGCCGGGGTCTCTCGGTCCCGCCGGCTGCCGCCCAGCGAGGGGGGTTCGGCGGAGCTCGGCAGGGGTGTCCCGGGACCCGCCCGAGGAGAGCTCCTGCGTGGGCAGCGCCCGGGCCGGTTCGCCTGGGCGGGGGCTGCGGCACCGGCACCGGGCCCGGCCCAGACCCGCCCCGCCGAGTCCCGCCGGGCCGAGGGGATCGGAGCGGAGACGAAACGACCCGAGCTGGGCCAAGCCGAGCCCCCCCGGCCGGTCGGGGCGCAGCGGCAGGGGCGGGCGGGGCGGGCAGCGTTGCCCTCGGGCGCGATGCCGTTCCTCCCGCCGCAGGCGATGGCGGGCAGGAACCGGCCCCTCGGCACCGCGCACCGGGCGCTGCAGCTCCGCGTCCTGCCCCGCTCCGGCGGGGGTGGGGGGGCAGGACGCTGCCGGGGGCCGGGGAGCGCCCCGGGGGTCCCCGTGTCCCGGGCGGCGACAAGGACGCCGAGGCCGAGGGGCCGAGCCGGCTGCCGCCGTCCCGGCGCTCCCCGGAGGCGCACCGTGCCCGCCGGGACGAAGCCCGCGCCGGCCCTCGGCCGCACCCGCGGCAGACTGCGCCCGGTGCTCGGCGCTGCCGGCCGGCCCGGCCCCGCCGCCGGGCTCGGTAGCCTTCCGGGCTCGGTAGCCAGCCGCGCCCGGGCTCGCCCCGCTCCCGGGGGCGCGCCCCGCTCGGGAAGCCCGGCCCGGGCCGGCCCCTGGAGGGGACCGGCTCGGGAGCGTTTTCCTGCTGCCGCCGCTCCCGCCCGTCCCCCGCGCAGGTCTCCGCCGGGCTCTGTGTGCCGGGACGGGACCCCTCGGGCTGTATTGGGGTATTGACAGTATTGACAGTATTCCAGTACTGACACGCGGAAACAAACTTCACAACTCACACAGAGTTATAAAGCAGGCGTGTTTATTGCGGCGCCGGGTGCAAGGGGATTTCTCCTCCTGACATGCACACCGGGTTAAAATCATGAAAAGGTACTTAAAACAGTTAACAAAGTTAGTTACGCCTCCTGGTTCTACCCCTTGATTAACTCTTGGTTAATACTTTTCTTACTTCATCTTAAAGTTACAGTTCTCTCTTAATTCACCACACATGCTCAAAGAGTAGGGGGCTTAATTGGGTTGGGGCTTTTCTAGCTAGGAGGTGTGTTCCTTACCATTATAATGAGATCATAATGAGACAGGTTAACTCTAGGGCACTGTTTTGGCAGTCCATCCTATTTTTCTACGATTCGTCCTTGTGCTAATCGTTATTGCTAGTTAGCAGAGAGCTGGTGAAGACAGTCTTTATCTGTCATATGTCTAAGTGCCAGGCGCAGTTGTTATGAAGCATCTTCTTTACATTCTTCTCTCTTACTTTTAACCCTTGTTTTTCAAGATGTCCTGTAACAGAAGTAATCAGTCTTTTAAGTCGTTATTGCTAAACAATGCAGAAGCTACCAAAAGAAGTTGAAGCAGGTACTTTCCTCCTCACAAGCAGCATATCATTGCAGTGCTTCTCGTATTAAAGTCTCTTCTCTGCTCTAAAGGGTCCCTATTTTCTCTGCTCCCAAGGTAAACTCCAGAGCTATTCATGGGCTTTCAAAGAAAGGCACATGTAGTTTACCTGCCTTGGGGGGGGGGGGGGGGAAGGGACTCAGACCTCTGAATGGAGAATGTTTACTAAACACTGCCCAGACAAATTAACCAAAGAGCAAACGTTAATGGGAAAAGCTGGGAGCAGAATGAGAAGCACCACACAACTAAAGCTATCCCAAGCACTTAGGCCTCCATCAAGGACCACAAGCCCTGAGGCTGATGATGGCTGTTGGATGAGTTTCCCTCCCCCAGGTGGAAACACCTCTCACTGCGCTGTGCTCAGACCAAGGAAGGAAAAAGCAATACACCCCCCTACATCTAAAGGCATGACACTCCATTCAAAGGTAAATTTTGATTTATTTAGATAAACTGCCTGGCCAGTTTTAGCACCTGCCTCTAGAGTACATTGATTTCATCCACCCCTACCCACAAAAACTTTTGATTGAGTGCTGAGTGATGTGGAGTCAGGTGGATTTAGACACGCACGCTGCTACCAGGGGACTGGATTTTTAACCTCTTTACAAGTATTCGTTGCTTTGAAGCTGCCCGAGGGTCAGCACGCCCTCGCTTCTGGAGGTTCTCACTCTGCGCAGGCACTAAGGAAGACATTTCTGGCGACAGGTTATTTTAAAGCACAGCAGAACATACCGTTTACGACCTCCTGAGAATTATCTCCCAGACAGATCAGGAAGAAGGGCAAAACTTGTCTATTTAACATGCATTTGGGTTACATGACTGTTAAACATGTTAAAAATCTCTAACAGAAAAAGTCACCTACACAATGTACGTAGGTGAGCAGGCACTTCTTTACTGCAGCGCTGGACGCACAGGGGATCGCTCCACCTCATGTGCGTACTTAGTTTCTCCGCTACAGAAGTTATATACAATCAGTATACATATTCATCACATTTCCAAGAAACAATTAACATACTCATACAATTTCCGAGAACTCATTAATGTATGTAAATGCTCGTGACACATTCGCCTCCAGGTACACAGGTGGCTGTCTAAGGTCATCTGGTGGTCGTCCATAGTCTTCCTCAGGGTGTCCTCTAGTTGAATCCCATCTTTGCGCATGCTCAGCTTGGTTGCAAAATCCCATTCTTGGAATCTTCTTAAGTTTTCCCCGGTTTACTGACCAGGCCTACAACTTATCATTCTCTTGACAAGCAAATTCTACCTCTTCACAATGCTACATTGTTAAATGCTAGTTTATGATTAAATCAGGGATAGCCCATACCTAGTTACCCTTATACAGAATATATATATATAATCTTTAATCTTTTAATAATAACTTTCTAGCTTATAATTTTCTGTCAATTTACATGCCTATGAATAATCAATGTTTATTTCTATTAATATCTATTGATTGGCATTCTTGATATTCATATCAAGATGGGAGGGTAAGGGGATTTTTCAAGCAGCATCACTGGTGCATATCAGGTCACACTGCCATAGGACTCAAACAAAACTTTTCTATTCAGTTCTTCATCGTTCCATCTCGTTACTGTTAGTTCCTCAGTATGGAACGGCGACTCCCTGGTGAGGTTCCTATGGTTATTGTTTCTAACTTAACAATCCTAACTTATTTATTTATTAATTAAATTTAACCTTTTATATATATATAAAATCATATTTTGATTAAAAAAAAATCAGAATATTTACAACAAGCCCGCCACCCAAACCGCTTCATGAGCGCTATGCCAACGGCTCTTCCCATCGCCTGCACGGGGGAAGAACAGTCACAGGCAGTAAGAAGAGCAGAATTAACAGAACTACAGATCACAGCCTCGACTGCACAGTCCTTATAAATACCTGGGGAAAGAAAGAGTCTCTCTTTATCCCGAGGAGAACCATTTGTCCAAAGACTAGAGAAGGTACAACAGGGCACAGCGAGTGAGCAAGGGGCAGAGCAAAGACACCGCAGGACAAAGTGACCGTCACTCCGCTGGAGTGCGGGAGGCTGAAGTTCGAGTCCCGCCCAAGATACAACTAAAGTTGTCGTCATTTTAGAATTATAGATCACGCACAAAATATTTCTGACAGCTGTAAACTACTTTACCTAAGAGAAAACCTGTGAATGCACAACTGCAACTCACCGTTTGAATGCTTTTATGGCCGGCAAATCACGGCGGCCGGGCGGGCAGGGCCTGGCACCGCGCGGGGCCACCGCTCACCGGGTGGGGGGAAAGCACCAATCCCCCCGCCACCCCCAGGGCTTTGGGGTTGGGTTTTTTTTTTTTTTGGCCACTTTTAGCAGTGCCGAGGGCTCAGCCGGGCTGTGCGGGCGAAGCCGCCGTCAGGGGCGGTGGGTTTGCAGAGGGCGGGGAGGACGTTTATTGCTACTGTTATTGCCATTGTCATTGCCATTGTTCTTGTCATTGTTACCCCCCCCGCCCGCCCCAGCGTTTCTGGGCTCTCCCTCACTGCGGGCAGGGGCCGGGGGGTGGTGGCACTGGGGCTCAGGCATCTGAACAAGCTGCGGCTGCCCCGAGCCTTCTTTTTGCGGGAAAAGTTTCTTTCGCTGGAGCGAGAGAGAACGTTCTACTCCCACTCCCCCCGCGCCGACTGTTGAGTTCGGCGTCATTCCACCCGTGGAACCCCCGGCCCGAACCGACCCGGCACAGTCGGAGCAGCGCTCCGCGTCACTCGGCCGCTCTCGGAGAGCGCTCTGCTCGCCCGGAGAAAGGAGATTTCGGGATCACAGCCCAGCAGCGAAGCCAGACGCCGCCTCCCCAGCCCGGGGATAACGGGAGCTTGAATCTCCCGGCTCGCTCTGAGCGAGGGTGTGTTGGGGAGGCTCCGCGCTCGCCCCCGCCGGGGTGTTTTCGGGGTGGCAGGTGAAGGGAGGAGCAGAAATAGGATGAAAGCCAGGGCAGTCGATAGCCAGAGGGGAACTGGAAGATGTTTTGCACCCTGGGGGAGTGGGGCACTGCGGCTCCGGTGCACAGCACCCCGGGGATGGGTCTCACCCAGCGGCACCGGGACCACCCAGGTCCAACCCTGCCAGGGTGCTACAGAGCGGCTGCGCCTCAGAGACCCTCAACCCTCTCCCTGTTTTTATTGCAGGATCTGCCCCGTCCCCTCCCTCCTCTTCACGTGTATCCCGTGAACCAAGAGCTGCTGACGTGCCAAGGCATGGCTGAGGGGTGGCTGAGCCGCCTGCCAGCTGGAAAGAACAGAGGGCAGAAGGGCAGCATGGGGGACGCGGACGACCTGGATGACAGCCTGACCAGCCTCATGTGGCTGCAGGACTTCTCAATTGCCAACCCCAGCATGGGCAAGTCCTCCTGCTGCCCCAGCGGCCAGGACCCCCACAACTGTCAGAGGATCCCCAGCTTTGCTGCCCCATGCTCGCCCCTGGCCGCCGACCCAGCGTGCATGGGCATCCCCCACACTCCCTGCAATCCCATCTCCTCCTGCACCTCGAGGACGGCGCACAACACCATGGCCGTGAACCCTCAGCTCATGGACGACATCGACTACAAGACCAACCCGCACGTCCAGCCGCCCTACTCCTACGCCACCCTCATCTGCATGGCGATGGAGGCCAGCAATAAGCCCAAAGTCACCCTTTCTGCCATCTACCAGTGGATTACTGACAACTTCTGCTACTTCCGACATGCTGATCCCACCTGGCAGGTAGGCAACTTGGAGCCCTCTTGTCTTGTCCCCTCTCCCCGCAGGGCTGGGGAGGGCTTTCCACAGCCTCCACTGTGAGGTCAAATAGAGCTGCTGTCCCCAGCTAGCACAAGCATGTCCCCAGGGGGTAGGGGACAGCCCCCAGGCTCACCAGCTTTGGGGACAACCTGAAGCACAGGGGCTTTTCCCAGCCAGCTTGGCTCGCCGCCCTCCTCCATCACGCGAAGGGACCTCTGGCACGTGAGGCTTTCTAGGATGTGGCAGGGCAGGAGGGACCTGGGTGGCTCGTCCCTCCGCTCGGGTTATTCCCAGCCCAAATCCGCAGTGTGCCAATGATCCCGGCGGCGGTGCTCACCCAGGCAAAACGTCTGCAAAGCCCCTGCCCAGGCGTTGCCCACCTTCTCCCCAGGCAGGTGGGTCTTCAGCGGCTCTTGAAGCCCATCACGGGGAAGGAAACCCTCCGGTCCCTCTCCAGGGCCACCTGGGTCCCCCAGCCTCCCCTGTGCTGGGGGGACCTATGGGAGCAATGCGGGAGGAGGAGCTGTGTGCCAGTCCGTTGACTTTCTCCTGCAAACTCACGGCTGGGTAATCACCACGGTTTTAATTAAATGTGTTTATTAAAAAAAGAAAGAAGGTTTTCAATCGCTCTCTGCAGAGATGCAGGGGCTTTACAGGATTGTTGCAGGCAGGAATGATAAATATGTTAACCGGCCGGGTAATAACAGAGGGCAGCCCAGGCTGAATGAAGTTTGGGATGGGGAGGGGAGATGGGGAGCAGAGAATTCAGCTTGCAAGTCTCTGACCCTTGTAAAATTTCGTTAAACTGTAAATTCAGAGTTACCACAGCCTGGATTGTTTGCAGGGCTATCTGTGTTCCTGCTACTTTTTTATTTCTTTCTTTGTTATTTCTTTCTTTCTTTCTTCTTTCTTTCTTTCTTATTTCTTTCTTTCTTATTTCTTCCTTTCTTCTTTCTTTCTTTCTTATTTCATTCTTTCTTTCTTTCTTATTTATTTCTTATTTCTTTCTTTCTTATTTCTTTCTATTTCTTTCTTTCTTCTTTCTTTCTTTCTTCTTTCTTCTTTCTTTCTTTCTTTCTTTCTTTCTTTCTTTCTTTCTTTCTTTCTTTCTTCCTCTTTCTTTCTTTCCTTTTTTCTTCCTCTTTCTTTCTTTCTTTCCTTTTTTCTTTCCTTTTTTCTTCCTCTTTCTTTCTTTCTTTTCGAGGCTGTGTTCTCATCCCCTATCCCGATTCCCGTACGTGAAGACAGCCAGGAAAGGTCATGCCACCCATACTCCAGGGGGAGATGGATATATTCCTGTGGGAGCTGAGTGCTTTGGAGAAAAGCCAACACACCCAAGGAGCTTCAGCCCAGAGGAGGGTTTTGGGGGGGGGGTGTGTGCGCGCGCATATGCGTGTTTTTCAACAGCTCTAAGCATTCAAGCCTTGTTTTTCCTATTCGGCACTACAGATTATGGATGAATAAGCATAAAGATATCCAGGCAACATTAAAAAAAAAAACCCTCTACCATATCCAATCTCTTAATACAGTCTTGGCTTTGTGGAGTCCAACGCTGGGTTATTTACCCAATAACTGAGTTTCCTTTCTGATTATTCACATCACTCCAGGCACATTCAGGGTTTCAGAACAGCTCGACGGGAGCAGAAACTCCTCTTTTTTTTTTTTTTTTTTTCCTTTTTTTTCCCCCCGGCTCGTTTGAGTGGTGGTTGATGAAGATGCAGTGATTTCACACCGAGCTTCCCTGGGCCAGGAGGCACCACTGGGGACACACAGGGCTGAGGTGGGACAGCCCACGTGTCTCTGCGGTTTTGCCTGTCTGGTTTTGTCAGCCTGGCTGCGGGGAGGCATGCTGCCTGGTTTTTGGCCAAATATTTTTCCTAGCAAGAGGCGCAGATGAACTGGGGGATGCAAGGAGGGCCCTGATGATGCCGTCCCCCACGGTGCTGCCATGTGTTGCCACTTTTAATGAAGCCGTGGCCACATTGGTGTAAAGACCCTCCTCTTCCTCCTTACCCATGAAGGAGAACCCGACCTCCTCCAGCTTAGCTCCAGGCCTAGAGCAAGTCTGGCTGGTTTCTCTCAGTGCTCTGCATGATTCAAGGCCCCATGGCCGCCGTTTACAGCCAAGGAGAGTTGCCCAAAAGCTTCCCGTTGGTTGGCAAGTCCTAGCTTGAACCCCTTGGCTCCTGCCCCCTCTGGCTGGATTAGACAGGAGGCAAGAAAACTCTGCTGGTGACGCGGGGCAGGGGAGTTTCTGCGGGGCAGGGGAGCTTCTGCTGGGCAGAAGCCCGGGATGTCTTGACGTTGCCATTTCTGCTTTCTTTTTCCCAAAGGTCCTTGCTGAAAACATGCTTTTCCACCAGCCTTCCCACACAGGTAGGTGCTGCAGTAGCAGACAAGCATTCAGCCTTGGGGTTTTTTTCTCTTTTGGGTCTAGAACTCCATCCGGCACAGCCTCTCCTTGAACAAGTGCTTCATCAAGGTCCCCCGGGAGAAGGGCGAGCCGGGGAAAGGCGGGTTTTGGAAGCTGGACCCCCAACATGCTGACCGGCTCAAGAACGGTGCCTTCAAAAAGCGGAGGATGCCCCCAGTGCAGATCCCCCCGTCCTTCACCGGAAGAGCCCAGCAAGAAGTACGGTGCGTCACCAACTCGGCCACTTCAACTTGCACCACCGATAGCATCCTCTACGTCAACACGGAGTCGCAGCAGCTGCTGAAAGAATTTGAAAAAGTCACTGGCAACGAGAACCGGAATCCAGAGGATGGCAAAGCAGGCCAGAAGCGCAGGCAGCCCTTGCCCAAGCGAACGGCCAAGGCGTCGCGGCTTTCCAGCTCTGCCTTGCTGACCCAGGAAGAGCAGACCGAGCTGGGATCGCTGAAAGGTGACTTTGACTGGGAGGCCATCTTAGACACCAACCTGAGTGGGGACCTCTCCATTTTCGGGGATCTGGAGTTCACACCTCCACTAAGCCCCGCAACACGCAACCCGGACTTGACGGTACAAGGGCACCACGTCGACTGTCCTCAGGGGCAGGAGCAGGTCCTCACTGAACCCAGCCTGAACAACCTGGACTTTGACGAAACCTTGATGGCCACGTCTTTCCTGCAGCATCCCTGGGATGAAGAGACAGACGATCTCCTCTCCAACTGCATCAACATAGATCAGTTGTTTGACCTCAACGATACCTCTTTGCCAGTGGATGTGAGCGACTGGAGCAGTCTCACGGCCCTTTTATAAGAGGCCAGTCGCCATTCCAAGCCCACACAGACTTTAGTAGGATGCTCCCCCCATGCTGCTGGGACTTACAAGGGACAAGATTTTCTAGAGACAGAGACATCCACAGTGATTTTTACCAGCTTCATCATAAGATTATTCACAGAAACACCGGGGGGAGAAAAAAACACCACCACAGGAACTGCTTGATAGATCTTTAAAGGACACATCAGAAGTCTCTAGTCCATGAGAGAAGAAATAGAACACTACTTATTTTTTTACTTTTAAAGGAAGAAATGTGAATTATCCTTTTTTTTTTTTTTTTTCCTGTGAAAATGGACACAACATCTGTTCCTTCAGGGCTAAAGGAGAGCACCTGCTAAATTCCATCCAAGACATGTGATTCCTGGCGGCTTAGGACTCTATAGATTAAATGCAATTTCCTCACCCTTTCGTCTCTCCATTTCTGTCTCTCTTTCCTTTCTCTATCTAGGGTAGTTAGTAGATATAGTGTGATAATTAGCTAGCAAGCAAATAGAGGTCCCTTCTGGATTCTCCGAGTTCAACCTCTTTAGATGTTTTTATATAATCTGTTATATATTATATATTCAAAGAAACCTATATTTTTAGCACTAGAATTTCTTAATAGTGGGGGGGATAGGGGAAATACAGTTTGAGAGTTGTTTTATATTTTCACTGTTTTTAAAGGCTTGTGTTCATTGTTCTGTAAACCAAGACCAGGCGAGGGAGGATTCCTGGAGCAGCAGCAACAGGTTTCGTTAAAGATCCAGGAACTGGCCCTGGCAGGAGAGGAGCAGTAGGGACCGAGGTGCTCCCAGAACAAGCTTTCGTATTTTTTATAGCCAAAATTCTCGCTGCAGTTGCTGAAGGGTCTAGGCCACCATAAACCCTCTCTGTCTTTCACCAGCTGACATAGCCCCTCTCTGTTTTTTTGGTCTGAGACTGTTGCTCTCCACTTCTTTTGCTCATCCATCAGGTTATGAGTGGCTGCCAGGGCAACGCAGGACCCCGATTAAGAATGCGTTTTTGGGGGAGCTGTAAGGAAAACACTGTGGCATGGCCATCAGCTGGTGGCAATGGGGTCGCTCCACATCAAATGCTCCCAGCTGAGACCAAGGAGGAAGGAAATCCACATTCAGGCTCCATCCAGGAGCTCAGGCCAAAGACTGTGAGTGCCACGGGCTCTGGGGATGGCAGTGGAGATGAAGTTCCATCCAGCCGGGAGCAGCTCATCATCCGGGAGAGCCGCCGGGATTGACACAAACCAAAGCTTTGGCCCTTTGGCTCGGAGCACAGCGAGAGTGTGGCAAGGTCTCTGCAAAGCAGCTCAGAAACATTTCGGGAGTGGAGCCAAACTCTGCTGAAACTTGACTTGAAGCTCTCAAGAACGGGATCCTTCGCCTCTCCTTTGCCTCTCCTTCGCTGTAGGTTATTAGAGTTAGAGTAGCTATTAGGTAGGAGTAAGTAGAAGCTGTAGTTTTAGTTGTATGTCTTAGACTTACTGAAACATGGAAGATTGTAAAGAATTTCTTGTTTGGTTACAAAAGCACTTAGGACCTTTAATGTGAGCAATATAATTTATTGAGAGTGTAGTTGTAGTGCAAGAATCAATAAACAAGCCTTTAAAAAACTATATAAATTACCCTTGGAGTAATTTGCACCCACATTTGGGGAGAGGGTTGGAGCCGTGGAGGTGGGAGTGCAGGTCCCGCATCCCACCGGTAAAGCGTGGGACAGGCTAAGAACCAACATCTTCGGCTCACGCAAGCAGCAGAGCTGGGACTGGGCCACTGCTTTGCCCAGGTGCCAGCACCTGAAGTGCCCTGGGATGCCACCGCGCAGCTGGGGACGGTGTCCCGGGGCTGGGGAGTGAAGGCCATGTCTTTGGGGGGCTTTGGGGGTCAGTGTAGGTGTTTATATCTGTATTGGCAATGCTCCTTTTTATTTGTTGGTTTTGTTATATTTTCCTGTTTCGGGGCCTCGATGCTGAAGAACTGCAGCGATATGTGTGCAATTTAACCTTTTCCATGGAAAGTTATTTATCAAAATAAATAAATAAATAAATAAATAAATAAAAGAAAAAAATGGAGAAGAAAAAACCCTTTTGCCTCTTTGTTTCCCTCCAGCACAGCCTGGCTCTGCCTGATCCTCTCCCCTGGAGGTAGGGGACATCTCACCAGCCCAGCCCTGGTTGCACACCCAGCCTTGCTACATGGGTGCTATCACCCCTCTCCGTGGCAGCACAGCAATGCCCCGCGGAGAAACTGAGGCACAAACCACCACATGCGTGACAATGGTTACACCCCACCTGTGCGACATAAGGGTGGCTGTGCCCGGGGTCCCAAGTCCTGGGAGCTGCTCCCAACCCCTGGAGCATCCTTCCCTGCCCCTGCAGGGAGCTCTTGAGGGTGACATGGTGTCAGTGCCTGGGGCTATCCCTCTGCTTGTGCCATGTCCCCACCTGGCCCTGTAGATGCCCTGAGAAACACAAGTGGCTTCAGAGCCCTCTTGGGTACAGGGTGGTGAGAGGAGCCGCACAGAAACCGCAGGAATAGCCAAGCCCTCGCGAGGCCAATTACGCCGAGGAGCGGTTGGGCTCTGCCAAGGCAGGGAAGAAAAGCAGCGCACGCTCAGCTGCCAGCCCGGCCGGCGCAGGCAGGGTGAGGGGTGGCGGGTCTGGGGGCAGCAGGTTCGGGGAGCCCCATGGGGAGGGCAGGTTGGCTCAGGGATGTGGGGCCGGGTGCGAGGCTGGCCAGGGCCAGGCTGTGGGTACCTCTCTGTGCCCACAGCTGTGGGGCAGTGCTGCCACTTGGGATGGTGGGAGAAGGGGCTGGAAAGGGACTCTGGAGAAACTGCCAGCAATGAGCTGGGGGGGTATTTACAACCCAAAGATCCCAGGTGTGCTTTGCACCCTTTTGCACTGTATTTTAACGTGTTCAAACTGCAGTGTTTCTACCCTTTCTTTTTCATTTTACCAGAAATAACCTCTGCTGCTTTGACTTTTTTCATTTGACCAGCAAGCCAGGTTTTTTCTGCTGCCTCCCCTTGGATGTGCCGTTGCACCTCACGTTTGCACAGACTCTGGTAGTTTTTACACTATTTATTGGCAGACTGACTTTCTGTATATTTATTCACCCTTTGCACCCTAGCTGGCAGCGGCGACATGGGTTGGGTGCCTCTATCCCAGCTCCCCTTCTTTGCTCTGAGGGCTCAGTCACACCATGAAGGGGTGAGGGAACATTTTTGCTGGGTTTTCAGGAGATATACAGCACTATTCAGGGGAGCACACACAATTGTTCCCCAGGCTCAGAGAGGGGAGATTTCATTTTGGCCCTGGGTGCTCTTTGAATGAGGGGATGAGTGTTAGCAGAAAAAGCATGGATTGCTATAAAAAAAAGAGATGGCTCTGCTGTACACGGAGAAAAAGAAACCTTCCCAATCACACCAGCCCAGCGGGGAAAAGCACAAGACATGCTGAGCGCTGACCCTGGACAGGGCTCTTCTCTCTTGTACCCACAGGACAAGATCCCCTCTAGCAGGTGTCCCCATAAAACACGGGCAGGCAGTCATGGCTGGGCAATGTCACACACAGAAAACACAGTGCCCTGGCTGTGCATCGGCCCTCACAGCAGCCAGAGCCCGGTCACAGCTGTTTGCAGCATGATAAGGTGGGTTATGAAACACACCGAAGTTGTTGAACAAAAGAGACCAGTCGGGCTGTTTCAGCTCCTTTCCAGAGCCCGGGGTGGTTTGACAAGGGGAAGATGGATGAGAACACACCAGTCCCTTCACGCAGCAGGGGCCTTGCCTCGGTGCACCATGAGACGGCAGGCTGGGACTGTCTGTACTGATAAAACCAGCTCCCTGTGCCAGGCTGGATGTGGTTTGTGAGGTTGCAGAGCCCCGTAACTGCCTCAGCGTGTGATAAACCCGGCCATCCCCACCTATGCCGCAGGAGAAGGCAGCACCTTCCCTGTGGTGGTAGCCTTTCTTTCTGGAAAATGGATGCTGGATGGGAGTGGAGTGACCTGCACTCCTGCAAATGTCTACATTTCCATAATTCCTACTCAAATCTCTACAATTTAATTTCCCTGGGCTCAAACCCCTGTAATCTTCCTCCACACCTCGTTTCCCCCTCACGGTGTGTGGCAGAGTGGCCCTGGGCCTGGCCGCCCCAACAGCTTGGCAGGGGGGAAGGCTGGGTGGCTTTGGACCCCCGTCAGGACGTCGTGTCCTGTGGGGACGTCGGTGATACTGGGGTTGGAGGAGCTCGACTCGGCCAGGCCGCAGTGGGGATGGCGGGCCTGGGGAGCCAGTCCTGCCCTGACAGAAATGGGGTGCCCCCCTGGCACCCGCCACACCACTTCCAACATGGCGGCGCAGCTGCCCACTACTCCCAAACTGCCCGTCACGAGGGGCAGTGCGCATGCGCCTCTTCCCCTCTGGGACAACAGCGCATGCGCGTTCAGGGCTGGTGCCTTTCCGGCCCCTACTTAAATGGAGACCACTCTCCAGAGGGCCCTTGGTCGTGCTGCGCATGCTCAATGTGTCTTGCCGCTCCCAAGATGGCGCCGCGGCAGTGACGGGAGGGCGGAAGAGGGTGTCTGCAGTGGGACTGAACGGTGGAGCGCGGCCCCGGCGCTCCGCGGCAGGATGATCCCCGCCGAGGAGGTGTCGGCCCGCAGGAGGGCGATCGAGGGCAAGCTCAAGCAGGTAGGGCTGGGCTAGGGCCCTGCTGCGGGCCCTGCCGGGGCCGGGGCCTGGTCCCGGGCCCGCAGCCCCAGCGCGTTGCCTAGGAGATGGGCCTGGGAGCTGGCACGGAGGCCCCCTCCGGGCCTGGGAGCGTCCCGCGGCCCCCTAAGGGCCTGGTCACCCCGCTCCGGGCTGTCAGCATCCCCAGGTCCCCTTCAGGGCCGAGGGCCCTTAGTTTTCAGGGTCAGGAGGTATTTCTGCCCCCCGCTTTGGGGCTGGGGCCCTGCTCTTAGGGCCTGGTAGCTTCTGGGGGCTCTCCCTTCAGGTCCTCAGGTGCAGCCTGTGGGGCCAGCCCTTGCAGGTTGCTGTGTCCCGTCCGTCCCCCCCACCCCATCTCTGGGCTTTGGTGACTTGAAAACAGCCCTTGGTGGTTGCTTTGCGTTGGCTGCTTGAGTTCACGGCTGTGTGGGGGATTTGGATGGTGCCTGTGCAACACCTGTGTTGTGCTGTGGCAGGCAAATGTGGTCTTGTGCCAGTGTGCCTCTGTGGTAAAGGTGTTAATGTTATATTGTGCTGTGACTTCAGTGTGCTAAGGCTCATGGGCTTGGGATATTAGAGGGAAATGAGTAATCCATAAACCCCTCACTTATGCTATGCGTCTCTCGCCTCGGGTCAGTTGTTGTGATTTCTGCGAAGAGGTGGCATATTAAAATGTGGTGTCAGCATCAGATCAAACATTGTTTGCTGCAGTGTTTACCAGGACTTGTAAAAACGTACGTGTAGCATGTAGTGACTTAAATGCTCCATGTTCAGAATTGAAGACTAGTTTTTCATCCTGCTGACAGGAAGAAGAAACCCTGTCCTTTATCAAAGAGAGCCTTGAGAAGAGTGACCAGCTTACAAAGAACATGGTAAGGAGGTCCTTGAAGTTCAGCCCTAATGTTGGGCCTCGGTTTACTTTTTCTTAGGACAATCTGTTTTCAAGGCTGTCATTGTGCCTATCTGAGGAATGCAGAGTAATGAACCACTTGCTCTGCATCTGTGTTTGACACTTCAGTGGCTGGGCGAAGTGGGAAACTGTTGAATGTTTAAATCCTAAGCTTCTCTCCTGAGGAGATGAGGGCTCAAATGAGTCTGTCCTCTCTCTTGGGAATTGGTATTAATAGACCCCAGACTAGTTTGTGCAACAGCATCATGTTGTTGCTTCATAAAGTCAGGTCTTGTTTGGAGTTTTATTTTGGGAGTGTTCTGCTTAGGAGGTAGAAAGTAATTCCCACGCTCTAATTGCTCCTAAGCCCTCAGCTAGTATACTATGTCCCGTTTTGGGCTTAGTGCTTCAAGAAGGTCATAGAGGCACTGCCAGAGAAGTGTGGAAAACATAACGTAGGAGTGAGTCTTGAAAGAATTACATTTTTGCCTGGAAAAGATGACATTAAGGCTCCATTTATGAGCTTACTAAGAGGTTTTCCACCTTTCAGAAGCAATATCGCAGTCCCTTTTAAAAACTAAATGTCTATGATGGAAAAGAAGGTTCTCGCTATACTGGTCCTGTGTCGTCGTGTTGTGCATCTCATATTTGGGTCTTAGTGGTATGGAGCAAAGTGGCAGCCGGTTTATGTTTTTGTTCTTTTTACCTAGGGCACCTCTAGGCAGTTCCTGTGGTTTTGTTTTCTGCTGTCAAATAAAATTTTGCTCCTCCTTAGTACTGTCTTGAAACATTAGCTTCACACTTTACAAACATCTAATTCAAGCTTGGCCCGTCTCTGTATGGCAGGTGATCTATTTTGTGATTATTAATACAAATTAGGACATAGAGGGATTAAACAGCCTGCTTTAGGAGCCATGGCAAATTAGTAGCAGAGCCCAAAAAGTGAAGCTGGGACTTGAAGGTCCCTGATTGCCCTGCTCTAACTGCTGTCCAACTGTATGGGTCCAGGTGGAAGGATGTCCTCAGCTCTCTGTTTCTCTCTTGGCGTGTAGGTTTCTATTCTTTCCTCCTTTGAAAGTCGTTTGATGAAGCTGGAGAACTCGATCATCCCTGTCCATAAACAGACAGAACCTGCAGCGCTTGCAGGAGAATGTGGAGAAGACCCTGTCCTGCTTGGATCACGTCATCAGTTACTCCCATGTGGCTAAGGACACAGAGAAGATCATAAAGGAAGGGTGAGTTGAGCAGCTAGATCTTACTGGGGTGCTTCATCCTATTGAACTTCTGGCAGGGGACCTGACTCCACACACTCATCATAATGTTCCTTGTACCCTTCCCACACTCTTTTCCCACTGTCAGTCCACAATGAAGCTGCCTGACTTGACCTTCAGCAATCCCCAGAGGGCAAAGTCTGCTCAGACCCTGGTGTCTCTTCCAGGATTTGCAGACATGCTGCCATATGAATCTGATGAGCATTGGTAGCTTCTCTTCTTTCCTCCACCCTTTTCCCAAAGGTTCTTCCTGCCCTGTTGATGTTGTCGCTGCATCCAGGATGAATCGGAACTGTTCTGGAGCCTGCTTTCAGTCTCTGGGAAGGTGCTGTGATGGCCCTTCTCTGGGGTGGGATGTGCAGCTTCCTCTACCTTCCCATCAGGGCCTGACTGGGAAAGGATGGCAAGGCTGAGAGTTGTGTGCTGCTCCATCATCAGTACTTCTGCACTTGCTGCATGGATTGGGTATTCTGCGGTGCTATTGAGTGGAGGCAAAAGGGAATCCCATGACCTCCTCCTAGTTGAAGAAAAGGCAATTTAAATGTTCCTTGTTATTTTTATCCCGAGTTTGGTCTGGTGCTTTCTTGATACCTTCTTTCTTTGCTTCTTCTGTTTCTTTTTGGTTTTATTTTCAGCCCCACTGGGAGGCTGGAGGAGTACTTGAATTGCATGGACAAAATCCAGAAGGTGGTGGAATACTTCCAGGACAACAATCCAGACAGCCCAGAGCTGAACCGCATGGTAGGTCATGGGTCTGGAACCTGGCATGGGTAAGAGGGACAGATGTAGCCCTGCTGCTTGCCCTCTTGCTTGCTGCCTTGTAAAGAAGGTGTTTGGGCACAGCTAAAGAAACAGTTGTTTTGGCTTCTGTTTAAGTCTGCACTCGGCAGCGTTTCTGCTTGTGGCGTTTTGCTTTCTCTACGCATTGTGCCATAGGACTTCTGAAAGTGCATCTTGCACGTGTGGTGGAGTTGATTGAACCTCTTCCTGAGCAGCTCTTGTCAGTCCTTCAACTGCTTGAACGGAATGGGAGATCTGTTTAAATCCCACTTGAAAACTGAGCAACTCCCAAGCCTTTTTTATTTAATTTGCTTTAAAAGTTTCTTAGTTACAGGTGTTGGAGTTTGAAGCATGTGGTTAGAAACGCTGCAGAAAGTACGTTCTTATACAGAAATACTTGTGAGTGACTGATTACAGAAGCCCTGTGCTGCTTCTGTCCTTCTGCTGTTGTGTGCCAGAAATCCCTCTTTGAGAGGGGCAAGCTGCAGCTTGATGGCACGACGCACCAAGCCGGTCCCACCCATCCTCATCCTGGACCTGATCAGCGGGGATGATGAAATGGAGATGCAGGAGGAGATGTCTCTGGAGCACCTCCCGGAGAGCATCCTGCACGATATCATCCGCATTTCTGGCTGGCTGGTGGAAAACGGCAGGAATCAAGGTTGGTAGTGCTGTGTGTTGTTCCCTTGTAGTTCTGTATCAGGTGAGTGCTCTCCAACTACTTACCGCATGTGGCTGAGACCAAAAGTAGGGTGTTGAGGGTTGTGTGTAGCACTGTACAGCTTCGATTGTAGATCACACACCTTCAGCCTTGAAGCCTCTGCTCAGGTGCTGCTGTGGCTAACAAACCATGACTCACACTGCCGTTGGTAGCTAGCAGCGCTAGCAAAACTAGTGACTGCCTTAGTGGCACCTTTTAGGTGAGTAGTTCAGTCTCCTTTCAATCACCTTCTTAAGATCCTCCTTTTTTTTTTTTTTTTTTTTACAGCATTTGTAGTGAGTGATGGTTTGTCAGTTGAACAGAATGATCTGGTGAATATGATGAGAGAGCGAGCTGTGTAAATAAAGCATAAATTGTCTTAATGCATAGCCTGTCCTATAGCAGAAATCCATTTAACTTGCATCTGTGATGCCTTCTGATGGAGCTGCAACTATCTAGTGCTCCATCATTATAAGTGTTATAAATGTGTGAGACACTGGTCACTTATTCCCATTTGGGAACTATTTATGAACAGAACTTTTTGTAGTAAATGTGACCAAGGGCGGGGGGGGAAGCAGCACAGACGACTTTCTTCAGTCAGTACATGTCTCTTCTTTCCTGTTCTGCAGCATCAAAATCTGCCTACAGCTTTATACTCCTTTATTAACTTTTTCTTTGGGAGTGAACAATTTTGTGGACTTGTTACAGGAAACCTGTACTTTCACATACATATAGCTACTAGAATCACCCCCCACCTCAATGATTTGCTTCTGAGTGGGGATTACTGTGCTTACCAAGTATGACAAACATCTTTTAAAAGCTTCTTAAGAACTTTTCCATGATCAAAGGCGACTGAAGCATATATAGCATATTTTGTTAGTCAGTTTGTATTCTGCTTTCAAATGCTGAACGCCTCATTTAGTTCCTGAATGCCCTGAATCCTGAGAAGTGTGTAAAGTCTCATGTTAGAAACTGAGCACTTGAATTGACAATGTCTTGCGCAAATGTCTCCCATCAGTTCTACAACTGATGTGCTCTTGGTGCACAGACTTGTTGTGTGTGGTGGGAGGGCTGGAATGAATACTGTGGGGGAAGGAAGAAGAAGTAGCAGTTTTTGAAGAAAATAGGAGAGGCTCTGGGAGGGAAAACCACCTCGGGTCCCACATCAATGCTACTAGGGCCCCTTAGGGGCACAGAGTGTTTCAGGAAAGGTTTGTTTTATCATATAGTGTTCCCTGTTTGCCTATAATCTTGTTTCTACCTTGTCTCCCTAGATTTTATGACTGTTTACTTCCAAATCCGCTCTGTCCAGCTTGACCGCTCCATCAAGGGGCTGGAAGACCATTTCCGTAAGAACAACTCCTCCACTGGAGTGCCATATTCCCCTGCCATTCAGAACAAAAGGAAGGACACCCCCACCAAAAAGCCACTCAAGAGACCAGGTGAGTTCTTGAAGGGGTGGGGGGGGATTGCTGTACTGTGTATCCTCTTGCCTGGCTATCAAACACCTATCTGTAGGCCTTCTCACTGCTGAGGTAGCCTCTGTGTCTAAAATGTGCGCTTAGGACAGAAGCAGGGGTGAGACTTTGGAGATAAGCGCCTCTTCTCTGCCCTGGATTCAGCATTGAGGCTACAGGCATTTTCTGTCTCTGTTATAAAAGGGCTATAAAAGGATATGATCTGAGAGCACCTGTCCTCAGCCTTGGAATATGGAATACAGACTGTGCCACAGCAAAATAGAAAACTGTGATCTGATAAAACACATCACTTTAATAATCATTAGTTATGAATAAATTATTACTATGCTAGGAAAACCAAGAACTCATCAGGACTTGAGATGGGGACTAGGTAGGTGCCTACTGACATGAGATCCAAAGTTGTCTCAGTTTTGGAAGGGCTGTTAAGCTTTTGCCTTGGCTTGTCTTTGGAGGAACTAGGAATGTGGTTGGTGGCTTACTCCACCTCTCCTCGTAATGGAGTTTTGCTGCATTTTCTGCAGCTGGTGAGGCCGCTCACTCCGGTGTACCGGAGCGCAGAGCTGGAATTCCCATCTCTGAAACGTGCCATCTAGTGGGAGCACAGCCAGGAGGGCCAGCAAAAGCTAGCACGTACCTCCCGCAGCAGCACAGCGATATTGTCCCGCTGTGTGTCACAGCACCCTCTGCAATAGTGATCAAAGTCAGAGAAGTTCATATTTCTGTGGGTTTACCTGGCCAATACTCTCCCACCCTAATATTTTTTTCCTGTGTTGTCAAAATACTCTTATTGGGTTCAAAAACTTAGTAAGAAATGTGGCTAGGGACTGGGAATGGATGGGATGGGGAAAGGGAGGAAAAGAAATGCCCATTTTAATTGTGCTGTGTTTATTTTTATAATCCTGATGTGAATGCAGTCCTCATCCCAGGTAATGTGCGTCTATGTGTGCGTGTGCTGGCCCTGGTGCTTGCTCTCTTCACTTCTGTGTGTGGAGAGGCTTTGCTGGGCCTCTTCTTGCTAAAGCAGAGGGTGTGCCTGGGATATTTGGAGAAGGGGGGCTGGCTGGGGAAGGCTGTGACATCCAGAGATAACCCCTCTGGTCTTTTAAAATCAATCTGTGCCATTGCTGCTGTGTCCTGGAGCTGTTCCTGAAAGCTGATGTGTGAGTTGCAGTTGGTGAATGCAGACAGTCTGCGAATTTCAGTGGATTTTGCCCTGTCAGCAGAGCACCACCTGACAAGGGTATGTCTTACCCACACTTGGCTTTCCTCTGGAGTTTGACAGGTAGTTATTTGCCTAAGAATTTGCCCTCAGTGTTGGGAGGCCTGTAGAGGACAATATCCTCCTGCTGAGGAGAACTAGCTATGCTGCAGATGGCAGAAAATCAGTGTTTTAAATGGTTCCTAAGCATGATGGCAGTCATTTGTGTTCAGCTCCTGAGCAGTCTTTCCTGCCCAACAACATGATTCCAATAGGTAAAAATTATTTTTGTGTGGTTCAGTAGCACTCTACTGGAAAGATGCCAGATGGGGATCTGTAGTTGAGCCATGGGGAACTTGGGTTGCAGGTGCTTCAGGTTTGGTCCACAGTTCTTGGTTATCACCTGATACTGAAAAGATCCCTGGGTTTTGATTGCTGTGAAGTTAGCAGGGTCAGCAAACATTTCTGAGCAGCCTGCCAAATGGTAACATCTCCCCTATGCCCTAGGTAAATAGATGGATGAGATTTTTTTTGAGCAGATG